>NC_092873.1:535272898-535581648 GCF_028372415.1 Notamacropus eugenii
GATGAGAGAGAAGAAAGCGAGAATGAAAGCTCGAGCTGCAGAGCCCTGACTGGCCGATGGTGGAGAGTTTCTGTAGCTGAAATCCATGACTCTAAAGCCAGCCCAGGAAGACATTTCTAAGTGGAGCAAAGTTAGCTTTCAAATGACAGATATATCGGCCATCTGGGGCCCTGTAACCCAAGTCTTTCTACATTGGTGGAATATAACAAAGTTTATAGAGGAATAAGGGAAAGGAGGAAGGAAGGAAGGAAGGAGGAAGAAATGAAGGAGGAAGGAAGGAAGGAGGAAGGAAGGAAGGAGGGAGGGACAGAGGGAGGGGGGCAGGAAACAAGCATTTATTAAGCACCTTCTATCACTACTCTAAATGCTTTTACCAATATTTAATTTGGGCTTGAAAGCAACCCTGAGACATAGGTGACAGTATTATCCTCATCTTAAAACTGAGGAAACCAAGGAAGACAGAAATGGAATGTCTACCCGGGTCACATGCCTAGCAAGTGGCCGCATTTTAATTCAGGTCTTCAGGATTCCAGGTCCAGCACTTTACACATGGCAACTCCAGACTTATGTTCCACGGGCATAGACTTTTCAAACTTTTTTTCCTGTTTAAGACTATGAAGAGTTACCAGAGTAGAACTTTGGTATGAATTCTATATACGGGGGAGTAATATTTGATTATGACTGACTGAATACATGACTTAATTCTGCTTTCCTCAAATGTGATCTAGTGTCAGATGTGCTGAAATTGGAACAAGGAACATCTGAGTTCAGATTCTGACTCTGAATATAGCTAGCTTTGTGACCTTGGGAAACACACTTAAACTCTCCTTTCATGGTCAATTTTCTTAACTATAAAATGTTGAGATACACACACACACACACACACACACACACCTCAGAACAACCATGGGAAGTCAGTGCTATGTTACTAAATCATTTTTTCTATCCAAACCTAACCCTATGCCATCTGTATCTGTACCTGTCTACACACCTGCCTCAGGTATAGTAAGTGAGCTTATATATCACTACACCTTTCATTTCATTCCCATATGTAACCCCTAGCTAAAAACTCTGTCTCACAATTCATATGAGCAAAAAGTTGTTCAACTCTTTCAAGAATTCCCTGTGACCTGCGGAGGTTCAGTGAAGTCCCTATGGTCACGCAATCAGGATGCATCAGATGCGGGGCCCCACCCTGTCCTCCTGCCTCTGAGGGCTGCTGTAGCAATAATAACAATGGTGATAATAAGCGATAATAAGACATGAAACATTTTAACATTATTATTAAAAATTTTTCATTTGAGGAAATATTAGGAAAGTCTCAGTTAAAGTCTTTATTGAAGACAAAGGCTATATGTGTGTATATGCATGTAATAGGTTATATAATGTATAATATAATTTATAAACATAAATATCATATACAATCATATCATTTTGAAGGACTTCCACAACTTTTTCTCCTCCTGAGGAGGTTTTTGGTTGGGGTTTTCAGGTATTAGATCTACCAAGATATAAGACAGCATCTTTCTGAACACATCAGACACCAGAACCCATCACATTACCCACAATGCTCAAGTTAATAAAGTCATTCTCATATGTTCCACCTCTCTTTGTTTATCTCAGCATAAACAGACAGGAACGATTGACTGTTGGTGAGCTGCTTAACTTTGGCAAGTGTCGCATAATTATGAGCGAATTGATAAGTAATGAAAACATTAAGTGTTGTGTAAAGATTACAACTCCAGTGCCTGCTAGGGCAATTAAATTTGATGTTTGTTTCTCTGTCTTGCAGTGAATAATGATGTGGTCTCCCCTGTGAATGAGGAAACACTGATTGATAACAATAGGGAAACAGTTCTGATGGCCAATACAATTCTTTATTAAATATGTGACAAACTGGCTCATTCCACAATTAAGGTGATTGGGTGGGAGCACTGGAAAACTGTCAAGATGAGATCAATGGCAGACTGTAATGAACACCATCAAGAGGGACTTTTTTTTTTAATTTGACTGTGATCTGATTAACATATACTTGTGACTGGAGTAGTTAAGGTCACATCTTTCTATGATGGGATCCAAATAGTTGTAGGACATGATTCACTTGTCAGGGACAAAGGCATAATAAAACAATAAAATGAAATCAAATATTTTTTTTCTGAAAAAAAACATCATGGAAAGCACAGTGGTTTCTACTTCATCAGTACTTGATGAGTATTCCTGTATCTTTACTCTAGTTTTAATTTTGGCAATACATCTTGATCAAATGGGACAAAAGAGCTGATGCTGGACTCAAGTCCTCATCTTGCAGATAAGACACCTTAGAGTCTGACTACTCCCCTCCCTTCCCCTATTCTCCCCTCCCCCACTCTGCATTGAGCTAAGCAGCTCCTTTCTGATCCTCACACAACACCCAGTGTCTGGTTTCCATGCCCTGTCATGGGATCGCCTCCATGTCTGGAATGTGGCCACTCCGCACCTCTCCAACAGTTTCCTTCTTTGTTGGTTTTGTTAATAAGACAAAGTTTAAGAACCACTTTCTACAAAGCCTTTCCATACCCCACAAATAAAACTTTCTAGTGCCCTCCCTCTCAAGTTATCTTATGTTTCATGATTATTTTTATATTTCTTTATTCTGTCAGTCAACTAGAATTCATTAAAACACTTTATATACCAGATGCTCTGCTAAGGTTTGTTTGCTCTTTATTTGTGCTAAATACATACGTACATGTGTACGTACATATACCTATATGTGTATACACATGGGGAGATAGAGATATAGATAGATAGATAGATAGATAGATAGATAGATAGATAGACAGATAGACAGATAGATAGATAGATACAGAAATAGATAGATAGATGGATAGATGGATAGATAGGTAGATAGATAGATAGATAGATAGATAGATAGATAGATAGATAGATAGATAGATAGATAGATAGATAGATAGATAGATAGATAGATAGATAGATAGATGCATGGATGGATGGATGGATGGATGGATGGATGGATGGATGGATGGATGGATGGATGGATGGATGGATAGAAATTCATGTGGTTGACCCCATTAGAATGTAAGCTTCTTGAGAAAGACACACTTACTCAGGGTCCTCCCCACAGCCCATAAAATACCTGTAGAGAGGGACTCTCAACAAATTTTAGAGCAGCAGAAGTGGAGAACAACAGAGTGGAGGAGATTTCCAGCCCACAGTGACCTGAAAGGCCCATGGAAACTTCAGTTGCTCAGGATGCGGAGCCAAGCACAGAGCCCAGCCCAGCTTTGGCTGATTGGTGCGGCACAACAACACCCTGGAAGGAGGACACCTCAGGGGCAGAATCTCCAGTTGCAGTAGTGGGTCCTCGGATCCCTCGGCCCACAGGCAACAAAGGTCAGTGATGGGGTTTAATCAGCAGGCCAGGAAGGGAGAGGGGTTTCTCATAGCTCCAGCAGCAGGCAGTGGCCACAGAGCCTGCACAGCAGCCCATTCAGAAGCTCCATTGTTGTAGCGTAAAAACCCCTGGGGGCATTGAAGAGCTGAGTCTTGCCTCTGCCCTGGGTGGTGGCCCTGGCTGAGCTGGTCTTTGTTTCACACTGAATGGTGGCCCTGCCCATCCAGCTTATCTGAAAATCAGCCCCCAGTGCTGACTTGGGAACTGGAGGCCAAGTGGCTGTGGAGAGGTATTTGCTAAGATTCTGGGCACAAAAATCCCTCTCTGCGTCCAGAGCAGTACACATTTGATTGTGCCACCTTGGAGGAACTGAGATCTCACAGATTCCCAGAGTATACACTACTCTTGACAAAGGACCCAAAAGTCAAGTAACTGATTGGGAAAATGCCCAAAAAAAGGAAAAAAAAATAAGACTATAGAAGGTTACTTTCTTGATGAACAGATATCTCCTCCCATCCTTTCTGATGAGGAAGAACAATGCTTACCATCAGGGAAAGACACAGAAGTCAAGGCTTCTATATCCCAAACATCCAAAATAAATATTCAATGGGCTCAGGCCATGGAAGAGCTCAAAAAGGATTTTGAAAATCAAGTTAGAGAGGTAGAGGAAAAACTGGGAAGAGAAATGAGAGAGATGCAAGAAAAGCATGAAAAGCAGGTCAACACCTTGCTAAAGGAGACCCAAAAAAATGCTGAAGAAAATAACACCTTGAAAAACAGGCTAACTCAATTGGCAAAAGAGGTTCAAAAAGCCAATGAGGAGAACAATGCTTTCAAAAGCAGAATTAGCCAAATGGAAAAGGAGGTTCAAAAGCTCACTGAAGAAAATAGTTCTTTCAAAATTAGAATGGAACAGATGGAGGCTAATGAGTTTATGAGAAACCATGAAATCACAAAACAAAACCAAAAGAATGAAAAAATGGAAGATAATGTGAAATATCTCATTGGAAAAACAACTGACCTGGAAAATAGATCCAGGAGAGACAATTTAAAAATTGTGGGATTACCTGAAAGCCATGATCAAAAAGAGCCTAGACATCATCTTTCATGAAATTATCAAGGAAAACTGCCCTGATATTCTAGAACCAGAGGACAAAAGAAGTATTCAAGGAATCCACCAATCACCTCCTAAAAGACATCCAAAAAGAGAAACTCCTAGGAACATTGTGGCCAAATTCCAGAGTTTCCAGATCAAGGAGAAAATATTGCAAGCAGCTAGAAAGAAACAATTCAAGTATTGTGGAAATACAATCAGGATAACACAAGATCTAGCAGCTTCTGCATTAAGGGACAGAAAGGCATGGAATATGACATTCCAGACGTCAAAGGAAGTAAGACTAAAACCAAGAATCACCTACCCAGCAAAACTGAGTATAATACTTCAGGGGGAAATAATGGTCTTTTAACGAAATCGAGGACTTTCAAGCATTCTTGAGGAAAAGACCAGAGCTGAAAAGAAAATTTGACTTTCAAACACAAAAATGAAGAGAAGCATGTAAAGGTAAACAGCAAAGAGAAGTCATAAGGGACTTGCTAAAGTTGAACTGTTTACATTCCTACATGGAAACACAATATTTGTAACTCTTGAAACTTTTCAGTATCTGGGTAGTTGGTGGAATTACACACACACACACACACGAGACAGAGAGCACAGAGTGAAATGCATAGGATGGGATCATATCTTTAAAAAAATGAAATTAAGGAGTGAGAGAGGAATATATTGGGAGGAGAAAGGGAGAAATGGAATGGGGCAAATTATTTCTCATAAAAGAGTCAAGTAAAAGACTTTTAAGTGAAGGGAAAAAGAGGGGAGGTGAGAGAAAAGCATGAAGCTTACTCTCATCAATTTGACTAAAGGAAGGAATAAAATGCACACTCATTTTGGCATGAAAGCCTATCTTACAATACAGGAAAGTGGGGGAGAAGGGGATAAGCAGGGTGGGGGGGATGATGGAAGGGAGGGCAGTGGGAGGAGGGAGCAATTTGAAGTCAACACTCTTGGGGAGGGACAGGATCAAAAGAGAGAACAGAAGCAATGGGGGGCAGGATAGGATGGAGGGAAATATAGTTAGTCTTACACAACACGACTATTATGGAAGTCATTTGCAAAACTACACAGATATGACCTATATTGAATTGCTTGCCTTCCCAAAGGGAAGGGGTGGGGAGGGAGGGAGGAAGAGAAGTTGGAACTCAAAGTTTTAGGAACAATTGAGTACTGTTCTTGCTACTAGGAAATAAGAAATACAGGTAATGGTGTATAGAAAGTTATCTGGTCCTACAGGACAAAAGAAAAGATAAGGACAAGGGAAGGGAGGGATGTTAGAAGAGAGGGCAGATTGGTGATAGGGGCAATTAGAATGCTTGATGTTTTGGGATGGGGGGAGAGGAGAAATGGGGAGAAAATTTGGAACCCAAAATTTTGTGAAAATGAATGTTAAAAGTTAAATAAATAAATTTTAAAAAAAGATTTAAAAAAATAAAAATAAAAGTAAAAAAAGAATGTAAGCTTCTTGTGAACTGTAATTGGTTTATTCCTTGCACCACCATGGCACCTGGGAGGATAAAAGTACTTAACAAGCAACTGCTAACTGATTGATTGATTTTTCCAAGGTTACACAAATCATCAATGCTGGGGGCAGGATTTGAACTCAAGTCTTCTGGTTAAAAAGTGCTCTTTCCACTGTATGATTAAAGATTAATTGTATTTTCAGTGGAATTTGAAGGTTTACAAAGTAGTTTCCCTATTTCATTGGAGATGTAGGCAATGATAATCATATACTTTAAACTGACATTAACAAAGTGATTCAGAGTTTGAAAAGTACTTTACCCACTTTATTCTCCAATATGGTGACAGCATATAGGTAGTATATGTAGCATTATTCCCTTTTATAGATGAGAAAACAATCTCAAAGAGGGAGACTTACTTGCCCAGGATCATATAGTCAAGAAAAATTGGAGATGACATTTTTATTTAACTATTTTATTACAAGGCTAAATTATTTCCATTATTATATGGAAAGATCCTCAAATTCTACATCTTTTTAACTTTGGTTCAATCATGTCAATCAAGAGCAGACAAGGCTGGGATGGGGGAGGGTGGCCACAGTAAAATCCACAACATTCTTAACCTCCAAAGAAGTCCATGCTAATCATGTCTGATATCAATGCAGCCTCTAGAGCCTTGAGTGCCTTCAGTGGTATCCAGTTTTGTTTGCATTCAGGTAAGGAAGTATCTCACAAAGGCGCTAATCTGAATCTTAAGTAAAATAAAGAAACATGAACAAGTGAAGGAAAATGGAGTCTGAGGTGGTGAGGAGAACTGAGCCCGTTCTGCTCTTGGGTTAGGGTTCAAAGTCTTCCCTCAGATGCTTACTACTGTGATTATAAGCAAGTCACAGCTTCTTGGAGACTGCTCATCTGCAAGATGGGAACAAGGTTTGTAATGTATGACCTGCCTCACAGGGTAACTGAGAAGAGAGTGCTTGGCTGCCAAGACTGACAGCTTAAAGTGCTCTGGAACAACGGCACCTTATTGCAGTCATTTTTGCAAACCTCTTTATACGTATTCTCTCATTTGATCACAACATCTCCAGTCCTCTTATTATCCCCAATTTGCAGATGAACTAACTGAAGTGCCGCAAAGTTAAGGGACTTGCCCAGGATCGTACACAATCAATAAGTGTCAGAGGTCAGATTTACACTTGGGTCTCCCCATTCCATGGCCACAACTCCAGTCACTGAACCACCTCACCTCTGTGACCTTGGGCAAGCCACCTCAATACCTTATCTATCTTAAGGTAAACCTCAGTTTTTTTCACCTCTAAAATGAGGAGGTTGGAGTCTGTAAGTTTCTTTCCAGTTTAAACTTTTCCTGCATCTTGATTTTTATGGATGAGCAAACAAGTCCAGGGAAGGGGAAGTGATTTAGGGTGAGGAATCATAAATGTAGACTAGAATTTAATAGAAAAACTAAGGAAATAAATTCCCCTTCCCTGGACCTGTTTGCTTATCCAAAAAATCAAACAGGTCTCAGAGAGACAGAGGAACTTGCTCCAAGTCACAAAGCTAGTAAAAATCTAACATAGGAAATGGGCTCAGACCTGGTGATCTGAGATCAAGGGTGCTAGGATTCCAGGTCAGGAGATAGACAGGTCCTCTGAGGCTGATTTGTCCACCATCCCCCCCCCCCCCCAATTTATATTTGGCAAAGCCTAGAGCCAGAGAACATTAAGGATCTTCCTAAAGTCTGGTATACTCTCTACTTTGCCATTTAGAAGGATTGTTTACAGAGAAAGAAAACAAAACTCTTACTGAATCAAAATTCCTTTTTCAAATCTTAGAAAGATATTTATCAATTAATCAGTCATCAGGTCTTTGTTAAGTACCTACTAGATCAAAGCACTGTCTTTGTCATTGAAGATAATGGTAATAGTATTATAAAGTCCTGGCCCTCAGGAACTAAATGCCCCAGTGAGAGCCCTAGCAGCCAGAGAAAGGGGGCAGGAATAAGGGAAGTCATGTAGAAGGTGAAACTTGAGAAAAACTTGGAATAGGACCAGAAATTCTAAGAGAAAGAGACATGGCCTCTAAGCAGAGGAGACAAAAAGAGAGGCAGGAGATGGAATTGTAGGTCCAAGGCACAGCATGGGAAGCTACAGTAAAATTAGAAACAGAAAAGTTTTCAAAGTCACAAGGTGGGAATTCTAATTTTAAAAGACAAATTAGTTAGCTTAGTAATTCTGAAAATTGTTTTTTATTACTGCAAGACAATATTTACAATAACTGCAGCTCTCTTTCTTCTGCCACAATTAACCATCTGGCAAATCAAATATAATTAGGTCATCTTTAGGAAATGTGCTTCCAATCGGCAAAGTAAATACTGAGAATTGAGGAGATGAGATTCATCACTCAATAGAATTCACTTCCACTTTGCAAACATTTCATTTTGGGAAATATCTTTATTTATAATACCCATGACATTTCCTTGGGGGGGGGGGGCGGGAGTAAACAGGGGAGGGAGGGAAGGCCAATTGCATTCCAAACTGATGCTCACAAAACTGAGAGTGACTTGTGGGACTTGATAAAAATGTATCTATAAGAGGATCAGCTTTAAAGCTGACTGCCTGATTCCCTCTGTGTGCATGTTTTCATGTAATGCAGTGTGTGTGCGTGTGTGTGTGTGCGTGTGTGTGTGTGTGTGTACTGGCAAACCATCAAGGTAGCACAGCTGAGAGAACACTGGGGCTTGGAATCAGGAAGACTCATTTTCATGAGATCAAATCTAGTCTCAGATACTTATTAACTATGTGACCCTGGGTAAGTCACTTAACCCAATTTGCCTTAGGTCCTCAACTATAAACTGAGCTAGAGAAGGAAATGGCAAACCGCTCCACGATCTTTGCCAAGAAAATCCCACAGTGGGTCTTGAAGAGTCAGGTATGACTGAAATGACTAAACAGCAATAGCCTCTACCTGCAGTATAAGACCCAGACCTCGTTATTCTTCTCCAAATAGCTGCTGATGGATACATTAGAGGTGACCAGATGTGGCAGTGGAAGGAGTGTTGGTCTTATTCTCAGACCTTCATTATTTGTGTGACCCTGGGCAAGTCACGTTATATGTCTGCCAGTTTCCTCATCTGCAAAATGAGGATAATAATAGCACCTACCTTACAGTGTTGTGGAAATCCAAAGAAAACCTAGGTACAGTACTTTACCATCGAGCTATTTTTCTGAAGGGAGTAATATACGTGTGTATCAGTAAGCACCCTGGCATACACAGGGAGGCTGCTACACAGGTTCTTAGATCTGCTTTTCTTAAAGCAAAGCAACTTTTGAGGGGTCGACAATCTTCTTTAATTTCATTCACCAACAGAGAAAATGCAAGCAGAGAAATAAAGACCAACAGACAGGGCTTCCAACTGTCTGACCATAAGCAACACACAGATCAACAGACAGATCCAACTGGCCAACCGCTACATACATACATAGTTACCAGAGACAGAAGCACCAACATCTGAGATTTCAAAGCCCAGGGACTCCTTAATAGCCTTCCAGTGTCTCACCTAGCAAAACTAACACTTTCAATGAGTAAACCCCAAAACTATACCTCACCTCAGAGTACATATAAGCTTTTCAGAGTTAGAGGGCATCACAATCCTAGTGACCCAGTGCCTCCTTAGAAATTAACAATAGGTGTGGGTCTTCCTACAAAACAAATCTCCCCTAATCAAGCTTCCCTTAATGGGCAGACCTATTCATGAGCTAGGAATCATTAACATAATTAACATTGTAATTTGGGATAAGAAAAGCTGGGTTCACCTCCTAGGTTGGCCCCAAGTAGAATCTGAGCAGCTACAGGTAGGTGTGGGATCTTGGGGATGCCATTATAAGTGTGGGTTTATAGGACTGTTGATACTGAAGGATCAGGGGTCTTCTAGATCCTTTAGCCTAATCCCATCTAGATAAGGAAACTGACCAAGGGCACAGGGGTAAAAATCACCAAAGGTGATGTGAACAAGACAGCTGCTGACATCCCTTCCCAGGCTCCATGTCTACAATTCTGGTCATGGCAGCCACCTCACCAGGAGACATTTAAGTTTTTCCACATTAAAAGTAGGTGATACAGTGCCTGGATTACATATCTCTCAAGTCCATTGGGAAGCAACCTCTTTTTAGGTTGTAAAGCACTCTAGGCAAATGTAAATTATTAGCAGTGTTTTACATCATTCCAAGCTCTTCTGAACACAATATAGATAAGTAGACAATTCATTTGAGTGAAGAAAAATCTACCAAACAGATACAGAAGAATATTATAAATAGACCATGTGGTCATCTGGACACTTCCCAGAGGACTATGGCAACTGTAATGGTGAAGGACTTTGAGAATGTGTCAAATGAGGCTCAGTTGAAGGGACAGGGAAGGCTGTGTCTGCTGAAGGGAGCATTTCTGGTCTTCATATATTGGAAGACCTGGAGGGATCTGACTTGTTATGTTTGACCCCAGAGGACAGAACTATGGGGGAAGTTGCCAAGAGGTAAATTTTGACTTCCTGTCAGTAGAGATACCCTACTGATCGGAATCATCCCAAAGAGAAATGACTTGTTTCATGAAGAGGCAGATTTCCCCTCTTGGTGGGTCTCTAGGTATAGGACAAAGGACCACGATACAGAGAGAGGAGCTCAGAATGTGGAGAGCCATCCTTGGAGTCATGGGATTGATTTTGGATCTCCAGTCTGTCCTTTATTGTTTGTGTGACCCAGGGCAAATCACTTGGGCCTCATTTTTCTCCACTTTTATAAAGAATGAGGAGGGACTGATATAATTTCCTTGTGAAATAGGTTGGAGAACCAGTTTCCTGCTCTGGTTTTGGAGCAGAGGCAATTGTCTTGTAGCTTTTTCCAAGCTGCTAACCCCCTAAGGAGGAAATAAACTGCAGATTGTCTGTGTCACTGGATTTGGAACCTGTTCAAAAAGACATTGGTCAGCAAGGCTCTTTCCATACTTTTTGACATTGGAGAAGGAAAACAAACTGCTGGGGGTCTCCAGATGGAGGAGAGGCCTCAGGACCTGTCCTATCTGAGTGCTTCCATCATTGTGAGATCCACTTTTACCTGCTGGAAGGTGAAAGAGATAGGTAATGACTACCATGAATAATTAGAGAAATTCAATGAAAGGAATCCTAAAGTTATATCAACAATTCCTTTTCAGAAATGGATTGAACTGGTTATCTGCAGAGGTCCCTTTCAAGTGGAAATGTCCATGATTCCATGAACAAGGAGGAGGTCAGAGATCTTCTCCATTTGGCAACTGATGTGAATGATTCCTTTTTAGTCAGGACAAGAGTAGTCAACGCCAAAGCAGAAGGAGAGAGAGCACAGCAAGATAACCCTAGGGAGGAGAGAGGCAGGATCTCCCAGGAACACATTTGTCAACTGAGGAAAGCTTCGAGATGAGAGAGGACGGGGGAGCAAGGAAGAGGAGAAGGGGGGACACCTGAACAAAGACTCCTGGTAGCTGGGGGAGAATCCCTAGAGTACAGATGAGCGTCTTTCATGGAAAAGAAGTAGAAGGAGGCTTTTTTCATTTTTTATTTTTATTGATATCATTTAGGAAGGAAGAAATGAGAAGCTGCAATCCTTGTCTGTTGGGATTGGAAGCTCAATTCCGTGTGGACAGTCTCGGGCGGGTAAAGGTGGGAACTTCTAAATCTTAGAGCTCTCACGAGACCCCCCCAGGAAATGGCTGGGAATCGAGGTGAACCGAGCTATCTCGTGTATTTCCGCCTCTTCTCGTGAGAAACGTGATGGGAGAGAGATCTCCCCGCCCTCGAGATTGTCCCGGATCTGGGCACACTATTGTTATCTAACAGCACGGTATTCAGATGCAAACTATGCGACTGGAGAGTTAAGTAGGATCAGGGAAGCCTGAAAGCTCTCTTAGCACGTGAGGAGCCAAAGAGGACACAAGGCTCCGCTTTTCCTCTTCTCCTTCTCTCCCCTCCCCCTCTTTCCCCGCTTGTACTTCTACTTCCAATCTCTTATTGTAAGATCTTTGCCTCCTTGGGAGATTCTTCTATCCCTCCTAAGGAAGAATCCCCTGCACTTGTAACTAGACCCTGAAATAAAGCTCAACCCTTCTTCGACTCTGGAACATCCTTTCTCTCATACGAGCATCCGGTTTGGCCAACCGAAGACCTCGGGAGGTGAGGTAAGAAGACTCGGGTAGCCCACAGGCCTCTAGGCCTGGCACTTGTCAATGAAGACTCAATGTTCTCTAAGGAATCTTGAAATGTCTTAAAGCGCAGCCTAGTTGTGAATCTGAGGGATGCGAAGATGCTCACCTCAGGTTTCTCCAGACAGACTCCAATATTCACTGAAGCATCAGTGGAAACATCAGGACGAGATTTCTGACGTGTCACTGTCCATCAAGCATTTATCTCCTCTGCCTTTAATGAAACCAGATATGTTCCAGTGGATCCTTTGGTACTTCACAATGGAATCAGTCTTTATCCTGGCTATTGCAGGGTATCCCGTACCTCACAATTCTTTGACACAGAAATCAGACACTGCGCCAGAGCGAAAAGGGGGGAAAAGGCAAACAAGGAGGCCCAGACACAAATACAAATGAAAAAGAAAGGGACATGCATCTTCAGAAGTATTATTGCATGCTATATGAATTCTATGTGTCCAAGGCTTTAACTAAACTGAGTTATAGGGCCTTCTCAAAATCTAGAATTTACATTTATGTCCCATGTTCTATCTTCTTCTACCTCGTCAGACCCTTCTTTCAGGAATTTTTGAAGTTTCTGAGTCCTGACAGGCTTGGGTGGGAAGACAGCCTTCATTTTTGTAAATAAATATGCCTGTGGCTCATGAGATTTGGATGCATATGTTTGAAGCATCAATGTTTTCTTCTGGGAACTCCATAGAAAACCTATTATCAGGAATTAGATCATTTCATGGCCCATAAGTTTAACACAAACTGGCAGAAGTCAAAAGGCATGACCTTTCCTTTAACTGGGTCAGAACTCTAAACATCAGTCTGCCAAAGTGGATTGGGGGGGGGGGGGTTATTACTTGGAGCTAATACCTGTGCTAAGCACCTATTTATGCTAATGAACCTGGAATGAAATGACTTTGTCCCATAGACTGCACATGGTAACTCTGGAGTTGTCAAACAAATGGCGTTTTCTGTAAAACCTCGCAGCTCTGACATTCTGACATCGACGTGACTGCTTTCAGCCTTTTATGGGGATATTTACATTTTAGAAGATCAGGTGAAGGGTGGAATTCAAAAGATATCGTTAGGTAGAGTACTTTCTCGTTCAGCCCACCTCAGCTTTCATACAAGACTCTTGCAATTTGGCAAACAGTCCAATTAAATAAGGTTAAGTGACTAGCCTAAGATAACACAGCATGCTAACAGCAGGACTGAGACTTCCCCTCTCCCACTCTGTTCTCCAGTCATTGACTTGGACTCTCTCCTCTTCTGTTATACAAAGAGCAGATGGGATAGGCTCCCCACGTGGTCCTATTAATGACCTTGATCCAGTAGCTTTAATGTTCCAAAATATATACAATATCCATCAACCCAAAGATGCCCAAAGAGCTCATCATGCCTCAGTTGGCACTCAGTCTCTACTTTGAACTCGTTCCAATTCCCAGTGGACTGGAGAACGACTTCCACTGTTTGATGGCAAGATGTCATACTGCATTCAAGACAGTAGGGCCAGCAGGAATGGACCACCTAGTTGGAAAATGCAGGAGAGAGTCAGGAAGAGTAACAAGGGGACATCTTTCATGACCCTGAGAACACAGGAATTGGAATCTCTTCTCACAAAAGAGGGCCAACTTTAAGGAAGGCTTTTCTCCTGGGGTCACAGTGCCAAGGGGAAGGGCTCTCTTCTTTAGGAGAGCAGCACTTCTATTTTCTGTCTAAGAAGGCAAGTCTGGTGTGTGGCTGAGGCATGGGCTGTAAACATACCTTGTAATCATTCCATAAGCATTTAGTCATTATGTCCAGCACCAGGGATTCAAAGATGAAATGACTTATGGCATTCAAGGAATAACTGGATTGGGATCATGCCTCCAAAATTTACTACCTATATGACTCTGGATAAGTCACTTATGCTTTTGGAGTCACAGTTTCCTCATCTGTAAAACTGGGATAGGAATAGCCTTTACCTCACATGGTTATTCAGAGGATCAAATGAAATAATGTATGTAAAACACTTGGTGAATCTTAAAGGGAGATACCACCATTACTGCTACTACCACTGCCACCACTAATGATAATGATTAATAGTAATAATGCCACGAGTGAGCCATTTTAAGGCTCTCTTAGCCTCAGTTCCCCCCTCTATAAAATGGGGACAGTCATCCCTGCTTCATGTATGAGGCTCAAATGAAGCACCCTTTGTAAGGTACTTCAGGCTCTTTAAGGAGCACATTTAGGGTTAGGGTTCGGGTTAGTAGTGCTTACTTGCAAGTCCCACATTACTGAGATGTCACGAGTTAGAACAGAACCAGTAATAATAGGTGATACTTATATCAGCTCTTACGGTGAACTAAATACTTGAAAGCAACCACGTGCCACCTCACATGACCCCCACCACTCCTACTCGGCTGAAAACAGAGACCTTCTCATCCCGTCATAGTTCAGGCTCTGCGGCACTAAAGGCCAATCTTTTCTTCATTGTCATTCTCCGTGGCCACTCTGAAGCATTTGACTTTGTTAAGCACTCTTTTCTACTGGACACTGGCTCTTTTGGCAACATGCCACTGATCTCTCTTGGTTCTCCTTTGTCATTGTATCTCTGCTCCACACCTTTTCGGGACCATAATCAATGCAGAGTCTCTTAACTGTGGATACAAAGCTGTGCCCTGAGTCCTCTTCTCTCTGCATACTTTCTCTTGGCAATCCTGATCCCCAACATTTGTTAGTGATGGAATAATTACTATGCTATACTATACTATAGTATGCTATACTGTAGTGTAATATTATGTTATATTGTTATGTTGCTATGTTATATTACATCACATTATATTGTTATATCATGTTATATTATATATCATATTATATCATATCATATTAATTACATTATATTATATATACACAGACATCCGTATGAATGTATGATTTATTTATTTATAATTACATGTACACTGGAAGTCTTCTCCAATAGAATGCCATTAAGAATTCCATATTAATCAGGTATCTATTACGTTCCTGGCAATGTGCTAAGCAGGGGGAATGGAAAGAAAGGCAACAATTAGCCTTTGATCTCAAGGAGCTTCCAACCTTCTGATGGGGTACAGGGAATGCCATGGAGATAACCACATGCAAGCAAGATATACGCAGCCTGACTTAGAAATGATGGGAGGAAGGAGGCACTGAGACTGAGGAGAGCTGGGGAAAGGTTCTTACAGAAAAGCAGACTTCAGCTGAGGCGCAAAGGATGTCAGGAGGCAGCAAGGAGGGGGGAGATCACTCCCAGCACTGGGGAGCATTAGTGACCAATCCCCAAGTCAGAGAATGGAGGGTCTGGTATGAGAAACATCAACAAAACCAATGCCCCTAGACCACAGAGCAGATGGGGCGGGGTGGGGGGAGGCTTTAGAAGTCTGGAAAGCGAAAGGGGGAAGGTTGTAAAGGATTTTTAGAGCCTAAAAGGGGGTTTAAAAGTATTCTAGAAACAATGGAGAGTTGCACAACGGCATGTTCAGACCTGCACTGCAGGTACATGGATTTGACAGCCCAGCAGAGTGAGAAGAGACATGAGGCAGCAGACCAAGTGCAAGGCCATCGCAGTAATCCAGGTCTGAAGGGATGAAGTCCTGAAGCAGGGCAGGGGCAGCATCAGAGGAGAGAATGGGAGCAGTTGAGAGTTGTCACAAAGACAATAATACTTGGCAACTGATTGGATATGGGAATTGAGTGAGAATGCAGAGCATGGGATGACAGGTGACTGGGAGGAGGGTGATGCCTTTGACATTAATAGGGAAATTGGGAAGAGGAGCAAGTCTGGGGCTAGATAATCAGTTCAGCTTCATATATATTAGGTTAAAGATGTTTATAGGACATCCCTGTCTGAGACACCCAAGAGGCAGCTGGAGAAGGGAGACTAGAGGTCAGGATACAGGTTAGGGCTGCAAAGAGATCTGGCAATCCTCACATAGAGATGTGTATCAGTAAGTGCCTCAACATACACAGTGGGTCCTGCTATCTCAGGTTCTTAGATCTGTATTCATAAAAAGAAACGCAACTTTTGAGGGGGTAACAATAACTTTAACCAAGCACATATTTCATTCACCTAGTTCAGGGAAGTCAGCATCCTGAACTTCAAAGAAAATACAAGAGAAATCAAAAGTCTAGAGACATGGCTTCCTCTGCCTGATCATCAACAGACAGATTCAGCTGTCTGACCATAGTTACCAGAGAGGGAAGCACTGACATTTGGGCTTTCCAACCTGGGGTGCTCCATAGCTATTCTCCAGAGTCCTTATCTGGCCAAATAAATACTTCCATTCAGTAAGTCCCAAAATAAAACCACACCTCAGAGTCTTTATACACTTTTTAGAGCCAGAGGGCATCACATCCCTTGAGAACCAGTGCTTCCTTAACAAAAGGCATGGACTTTTCTACAAATCTTCCCAGGCCTAACAATGGGTGGGAAAGACCTTCCTTAATCACATTATTTAGAGGCACTTTTAGTAAAATAAAAACAGCAAAACGCTTGCACTTATAAGATGAGAATGGAGTCCATGGCAAACAAGGAGACTGGCAAGCAAAATAGTGAGGAAAAAGAAGAGAAGTAGGAGGGCAGGGGAGGGGAGGGGAGGGGAGAGGAAAGGGGGAGGGAAGAGGGAGGAAGGATGGAGGGGGCAGGGGGGAGGGAGAGAGGGGTAGGAGAAGGAAGGGAGGGGGAAGAGGTGAGGGGGAGGGGAGGGGAGGAGAGGAGGAAGAGGAGGAGGGGAGGGGAGGAGAGTAGGGAGGGAAGAGGGAGGGAGGAGGAGGGAGGGAGAGCAGAGGAGGGGAGGAAAGGGCAAAGCCAAGCCATTGGAGTGGACAGGTTGGAATGGGATCCCTTGTGGAGGCTTGGCAAGGAGAAGGATCACATCATTTCCCAAGACAAGGGGGAAGGTAGAGATAACAGGGGAAGGCATGTACAAATGGAGCCATGTAAAAGGTGTGTAACAACAGAAACCAGGTAAGCTCAGAGGAGAAGGCACAAGGAGTTGTAGAGACTGGGCACAGCTGGTACTTCAGGAACTGGCCCCAGACTGAGTCCTGAGGAAATCTGGGGAATCCAAGGGAGAGGGGAAAATCTTCCCATCATGGCTTGCCAAAGCAGAGAGAGAAGAGATAAAATCTGTTGTGAGTTGTTAGGCTAAAGCATCTGTAAGCAGCAGTAATGTGGAAGGACATGTTTTCGGGGAAGGGGGACCAAGTTTGTGCTGAACAGTTTTTATCTGATGCTGGAAGTATTGAACCATCATCGTTTATTGAGTAGGTGAGTTTTATTATCACACCAAGAATTCAGAAAAATCATTTCTGTCCATAGTGTGAATGGGTGACTAGAGTGTGAAAAGAAGAACCAAGGAGGTCATTGGGATGTGATTGCCAAAGTGAGGGTGGGAGGTGATAAGGACCTGAGAGAGGATGGTGACTGTAGCAGAGAGAAGGGAGTATAATATATGAGGTTTTGTAAGTCTAGAAATGCCAAGTTTGGCCACAGACTGGCCTGCGTGGAGTGAGTGAGAGTGATGGGCACCAAGTGAGTGAGAAAGAGGGCACCAAGGCTGTGAACCCAAGGCTGAAAGAATGAAGGCACTCTCCATATGAATAAGAACTTGAGAAGAAGATAGGATTTGAGGGAAAGCCTAACGAGTCCTGTTTTGGAACTGCCCATTTTGAGGAGGCTCCTGGACACCAGTTGCAAATATGCAATCTGCATTTCCTGATGCTGTAAAGGGGTGTAGATCTCCTTGTGGGCTGGGAATGTTTCTTTGTTATATTTGATATCAAGCAGCAGTGCCTGGCAAAATGGAAGTACTTAATTAATGTGTGTTCATTGATTTTCAGCAGTCTCCTAACTAGTTGAGATGACCCCAGGTCCAGAGCTCTTCCCCTTAAATCTTAGCCAGAAATATCATTAGGTAACTATTTTCTGGGGTTCTCTCTTAAGTTAAAATATCTTCAAATCTCCCAAAAAGAAAAGAAGAGAAATTTGGAGCAATGAAAAAACTTACCCTTTCAAGGTGCTCATAGAAACTGAATATGTTCATTAATCAGTCTGGAAAAGACCAATTTCAACTTGTCACTTTGATAGGGGAGATAATCCTTCCTGACACTGAAGCAGGACCCCAGAATCACCGTGGTCGTCGTCATCATCATCTCTTGAACAGAAAACACTAGGAGCCACATGTAACATTTATAATACAGCATTCATTTTTAGTACTTCAATGATGAGACTAGCTATTTAATGGCATTCAAATATTTATAATCATTAGTTTATAGATAATCATATAAATTAACATATGTGTGTTTCTTCTAAGCAGTGGGAACAATTTCAACCACCACTTTTTTCCCTTCTTGGTAATTGAAATGTTATTTCTCTCTTTCCAACTGTGTGAGAGATATCTGTATAGAATGATATTTAACATATGGCTAGACTTTCATTTGCTTTGTTCTGACTGTGAAGTCTTCCCGATGACCATTCCCACCCCCACCCCCCACTTAAATACGTCTTGAAAGGGCAGGCTCAAACATCCAGTGTTTTCAAAGAAAATGCCACCCCTCACATGACCACTTCCTTTACTGGATTATAAATCATAACTAAGGAGAAATCTAAGGGAAAGGGGGAGCTTGCAAATGTTTGATATGACATTATGTTCTAAAGGAACAGAAAACATGCAACCATTAAACAACAACATCCCTTGTTATTCCGAAACCAACCAACAATGCTTTGTGATTGATTTTTGTTGTTATTTTAACTTTCCCTAAATTCACATGAGATTGCTAAAATGAATCCCGACATTTTCTCATTAAAAATTACAGTAACATCAATCCCTCAACTTTCCATAGTTAATACATTTAGATAAATATATAGATGAGAAGGAGACAGAGGCACCCAGAGAGTGACAGAGACAGAGATTGAGATAGAGACAGACTTATGTGAGAGAACAGACCATATTTGGAGAAGCAATTCCTATGTGATTCCTTTGATCATCTAGCAGTATATATTACAGCAGGTGGCTCAATTATACATCTAAGTCTTGCTCATTCATTTGGCAGAATTTCATTGGAATTTTTATAAACATAGGATCTTTTTAAAAGGACCTACTACTTTCTTTTTAATTCTCTTTCACTTACCAAGAAGGTAGAAACATGAAAGCTAAAGTTTTGGGGTTTTTTTTAATTCACTTTCAGAGTAATCTTGTCATTTTCCCCAAACTTGTTTGGACCAGATAAGTCTTTCCAAATTCTGGAATATCTCACCCATCCGTAAATGGAGAGGGGTAGATTTAATGATAAAGGAGATTCTGTGGGCATGGTGCTGGGTTCAGAGTTGGGTATAGCTGAAATCCAAGGAGTGAAGCATCCTGGGTTCAAAACATGGCTCTTCCACTTACTATCCTTTGTGACTTAGACCACATCAGTTTAGTCTGACAAGCAACAACCAATTTTTGCATTTGTAAAATGAGAAATCCCAAGCCTAGAATCTGAAGAGACCTCAGAGGTCACCTCACTGAGTGCTTTCATTTTCAGAAAAGAACATCCCTAAGATGTTGGGTCCTAGGGATATAAAGATGCTAGTGAAACACATACTGGTTCGTAAGAGTTGCAGATCTAGCTGGGAGACAATTGCACATATGGCAGTGTGCTCCAAAGATATCACATCTCTATGAAGTGATTTGGGGGCAAAAGTAGAAAATCCTAGAAGCTGTGGGAGTTAGGAAGAGGACTCAGTCAAGGCCTCACAAAGGCAGTGGTACTTGAGCTGAACCTTACCAGAAACTAGGGATGCTAAGATGGGGAGGTGAAGAGAAAGTGTATTTCAGGCTTGGGAGACATCCAGGAAGGGGAGATGAGAAATGGTAGAAGAGCAGTTTATGTTTCTAATTTTCTCTTTCTACCCAGAGAGAAAAAATTAAGAATTAATTGAAGTTAAGTACATTTTCAATCACAGCATATGGAATTCACAATGGACTGGCAGCATGCTGGGAAAAGGATAGCTCAAGAGCTACAAAATCTAAGTCCTGCCTGACCTGACATGTTTTACAAACCTGGAACATTGCCAGATGAACAAAATTCAAATAGCATAAATTGAATTCTTCAACAGTTTCTTGAGGAACATGGGATGAAACCAGGTGTAAAGGTCCTCTAGAATTGTTTCCTTTCTTGGTGGTCCTGGACCCTCTCCCTAACCTATAATTCCCACTGTCATTTCTAATAAATCCAGAAGTGTTGATGTGAGTGGGTGCTGTGAGTGTGTTCTATGAAAATAGCTGATAACTTTGTCCTCTCTCCTGACTCATCCTTGAATAATAAAAGCATCGAGTACAAAGAGACCACAAGTTTATGTTTCTAATTTTCTCTTTCCACTCAGGGAGAAAAAATTAAGAATTAATTGAAGCAAAGCACATTTTCATGGAAGTCCATCTTCCATGGTTGGTAGTCCAACTCAGGAAAGATCTTCCCATTTAAATTACCATTACACCCCCTCAGTCAGTTTCACATCTGAATGATCCAAGATAGAATTATAGTTTTATAGTCTGAAGGGATATATGAAGTTGTGGAATCCAGCATCCTTATTTTATAGATAAGGAAAGGGAGCCACCAGGGAACCAAATCAACAGTGGTAGTTAGTGACTGACGTGGGCCTAGACCCCTGGGTCTCCTGATCAATACTTGTCAACTCTAGTTTGTCTTTTTTTTCATGGTAATCTCCCTCAATGGTGTATGTCAAAGTTAAACCCCTCACTTGTTTCTTAGAGCTAGCGACTTCTTCATGATCCTTATCCCCTCATTTCGTATTAGACTGTGTGGTATAGGAGCTAATGGTGTATAGTATATTGAACACTGGAATTAAGAGTCATGAAAACCTGACTTCAAATACCACCTCAGACACTTATGAGCTGTATGACCCTAGACAGTCATTTAATCTCTCTGTGCCTCAGTTTCCTTATTGATCAAAAGAGTGTTTTGGATTCCATGACCTCTAAAGTTCTTTCTTGTTCTAAATCTATAATATGATCCCATCTAGAATGTAGTATCTACCGTGCAAAGCACAAATCCAAGAAGAAGGAAGTTTTAGGAATACCAGTCTCACTCTTGGCCATTTTCCTCTGTGTCTTCTCTTGCAAAAGTGCACCATTCACCAAGATTTTAAGTGACTATTCAGAAAGAAGATTGGACGGCCAGTGCTTTGCTCCAACTGTCCATTGGGAGTTGGTGATGAATGCCCCTTTCCCTATCTACCAGAGCACCCACTAATGTACCAGGCATTGTGCTAAGCCCAGAGCTTTCTATTTCATTCCATTCAATTTCATCTGATGGATTTCAGTCCTCTACAATGTCCTTTGTCCTCCTGAGTCTGACGTCTAACACTCATCTCTCATAAGTTGTTTATCATTCACAAATATCTTAAACATTCTGTCTATGCCTCCATTGACAAGAATTAAAGCAGTGTAAAACTTTGAAAAGTGTAAAATCAAGGCAAGATCTCTGGGAGACTGTACCCTCCAAGATTACCTTGGCCCAGATGACAATGATTACTCTGGTTCAGTTCAATCAAATGCACTTCCATCTGACCATCTTGTCCTCAAGCCCACAGATCTTTCTCTTGACCATGAAGAAAGCATCAAAGACTTCACTAAAAGTTTTTCTTTTCCCCTAACCCAATAAACTTTGATTTCATAGATGTGTGTTGAATTGAATTGAAGTGAGCTACCTATAAATAAGTGGCTACTAATAACCCAGATATATGGTGAGTATTATGAAGAACAGAAAAGGAAGACGAGGCATTGTCTCTGCCTTATACCAAATTTCCAATCTGTTTGAGGTGTCAGAAATAACAAACATGAAGCTGCTATGCATTAAATATTCTCCCAGGGAATATTAGTATATTAGGAGTTCAGAGCAATGTGTGAAGATCCAGGACAGGATCCTTAGAATGGGGAGGAAGGGAGAAATACCTTTGAGATCATGTTATTTAACTCTCATTTTACAGATGAGGAAAGGGAGGCAGACAGTGATGCCAAGTGAGTGTCCCCCTAGCATTTAGGTGGTAAGAAAGCTTTAGATCAGTTCTAGGTCTTCTGATTTCAAATCCAGCACTGTTTCCTTTTTATCATTGTCATTCAAAGTTGGGAAACAATTTGTGGCATGTGGGAGGTACACAGGACTGCAAACTTAAGGACTGATGGTATTTTACAAGCAGAGACAAAGGAAGAGGTTGTTGTAAGCAGGGCCAACAGTATCGGTGAAGGCATGGTGATAGTCATACCCCAGTGTTCTCTGGGAAATGAGCAGGCTGGCCCCACTTTAATAACAGCCACTATAGGGTTAGCTGGTGGATAAATACTTATTAATTTAGAATATGAGTAGAATGAGGACCAGGATTATTTGTATGTATATGCACATACATGTGTATATATACACATATACATTTACACATATGTGCATGTGTCTATTGATACAGATTCCTGATTCTTCACCATGCAGTGTACAATTTCTGCCAGCTGTCCTTTCCTTAATAAGATATAAGCAGCATAGAACAAATCCAAGCAGGTCATAAAGGACTCACTTTATGGCAAATAGATTTAGTCATTCTCATTTTAAGAGCATAGGTTTCCTTAGTATCCACTGCTGGTCAGGACATTTCATGGAAACCATCTTGAACAGGCTGCCATAGGTCAGGCCAGCCAATGGTTATTCAATCTTACATGATGAGATGGCTTTCCAATAAGCCAGAGCAAAAATGATTGACCTTTTGTGGCCATAGAACTGAAGTCTCTGATCTGATAATGATCATAAGAAGGACCGTTTGCTAACCTTGAGGAATGAACCCCCCAAAATTCGCATTTCTTCTTAATCATACTTACCAGAACATTTTTGTTGGACAAAAGCCACATCAGTGATGGCTTGGGAGTTCTTGTCTCCTAGAATCTGACATTCAAACCTCTTTCTCCATCGCTTGAATTCCTTTGGAGAAAGATGCCAACGCTCCCCAGCCCAGGTCGGCTTCTGCATTACGTGTCTGAAGTCAGTCAGCTCAGATTGTCTGTTCAGATGGCCTACGTTCCAGACATTAACACTTGTGGCCAATTGAATCCCCTGAATAATATAACAGGGCCCTTTCCTACAGTTCATCTTGCACATAGAGAACTGTAATTTTCTTTCTGCACTCTGTTACCCGCATTGAAACAAAAACCCGGGGATGAGACGTTCCGAGCTGGTCTTTCTACTTTTATACCAGTTCAGTTTGGAAATGGAATGAAAACCAGTCATTTACTGGAGCTTAACTTGGAATGTAAATGGCCTCTTTTCATGGGAAGATTTTTTTTTTAAGGATTTGCCTGCCCTGACTGTTTTAGTTTACATTTTGATCAGAGTGCTTCTTCGTATGATGGATTTAATACTGTATAAAAAGAGAGCTAAGATGCCACTGGCCATGCCAGACTATGTGATTTTTTTTAATCCCTATAGTGTTAAGACTCTTCCCTGTTCTCTTCCTTTATTAATCTTCCCGGCTCTAGGTGAGGAAAATAAAGTGTCCACCACAAGGCAGATAAATGGTGAAATGGATAGAGAGAGAAAATGAACAAGGTGGAGGCCGCTAAGGGTTAGGAAGCAGGGCCCCCAAAAGGATAAAATGATCCACAATAGAGGGCTCTTTCTCTCCTTTTTTTGAACATGAGGCAACCTACAGAAACTCATTAGCCTGGTGTAAAACACCGTCACAACCACACCAGGACTGAACTGCACACTGATAAAAACTAAAGGCAGTCTGGGAGGTAGCCCAGTGGAGAGAATGCTGAGTCTGGGATCACAGAGACTCATCTTCATGAGTTCAAGTCCTGGTTCATTCACCTACTAGCTGTGTGATCCTATTCAAGTCACTTCACCCTATTTGCCTCAGTTTTCTCATCTGTAAAAGGAGCTGGAGAAGGAAATGGCAAACCCCTCCAGTATCCTTGCCAAGAAAACCCCAAATGGGAAAGAATTGGACACAACTAAAAAAATGAATGAACAAAAAACCTAAACCTTAGCAGAAAATCAGAAAAGGGAAGGAAGAAAAAAAGGGAAGAAATACATGGAGTTAGATAGATTTCTAGATAGATAGATATTTATAGGACTTCACCCCTCCTACTTATATGTAAAAGAAGTCAGATAGGCTGACAGAGGAAGATTGGACCTTCATGAAAAGACATCTCATCATCTGGATGAAAAACAAGACTGAGGATTGAATTGGGAGCCTGAGGACCTGAGTTCTAACCACTTAGCACCTGTTTGATGGTGAGCAAGTGATTTCAATTGTAAGACCTCAGTT
This sequence comes from Notamacropus eugenii, assembly GCF_028372415.1. Lineage (NCBI taxonomy): Eukaryota > Metazoa > Chordata > Mammalia > Diprotodontia > Macropodidae > Notamacropus > Notamacropus eugenii. Next base: position 535,297,411 of record NC_092873.1, read on the forward strand.
TCTTGATCTACACACTAAGAAGTGAGTTAGGTAGCCTCTGAGAATCTCCTTGTTTCAAGTCTATAATCTGTGTTGGTAACTCTATCATCTTTCACCTTCTTGGATTAAGTGTAAGGATTTATACAGAAAGACTGGGAACAAAACAGGGGGATAAAATGCTCTCTCTTGCTCTCAGTAGTAGTGGCAATATCTGTCTAAACTTCCCCAGCAGAGTTACCTGCTCAGTCAAGTAGTGATCTTCCTTGAACCCTCCAGCTAGAAGCTCATTTTAAATTCTTTCCTCTGCAATAACTGCCTGGAGGCTGCATTCTCGGGGGTAATCTTCATAGAAGGGATTTTATTCTTAAAATCTCTACTGGGATGGCCACCTGATTCTAGAAATATGAGTTTATGCCTAGGCCATAGGAGTGCTTTAGGTGACCATGTTATGTTTCTTGCCCTCTTAGGATCCTGATAATTCAAAGTCAGGGTCTTCTGAGACTGTCCTCCTTCAGGACCTTACTCCAACATTAATTCACCATGTTCCAGCATCTTCATTCTCTCTCCTTGCAGTGGTGGTTAACTTGATTCCAATTTTGGATAACATTTTATTTTTACTAATTACATGTAAAAATAATTTCAATATTCATTTTTTTAAAATTTTGAGTTAAAATTTTTCTCCTCCCTTCCTTTTCTCCCTACTATTTGAGATGGCAAGTAAATTGACATGGGTTACACGTGTGCAGTCATGGAAAACATTATTTCCATATTAGTCATGGTGTGAAGGAAAACCCTGACAAAAAAGGGGAAAAATTAAGAAAATGAAAAATGGTATGCTTCAATATGCGTTCAGACTTCATCAGTTGTTCCACTCCCCTCTGGAGGTGGGTAGCATTTTTCGTCATGAGTCTTTTAAAATTGTCTTGGATCATTGTATTGATGAGAATAATTAAGTCATTCACAGTTGATCATCACACAGTGTTTCTGTTACTTTGTACAACATTCTCCTGCCTCTGCTCATTTCACTCTGTATCAGTTCATAGATGTCTATCCAGGTTTTCTAAAATCATCCTGATGATCGTTCCTTATAGTACAATAGTATTCCATCACAATCAAATACAACACCTTGGTAACCATTGCACAATTGATGGATATCTGCTTAATTTCCAATTCCTTGCAACCAGAAAAAGAACTGCTATTTTGTACAAATATGTCCTTTTGACTTTTTTAAATCTCTCTGGGGTACAGTATACAAAGGGTGTACATAGTTTTATAACCTTTGGGCTTAGTTCCAATTTGCTTTCTAGAATGGTTGGATCAGTTCAAAATTCCACCAACAGTGCATTAGTATCTTAGTTTCCCCACATCTACTCCAACATTTGTAATTTTCCTTTTCTGTTATATTAGCCAATCTGATAAGTGTGAGGTGATACCTCAGAATTGTTTCAACTGGTATTTGAATTCGGTTGGTATTTCTACAATAAATAAATAAATGAATGAATGAATGAATGAATGAATGAATGAATGGATAAATAGATAGATAGATAAAAAAGATAAATAAATAAAGCCTCTTATATGACTATAGATAGCTTTGATTTCTTCGTCTGAAAATTGTCTGTTCATGTATTGATCATTTATCAATTGAGGAGTGACTTATATTCTTATAAATTTATTCAGTTCTCAACGTATTTGAGAAACAAAGCCTTTATCAGAGACACTTGCTATAAAATTGCTGCCCAGTTTTCTGCTTGCCTTCTAATCTGTTGAATTCCTGACAAAATTCTAGAATGTAGTGTTAAAGGATATAGAGATTGCTAAGAGTCAAGTCATTCACCTTACTGACATTCATTCCCTGATATCCTCCTGGAACCATACTGTGAGATCAGATAATACTACAGACAGAGTGGGCTGACAGTCAACAGCTTCTTTACCCTTTTTATGGATGACAAGATAACATTCTTATGGAAAAGATACACTGATGTGAGCTGAGTGACATTGTCATTATGAAGATTCAGAGCTGGTTGAATGAACAGACCCAAGGAGCAGTCATGGGTAGGTGGTGTCCAGTGGAATGCTTGAGAAATCACTGTATATTCATTTACTGCTTCACATCATCAGCAATGACCTACTTGAAGCCAAGCTTATCAAATTTTCAGATGGCTCAGATATGGGAGAGATCAGTGAGGTGCTGGATCCAGAAATATCTCAACAGGCCATCAGGGTGATGCCATAAATCTAATAAAATTTCATTAAATAGGGAAAAATGAAAAGTCTTACACCTTTGTTCAAAATGCCAACTGCACAAGCAGGAAGAGGTGCAGTTTAACAACAATTCATGTGGAAAGAATGTGAAGGATTTAGCGCAATATAAATTCAATGTGAATGACAGAATAAGATGCCCCCCAAAACTAGAATGCCAACCTGAGTGACACGTTAAAAGTGAGTGGGGACTTAAGCTACAGAGAGGCCTAGTATAAAGAACAGAGGAGGTGATACCCCCAAAGTGGCTGCCTGGGTTAGACTGCAGCTAGAACATTGCATTCAGTTGTGATATATATATATATATATATAAAAGAGAGTATCTACAGGAGTATAATTAGGAATTCGAGACTAAGCCATAACAGGGATCTAAGAATCTAAGGTCTTGTAATTAGATTGGTGAGATTCTAGAAATAGAGATAGAGATGATAGAGATAAAGAGAGATAGAGAGAGATGATAGATAGATAGATAGATGATCGCTAGATAGAGATAGATAGATATGTGTGTATGCATATATGCAAGTACACATACACATACATACATACATAATTTATATACATATATGTGCATATATACACGTGTGTATATATACATACATACAAATAGTCCTTATGAACATTTGGGCTGCATTCTCTCAATGTAGTAGATAAGTTCCAGTTTTTATTGTCAGTTGAACAAATGGTTTCTTCAGTGGCCATCAGTGGGAAACCATCAAACTGTTGCTCCTTGTGTGCATGTGTTTGTTTTTCCTTCATATGTTCGCTGCATTCTGTCACCCCCGTAGCGACACCTGTAGCTAAACATTTATTATACTTAGAGTAAAAGCATATGCTTCCTGCTTAGACAGTCTGGCTTTATTTTTTCCAGGTAAAAATCTCCTTTCTAACTGCCCAACCTTAACTGTCAATATTGTCATAAAATAAAAAATAAAGCCTTCTACATGTCCCATCTCCATCATCAAGACTTTCCTCAATATCCTGTCCTAATGCCCTTTATTCATGCAAAAAATCTTGGGTTTTGCTTTTTGTTATTTTTTTCCTGGAAAGACTTACAAGAACTGATGCAAAGCGAAGTGAGCTGAACCAGACAAACCTTGTAAACAGTAATAGCAATGTGATGCAATAACCATCTGTGAATGACACACCACCTTCACTAGATATTTCTTTGAAAGAAGACTAGATTAGGTGATCACCAAATCCCTTCCAACTCTGAGGTGCTGTAACTCGGTTTGCTTTATTAGGTACCTTTCCTCTCCATGGTATTTTTATTTGTCTTCTGTTTTGACTTCAACTACCTCCTCTATGCAATCAGGGGACTAGCTAAACTCCCTCGACCATTCTTCCAAGCTCTTTCTCTGCCATCCTATAATGCCTACCAACTACAAGGACTGGGCCCACATCTTGTAAACCCTGTATGCCCAGTGACTAGAAATGTGTACGTGTTCATTCACGTTCACGGAAGATAATGAAAAGTGGTTCTGTTTTGACAACTTCAGGGATTTACTAACAACTTATTTAATAACCTGTGGAATGGTCTTCCTTTATTTTCTACTTTATTTTTCCTCTAAACCAGGGAGAAGTTGCCCAGTGCTACACTGGTCCATAGACAGTTTATATAGCAATAGAAATGCTTATTTTTCATGTCCGTTAAGAAAATCTACTCAAGAACCAATCTACGGATAGCCTTTTTCTTTCCCCAGAAGCAAAGGTGACAACACAATACAGTAGAAAGAATGCAAACTCTGAAGTCATCAAAGGTATTGGATAGATGGCCACTAATGCTCCTGCCAGCCCATTGAGCTTCTGTCCTCTCTTCATGCTGATGGCTGGACCAAAATCCCATTTCAAAACTGCAGGCAAGGTTGAATACCTGCCTCTTAACCTCCCTCCTTCTGGCTCTTTAAACTGGGCAGTTTCCTTGCAGAATGTTACAGAGCCCCATCCTAGCTCAGTAACAGCTTTTAGAAAAGGGGGGAGATGTTCCTGTAAGTCTTTTATTAACTAGAAGGTTTGAAAGCTGAGGGGTAATATCATAGCTAATTATGTTTTCTGACTAACTGAAGCCCAACCAGAACACTTTCATTCTTATTTCTTTCTTGAACATATTTCTAAAATATTTCTTCCCAATTTCTTCATCACAAATACTTCCTGTCCTGACCTGGAGGACTACATCTTCTGCAGCAGTCACTGTGAATTTCACCAGCTGGGAGAAAAGGAAAACAGGACAAATCCTCCCTGAGAAGTGAGCCTTCTACGATGGCTGGGGGCTCCCTCTAAAGAGGAGGCCAAGAAGGAATCAGCATTTTTTAGTGTCTGTTTTGTGCCAGTGAAAATGCTAAGCAATTCACCAATGTTGCCTCATTGGACCTCTACAATCACCCTGGGATGCAGGTGCTTTATTATGTCCATTTTAGAGTTGAGGAAACTGAGGCAGAGGTTATATGACTTGTCCAGGGTCACAAAACTAGTTAAAGTCTAAGGTTGAGATTTCAGTTCAAGGCTTCCTGACTCCAGAGCCAGGGATCTACCTATTATGGTACCTAGTCACTGATGATTTGCAAAATGCATTAAATAACTATATCACCTTAACATACTAAATATAGTTGCATTTTTTTCTTTGATGGAAAAGGAGCTTTTCTTATTTTAGACAACAGAATTGTAGCTATAAAAAATTAAAGGGTTGTTATGAGTATATACTCACTCCAGTATCTCAGCTGGAATTTGGAATTAATTCCACGCTATTGATTTATATTCTTGTTCTGTTTTATTTCTTGTAGTGAAAATACAATCTTAGTATTTCAGCAAACTGAACACTTTACTTAGTTAAATAGTATTTAAATCCATTCAATAAAATTATTAGTCACCTGACACATGCACACACAAGATCCTATTTCTAGGATGGGGACTGTAAAATCAAACAACAAACAAGTCTTATTTCCAAAACCTTGGCATAGTTAGGCAGGTGGGAACAATACATCATTACCTATACTTCAAGTTAGAAAATGATGACATGCATAGAAGAGGGCACAGTGGCCAGTGATACTCAGTGAAAGAAGGATGACTTCTAGTTGAGCAAATACAAAGTAAATAAAGACTGAGAAGAGAAAGGTGGAGGATGAAGGTTGGTATTTATAAGACAGTGAAATGATTCTTGGAGTTTGAGGAGTGCTTTATATACAGTCTTGAACCTCATGCTAATCTTTGAGGTAGAGCCACTGGTTTTGTTATCCTCCTTCTACAGATGCAAAACTGAGTCTTAGAAAAAGGAAATGATTTGCTTATGATCACATAGGCATTCAGTGTTAAGAGTGAGACTTGAACCCAGGTTTCTCCTGTCACTGCATCCAACATTCTTTCCACTACTCTGTTTTATAACTGTAGGAAGGCAGGTGCCACTTGAGGTGGACTTGGAAGGAGGAAAGACCTAAGAGATGGTGGATGAGTAATAGTGTGCTGCTGAGGCCCAGATGTGGACACAGCCCCATATTATCAGTGGTGCTATCAGACCCAAATTTTAGATTAGTTTAAATGGGAAACTAAGAAGTTTTATTTGTTTTGATTGGGCAGTGGAGAGATATTAAATATTTTTCATTGAATTTTGACTGCATTGTAGATGCCTCTCTGCCTTCAAACAGCAAAGCCCTTCTTTCCTCAAGCCAGGCAATGTGAAGAGCCAGACATTTCAATGAAAATTTAAGTGGTGCAAAATGGAAATGACTGAACTGACGAATCAGTTCAATGAAAAGATTGATTTCTTGGCCCCATATCTCCAGAGCCTATTTACAAGTATGAAAAATAGAACAGTGAGCTTGTGTCCTTGTAAAGAAGAAATACTTTGATTTTTAGTATTCCCTACTATCCAAACAGAAGATGATGCTATAAACAATCTTCCCTCTGCTGCATATTTGTACCTTCTAATGGATTCCCAGGTAAACAACACCCCACCTAGGAGCCAGCTATAAGCAGTGAAAATGGATCAGTCAGAGCCCCATCCTCCATCTGGGGTGTGGACCAACATGGACAAGACTTGTATAAGCTTCCGCCAACCTATAGCAAGACCATGGAAAGAACTTTACTCTGAGGATAGAGGAGGCGGTCCCTGGTATTACCTCTGACACTTACTGCTTGGTCACTTTGTAGGACTAACAGCCTCAGTGAAGCTCAGGTATCTCATCTGCAAAATGGGGTGATTGGACAAGAGCCAGGTCCTGCCTGATTCTATGTTCATCATCCTATGTAGCCAGAGGACCTGCATTCAGAGCCTAGCTTTGTGGTGTTCTATATGCAGAAACTTGGGCAAATCATTTAACCATTGTTGGCCTCAAGCTTTTCACCTATAAGTGGAATTGGAGGGGAGACAGTAAAGAGGTCAAAGGAGATGCCCTCTGAGGTCCCTTCAGACACTAGTGCTAGTGGGAAAGTGGCACAGAGAGCTGAGTTCCAATCCATCATCAAGACTTACCCAAGGATAGTCACATCACCTCTGGTTGTCTCAGTATCCCCAACTGAGAAAGGAACATAATAACACCTACCTCCAAGGATTGAGGTTTGGATCAAATATTATTTATAATATTTTAAATTGCTTTGAGAAATAATATTTATAAAATACTTTGCAATCCTTAAATTACTAATAAGTGCCTACTATTGTAATTACTAATAGTAGTCATTAGCTTTAACACAAAGAACACTTTTCTCCTGAGATTAAATCCATCTCCTCTGTATATGTGAGGAATATAACATTATTTACATGGATTCATTCCCATTAAAAGGGAGCTTCCGGAGCCCAGAGATTGCTTCGATGGTTCTTTACATCTCCATTTCAGGCTACTAGTGAATACTGAATTAATTTTGACTTGATTAATTTTGACTGATTGATTGATTAACCCTGACCAAGATTCTAGCTTTGCCTCTGTTACTTCACTAGTTCTGAAGTCTTGGACAAGTGCCACAACAATTTTGTGCCTCAGTTTCCTCATCTGTCATCTGGGTACCATAATGCTTGCCTCTGCAATCTTATACCAGTTTTGAGTAGTGAATAACACAATGAGCAATAATGAACTTTGCAAACTATGGAGTGTTAGCCAGCTGTGAGGATTACAGTCTTGGTTCTGATAGGTTCTTCTATCTCTTTCACTTGAAGTCTGAGACACACAGCATGGTCCAAGGAGTAGCAGAGCTCATGCTGAGCTTGGTGTTCCATAGCTAAACGTTCCAATGAGGCAGAAAAGACTTCATTTCTGGCTCTGACTCCACAGTCCTTTCTTCTCTTCGCTGTCAGTACCTGGTAGGGTTTAAGGAAGCTCTGATCCCCTACACAGTCCAAGAGTCCCGATTCCAGAGTACAGGCTCCCTATGGGAAGTCTTGTTGAGTGTACTTTTCAATAGTGCAGTCCTGTGGATGTCTGGCTGCTTTCCAGTGTCTAGAAAATGTTCCTAGTCAGTGCATTCAAATTAGATATTACTTTGATCAGACTGCCATGGAGCAAAATAAAAGATTCCCTTCATGCTTTATCGTGCAACAAAACAAATCAGCAGCCAAACAAAATTGTCTTTAAAAAGTAGACAGCAAAAGATCAGAACTTGAAATACAGACCCTAAAGCCTCTATCCTAAAAACCATGGAATGAGACCCTGAAAACTCTCCAAGAAGCAAAGAAAGTCTGTCTCTGGAGACAAACAATTGAACCGTCACACCTATTGCAGCCCTAAAATAGAAATAGTTACTCTGCATTGAGAAGTGGATCATTACTGTCATTAGCATCGAATGCTTTCTAAGATACTTCCTTTTATATCCCCTGAGGGCTGGACAGCTGGAGAACTGCTTCAGAGTTTGAGGAAACTGAGAAAAGTTTCCAGTACTTTGGATAGGCTGCCCTATAGAGAAATCATGGAAGAGAATGGAAGAAAGTCATGATGAGAGGCAGATGGGAAGACATGGAGATCTGCGCCATTCGGGGAGGGGAAGGGGAAGTAGGAGAAGGCAAGTAATTGAAATGACAAATTAGTTGGTTTTTGTTTTTACTCCTCTCTTTGTGTGCACTTTCAGGAATACCGATCATGGATCCATTCGGATTCAGCTTTGGAGCCCTGAGGATCCTGGCATCCTGACCCTCCTCAAAAAAATGTTCATCCCTCCCGCATACAGACAAAGAGGACCTAAGAACCTCAGGTACTTGCCAGTGAAGTATAGAATTCCATGGATGGGCCCTCAATGTGAATTGCAGTGAGGGGAATACTAGAAAACAGAGTACTGTCCAATTCCTGATTACTTTCAATAAAATGTAAGGTGTGGCACAGTGGATTGAGCTTGGAGACAGGGAATCCTGAGTTCAAATCTAGCCTGAGACATTTAATAGCTGTGTGAACCTAGACAAGCCATTTAACTTCTCTGTGCCTCAGTTTCCTCCTCTCTAAAAATAGTACAGTAATAGCACTTTTGTAAAGCAGTTAGCAAACCTTGAAGTGCTATATAACTGCTGCTATTATATGATATAACTATAACTATATATAGTTATATTATCTAAATGTTATGTTGTAGTGGTAGTGGTGGTGGTGGTGGTGGTGGTGGTGGTGGTGGTAGTAGTAGTAGTAGTAGCAGTAGTAGTAGTAGTAGTAGTAGCAGTAGTAGCAGTAGTAGCAGTAGTAGCAGTAGTAGCAGTAGTAGTAGTAGTAGCAGTAGTAGCAGTAGTAGCAGTAGTAGCAGTAGTAGTAGCAGTAGTAGCAGTAGTAGTAGTAGTAGTAGCAGTAGTAGTAGTAGTAGTAGCAGTAGTAGCAGTAGTAGCAGTAGTAGTAGTAGCAGTAGCAGTAGTAGTAGTAGTAGTAGCAGTAGTAGTAGTAGTAGTAGCAGTAGTAGCAGTAGTAGTAGTAGTAGTAGTAGTAGTAGCAGTAGTAGCAGTAGTAGTAGTAGTAGTAGTAGTAGTAGTAGTAGTAGTAGTAGCAGTAGTAGTAGCAGGGTCAGAGAATCCCATGAGAACACTAGTAAAGAGAGCACAGCCCAACCCCTATCATGCCTGATGGAGTACCAAACAAGTGATTTGATGTCTGAACCTTACCAGCTAGATGTAACTTAAATTCTCTGACTTGGCTAGCTCATTGTGGGTAGAAAGTGAAGAGTTCATTCTCTGTACCTCTATTCCAGTGCCTAGCACAGAATTTAGCATGCAGTAAGTGCTTAATAAATAATTGTGGCTTGATTGATTGACTTCCTCACATCTACAGCAGATTTTATTGCTTCTACTTCCCAGCATAACCCTGAGGGTGTCATAAGGCTCAGATGGGCTCATGAATGAATGGATGGGAAGCACTTGGTAAAACTTGAGAGATTTTATGAACATTAGGGATGTGGAAAGCAGGGTTGGTGCTGGTGTTCTCAACAGTGGTGATGCTACCACCCAGACCCCATTGGTGCTGCCCTGCCTAGACTCCCAATACATTGACTTCCCAGCCTCCTGCCACACTAATTCCCTTAGTCTTCAAGTACATTGCATGTCTTAAGCTGGTCACTGTTCCTTGTGGCCAAATCAAGATTTGTAATCCCATAACTACAGATTCAGGGCATCTAGGCACTCCTCCATGTTCTCTCTTCTATACTACATGGGTTCACAATTCATTTTGGCTTTAGGGCCACACCCATCACTGACCCTGATAGCCAACTAAATAAGGCATTGAAATGAGCAAGGACTGAAGATGGAATCTGGAAAACTTTTGTTCAGATACGTTTAACACTTTCTAGCTGTGTGATGCTAGGCATGTCACTTAGTGCCTCAGTTTCCTCATTCATTAAACTGTGCATAAGAATAACCTCCACCTCACAGAGGATTAAAGGACATAATATATTCAAAGTGCCTTACAAACCTTAAAGTACTAATGTTAGCTATGACCATTATTATTGTTATTATTTTCTGCCAAGACAATTCTAGAAAAGATTAGCAATTAGAAAGTGACTCATGAATTCTTCAGAAAGACCAAGGGCTACTTGGCAGATGGGAGCAGCTGGGAGGCCTTGTTACCTTCCATGCTCCTCACTTATCAGTGTTATCACCCTTGAGAATAGCTCACTTATGACTGGGTTAAGAGAAACCATATAAAGAGGAAGAGGAGCATCACAGTCAAGGGGTAACATGGAAGACTTGGAAAGTTTTTTGAGGTAGCCATGATGATTTCATTCATTGTGGTTCAACCCACCACACATTCATTAACTACTTACTAGAAGGGCAGCTGGGGGCAGAGTGATGATGCGTGAGCACAGTCTTGAAGAAAGTGAGGGGCTCTATGGATCTCATGAATCCTATGAATACCATGAGGAAACAGTTCTTGTAGAATTGTGGTGTTAGAAAGGATCCCATGGGACGTTAAGGAGTTGTCACTAACCGTTCAATGTCCATGTGGAAGGAAGGTGCTTGTTATGTGGCCTAGATAACTGTGCTTGTCCCTGTGGTGTGTTCAACATTTTCATCAATGACTTGGAAAAGGCATGACTGACTAGTTTATCCAATCAGCAAACACTAAGTGGCAGATTCAGAATTTGAATAGTCTTGGTAGTCCAGAAGGGTGACCTGAATGGAATAAAATGTAAATTAAGAAGTACAATTGTAAAATAGCAGAGAAATTATGGGAGGAGATAGGTGGCTCCATGGATAGAGTGCTTGACCTGGAATCAGGAAGATTTTGGTTTGAATCCAGCCTCAGACACTAGTTGTGTGACCCTGGGAAAATCACTTAACCTCTGTTTGCCTTAATCACCTGAAGAAATGGTAAGACACTCCAACATCTTCACTAAGAAGTCTCATAGGCAATATGATCCATGAAGTCACAGAGTTGGATACCACAGAACAACTCACAAAGTCACAAAGAGTTGGACACCACTGAACAACTCACAAAGTCACAAAGAGTTGGACACCACTGAACAACTCACAAAGTCACAAAGAAAGAGTTGGATACCACTGAAAAACTCACAAAGTCACAAAGAGTTGGACACCACTGAATGACTAACCAGCAACACAAACAGCGTGGCACCGTAGATAGAAAGCAGGCCTTCAATCCAGGAAGATCTATATTCAAGTCTTGCTTCCTGTAGGATTTTTGACATGATCTTGCTCATAAACTTTCACCATCCTTTCTTCTAAACCTGGAGTCTATGTTCTTAACCCAGTGCTGCTGTCAGCTGCCTTCCTTCTCTCCATTTTACATGCAGATTTATGCGTGGCAACTATGGCAAGTTAATATCTACATATTAATGGTCCTTTGAGTGTAGTCTATCATCAAATTCCCGATTTATCTAAATGTGAACACAATTTCTTTTCCATGTCCAAAAAACAAAATGAGAGACTTCCAGTTATTTTATTTTGGTCAACAATCAGGTGAGGAGTACGTACGGTGAGTATGTACAGTGTTGCCTGAGGTACATGAAATGAGTCTGACATGGTCTGAATTAGTTCTTGGTTATCACAGCTTCCTACTGTACTTGTTCATAAAGCTCTGTAACAATCCCTGTCTTTAACTTGGGGCTCCTGAGAACATAACCCAGGGTCAAGTTTCTTTCTGGATCTGCATCCTCTTTAAATCTATTTTGTTTCCATTTCTTTGTTATCACAGAAATTACCACTATGAAAATTTGGAAAACTATCAGAAAACAATTATTTATTTTGTCTTTCCATCTGTAGTACCTAGGCAAGTACTGAACCTAAAATGACTTTAATAAGTGCATCTTGATTTATTGACTGAAAATATCTTTATTCTGTTAAAAAGGAAAAATAAAACCTGTGACACATTTTATAATGAATCAAGTAATTTTATTTATTTATTATTATCAACTGAAACAAATTATCAACTGAAACTGGCCTTTGATGAGGCGGCCAGACCATTTGAGCAAAGTCTGTTAGATAGTAAAAATTAATAAAACTTGGAACAGAATTAGTGAAAGTTGTGTAAGATTCATGCCGAGTAGCTATGATCAGAATTCTGCATTTAACCTGAGAAAAAACCAAACCATTCAGTTTTCCGTATTTAACTCTCACAGAAATCTTTGATCAAAGTGGACAAAATAAAAAATGACACCAAGCCCTTTTCTGTGGGAAGTGAAAAAAAAGCAAGGTAATTTTTTGCTTTAGGGGGTCAATAACTCCTACCTCGATATTGTTTTCTCTCAAATACAAAGACGCATCACAAGTGAAGTGACCTTTTCGATGTGTCTTAAATCAATATGGCAGCCCATTAGCATGGCCACATCCATCTGTCCCTCCTTCTGTTTATCTGAATGATATTGTAGTGTCACTGAACAGATTTCAATGTAATTTAACAAAAATACTTGAAGTAAATTTAGCAATGGTCCTGAAACAAGTGCATATTTTTGAAAGCAGTCAGTGTTCTACAGACATCCTAGGAGTGAAGAGATGGCTAAAGGAATTCTTTTCCACAATTCTTTCCATTGAGTCTTGTTCCATCTTTTCCATTTCCAAATTCTGGGACCAGATCTTTAGCCTCCTAACTCCTAATCTGGTCTTTCCACTCTTCCATCCCTAGTGACTGTTACGGCCAAATTGAACCTTCTCATACTGCATTTTCATTATATTTCAAGACTGAAAAGATCCTCACAGTGGCTTCCTCTGTTGATTTCATTGAGTCTGAGGGACTTATCCTGGTATCCCAAGCCTTCGTGATCCATATCCTGAGTATCCTATCAATGTGCAAGTCCCCTGCATCTCAAGTGCATGTTCTGCCTCTGGATCAGGTTACCATCTGATCTTCTTCCACACATCTGATTGAATCCTTCCCCTACAGCATTACTCATGTAATTCATGTATGTGGAATTTCTTCTTTCTCTCCTAATTGTACCCACATTCAGAGCCTATTTCAAGACGGAATTTTCTTCTAGAAAGTACCACCCACCAACTTATTCATCTTGCCTACCCTTCTCCCACCTCCCCATGCTGATTCACATTTGTCTGTCTTTAATGGAGCCACACAATCTCTAGATTATATATCACAGCACTGAATCACATTTTAATGCATTGTTTCGATTTCCATAAAAGATCACTATACTTTTGAGGGCACGAGCTATGCCAGGTGATGAATGGAAATTCCAAAAGAAATAATTTCTGGGTAATTAATTATTTTATTTATTACTGCTATAAATAATTAATATAAGAATGACTATTTGGCTTTCTCTCATAAACCAAATATGAATTTTGGAGGCCTCAGAATTCCTAAAAAGCCTTTGGAAAATGGGATGTACCTGCAGGTGGAAATCAACTCTGATCAGTAGCTGATCAACTCAATCAATGAGAGCATGGACATATTAATAGGGAGGTAGGAGAAAGGTCTTTAGCTCTTCTTGCAAAGAGTACAACCTAATCATGAGACTCAGTCACCTCAAGCAATCTGGATATATCTACTCAGACCTCACTGGTTGATTTTCCCCCTCCATAAGCTAGATCACTCCAAACTCCAGTGGAAGGTTCCTAAGGGCAAGATCTCACTTAGACTAGATTCTATTTGTAAGGTCTCCTCACTAAGTGAAGTCCTACCTGAGATCAAAAATCATGTATCCTGAGGATTTGAACTATCTCATTTCTTAGCAATGTCCTTCAGATGCTGAAAGAATAACCTACAACAGGTTGATTTCTGAACGAGGAAATAGAAAAAGAAAAATCTTAAACTCAATTAATGGCTGATTATTAATATAAGAGAAATAATTTCTCTCTGTCATAGGCTGCTTTTGTATTCTTGTGTGAATCAAAATATTTTATTTTTAGTTTATTTTTGTTGTTTTTTATTTAACTTTCATACCTGAGGAATACATGTATGCACGTTACTCAATGGGTATTACCTTTCAGCACAGTTTTGTCTGACTTACACTGAATTTTCTTGTCTCCCTCCTCATCTCTTGGAAAGACTTCAACTAAATCCTTCTCAGAACTTTCTTATTTTCTCAGTGGAGGAAGGTAAGGGTTCAGGGTGTGAATTTTTTTACCCTTTCTACCCAGCCCCTCTCCTCTCTTGAGATTTTCATGTGCCATGCCTTGTTGGAACAAGTAGCTCACTTTTAGTCTAGGGACCATAGACTAACACTCAGGAATCAGAGGAAGACTATAGGCTACAGAACTAAAATGAATCTAACTCATTATGTAATACATTTAAATGTAATATGTAATATTTTGAAATGCAAGGCTTAGAATGCTTACATTTTCTGCTCTTGGCATTTCTCCTGAAGTTGTCAGGTAGCAAGTAGCATGTTGACCATTCTTCAGCATTTTATGAAGCCACAATGGCTCCTAGGCAGATGGCCATCATTCAAGTAAAGGATCAGCCAATAAAGAAGGCAAGAACTAAGAAAACAAACCACCTGTGATTGTCACAAGACAGACTGCTTTCTTTTCCTTTATAAAGATGGACAATGGATGTGACTGATCTCCTCAGGGATAGGTTCCTCTTGCCATATAACCTGGAAATTCAGTCAGTTCTTGTATAAGAAGTGGACCCCCTGCCCTGTAAATATCTGCTAGTATGGAATCAACACTTGGCCACACAAGAGAAGTCTAAAGGCATCCAACGCTTCTTCAGTTGGAGGTTCAGCTACAGAGGAATTGACCTCAAGTTGAGGTATATGATCAATGGCTTTAGCATTGGTTGATGACAGTCTGCTAAGAATGCTATAGAAGTCCATCTCTCCAGTATCATGCCCTTATCACTGATCAATGTGGCTCCATCAGAGCTGAATAGTTGAGATGCACTGGAGGTCTTTGGTCCATAAATAGTCTTTAGGGTATCACAGAAGGACTTTGGATTGTGTGGTGTAAAACTGAATGTCATCTGCTCTTTTACTGAACCAAGTATCTCTCTAAGCTTTGTTTTCACTTTTTCATGGAGTTAAATCCTATCTTCTTAGATGAACTGCCAAGCTGGTAGACTTTGTGGAGTTCTCATTTTTCATTGAGCAACTTCTGAATTTCTTCATCTTTTTCACCACACCAATCCTAATGTTTGTGAGAGCTCTGGCCCAAATGAGCAAATGTGGTGCTGTACACCAAGTCTTTGAAAGCTGCCTATTACTTTTCTTCTCCATTGTTGTTAACTGTATACTGACTCAGAATTCCCTTCAGAACAGTGATAAACTGTTTCCTCACAGATAGGCTCTGTAATCTCTTGAACTGGTCTGTGCCATACATCTCCTTCATCACTCTAACATCCTGTCTCTATTGTCTCCTTACAATGACATAGTTTAGTAAATGCCAGTACTTACTGCAAGGTGAACCCTCCGTGTTTTGTTCCATTTATGTAAACAGAAGACAGTGTTGGTGATGAGAAGGTCATGAGATGCATAATTGTTGGTCGTGATTGTAACTCACTCTTTCCAACTCCTTTTCTCTACAGGGTTTAGTGTAAGAATTTATTTCAAGGAAAATCTTCCGAGCAATTAGAGTTTTCCAAAAATAGGGAAGGCTTTATTGGTATGTAATGAGCTTCCCTTCACTAAACATCTTTGAATGTAGATTGGATGATCATTCACAATTTATATTGTAGAGGGGAATTCTTGTTCAAGTAGAACTTGGACACAAACTGTATGGTGCCTTCTAACCCTGAGGTTGTGTTATTCTGAGAGGTTCTATGGAGCTTGTGATAGTGTTAAACTGGGAAGAGTTCAGAACTAGGAACCATAAGATGGTTTCATTTTGCCCTTCCAGAATTAATTCTTCATCTAGAGCATGAAGATAAAAGGTATGCTCCCTACTTGCCCAATGTATGTGTATCCCTCCTAATAAATGTAAACTCCTTGAGGTCAAGGAGAGAGGTCTTGTGCTTATAAATGCTTTGGAATGAATGAATCTTCCATGGTGATCATTTTTCAAATAGGTCCAATTAACCATCCCAAAGACTGAATAAAGATTTAATGCAGATGTAGGTTTTTTTGTTTGTTTTTGTTTGTCAGAGAGAGAGAGAGAAAGAGGAGAGAGAGAGAGAGAGAGAGAGAGAGAGAGAGAGAGAGAGAGAGAGAGAGAGAGAGAGAGAGAGAATATCATGGCATCAAGAGTTGCTTCTGAACTTTCCCAGCTTAAGCAATTCTGTTCCTATACGAAATTTGGACTCCATTGATCACAAGTCTTCACTTCTTCCTTCCAGGAATCATGTGCATCAAACTATGAAGAAAAGACTCCATTTTCATCCTTACCTGCATCTTCACTTTCCTCAACCATTCACAGCCACCCCCTGACTGAGAGAGGAGGGTCTTTTAGAAGTCATTCAAGTCAGAGTTTTGACCATGATAATTCATTGGAGAAATTCCATGTCTTGTCAAATGAGAGTCAGATCATATCTGAGACTGAAAAATACAGTTCTGTTACATGGATGGAGAACAAGCCTGCTTATGAACTGCTATTTGGTTTTATCGTCTTATTTAAACTACTTTAGCAATTTGCTTTTTAATTCCTGTGCTCTGCACAGATTTTTTGCCATGTTGTAGAAGATGGCAATCATCATGTTCCTAGCCCAGAATGTTCCCTATCTTCTATTCTGGTCTTTAGCTCAGAAGTGGCAAATGAAATTTGGATGCAGTTGATATATTGTCACAGTCAAACTTTTAGCTAAAGTCCATGTCATTCCTGGGCTTGAAATTCTATCAGATGTGCCAGTAACTAAAATTAGGAAGTAGAATCTCAATACCCTTACCACCACAAGAAGTCACTTTTCGTCTACTGTCTAATGGGCATTGGCATGAGCTTCCAAACAGACAAAATCCAGTATGGATGTCCATAGAAATTTCAGATGAATATTTTAGAAAAATATTTATCTTAGTAATCATAGAATCTTAGATCCATAAAGGACTTTAGAATGATAGATATAAAGATTAAAGAGATCTTCAAGGCCATGTAGACCTAACTCTGCCATTTTATAATTGAGAAAATTAGAGCACAGATGGTTTAGATTGCATACTGATGGTCAGAAAGGTGGAAAATAAAAGAGGTAGGATCTGAATCCCTCTTCCCTGATTTGAAATAAGTCAACTTTTCAATATGTTGCCACATATATTTCCCCACTTCCTATAAGAACCCATCCAGTTTCTCTTGAATAACTCACTTTCAAGTCTTTAGGCACCAGGTTTCTTATTTGTAAAATAAGAAAAAATGGATTAATTTAATTTGAAGGTCACTTTCAGGTTAATAGTTCTGAAGTTAACAGCTCAGAGTCCATTTGCATAAGATTTTGCATTGGGAGAGATTGAATACTTAATACTCTGAAATTTCAGGAGGGATAGAGCTGACAAGAACTTGAAAGAAGAGAAATTTGTATCTTCCTCCATTCAGCTTCAAGAAAGAAGACACATGGTTCCAGACTCTCTTCCAGGCCCTGACAGGGAAGATTCAGGAAATAAGCTGACATGCAGAAGAGCCAACACGTCAGTCATATGCATATCCTCGGCTTGCCCCAACAGACACTTTGAAAAATTGTGTAAGATCAAAGACTCTCTTAGGTGAGCTGAGGAAACCTGCTCCCAATGGGAGACCTCATTCACTCAGTATATTGTCTGATATATTCTCATGTGCATACCTGCTTGGATTTTTGTATGCTATTGACTTGGACATGTGTTCTTTGTGGAACTAGCATTTGTTGGGATGAGAGTCAAGCCTTTTATATGTAGCTACAAGTACTCCTCTTCCATTAAGGGAGAGTGATCAAGAGCTCAGCTTGAACCTAGGCATTACTTGTCCTGGACTAACAATATTTAGGGGAATAGATAAAATTCTAACCTTTTCTCTGAGGTAAACAGAGTGACTAGACTCTCACCCTAATATCCTGCTTCCCCCATAGGCAGAAATCAAAATGTCCCTCAGAGAAGAGTGGTAGAGGAGACTGTAGAAATCTATTCACGTCTCCTTGCAAACTCTATTTAGATAGACCCATGTGGACCCATATAACTGACATGGGCACAGTGCTATTCCCCATCCCTTAAAGTTCTGTAATTCAATCATTTCTAGTTAAATGGAGCTCAGTGCTTTGTAAAACAGTCCAATAGACAACATAAATACAGGTTTAAGGAAGAGAAAGTTTATGAAGTATGAGAAGGGGGTATATCCTAATATAGGCAGTGTTCTATGAAAATACAAAAGATAGGATAAATAATTGCTGTAACATGAAATGATCAAATTGATGCAGTCCAAATAAGACCAGAATGTTCTGATTAAGGGGAAGAAAGCTGCATCAAATATTTCTGATGAATATCTGATATCTATGAAATATTAAGAAGGAACTACAGATGTACAAGAATAAGAGCCTATCCCCAATGGACAAAGGAAATAGACAAAGAGTTTTCAAAGGGAGAATTGCAAATTATTAATGGCAGGAAATTTTCCTTCCTTTCCTTCCTTACTTTGGCTCCCTGAATTCCCTGCTCTTGAGCGTAGCCTGAAGGAGGCTTGTCTAGCCATGTACTGCCAGGAGGGTAGAACTTGGTGGGAGAGGATTTTTTCACCAAATTCATTGGTGACACAAAGATTCACTGACATAGGACTTACTATCCCTCTTCCCCCAAGCTGTGGTTGCAACAGCTCCAAATTAAGTAGGTGGATCTTCCAGAGATAGTGGATACATTTTCATTCTTCATTATTATCAATCTATTCTACAAGGATATATTAAGCTATATATTAATCATAGAGGGAATGTGACATATTGAAATTAAAGCTAGTTTCAGAGTCAGAAAGAATAAATTCAAATCCTGTCTCTGACACGTATGTCTGTGTGATCCTGGGCAAGTCACTTAATTTTATTCCTCAGATATAACATAATACCTTAGGTAACTCTCTAAGACTATGAATAAATAAAGGGGAATGACCTACATTGGCACAGGGAGTTTTGTCACCTAAGAGTTCCATGTATGAATGAGATCACAGGTCTAGTCCTGATCCACTACATGTTAGGCACTGTGCTAACTAGAATTAGGAAAGACCTCAGGTGGCATTTGAGTTGGGCACTGAAAGAAGTTAGCAGGGATATGAGTCAGGCAACATGAGAAGGAAGTATATTCAAAGCACTGCATACAAAGGAACAGAGATGGAAATGGAATTTTGTGCAGGAAATACAGAAAGTGATCTACTCTGGCTGAACCAGACAGGGAATGAGTAGGACTAATGGAGATTCCTTGAAAGCAAGCCACATCCCAATTGTGAGGAGCTTTAAATGCCAAGCAGAGAAGTACAGATTTCATGTAGAGGCAACAGAGAGTCTTTAAAACCATTTGAGCAGGGGACAGACATGGTCAGGTCTGTGCCTTAGGAATACAAATGTTACAGGTTTTCCCAACCATAGCTTCAGTTTCTAAGGGAAAACAGCGATGGCCACAGGATGGGATAAGACTTGTATCCCCAAAGCCTTAGCTCAGGGTCGGAAAGATGGGGCATAAACTAAATGAAATCAAGTGAGATTGCATCAAATAAATAAATAACTTAGGGACATAGCTGTTAGTGGAAATCAGGGGACTGGAAAGACAGTGCTGAGCTACCTAGAATAATCACAAAAAATCCCAGGAAGTCTAAACCCTGTTGGGCAGCATAGGCAGTCTGTGATAATAGATCTTCTGAATTCATAGAGCGGAACACCTGGATGCCCTTAACAAGGTCACAGGGGATTCTAGGTATGTTTTATTGATTCACTTTTGAAATTGGTCTAGATATGCTGTAAGAAGCCGGATAAAAGCTGTTTGAACTATGAACCCCCAAATGTAGCTCCATGCTCTGAATCCCAAATACAATTTATGGCATGAGGTCTGCAGGCTAGAAGTCAGAGGTAAGAGAATCAACATAAAGATAAATAAGGCAGAGAGGTGTCTAAGCCAAAAGCCAGGGAAAGAGTCAACCAGTGGCCAGTTGGTCCAGCCACATATATTAAGCATGCATTCTTCTTCCCTGCTTTTACTAGGATAACATTTGTCCATGGACTGCTTGGACAAAGTCACAATAAGAAGCAGAAATAGTCTTATTTAGGGCTTGAACCTATGGCATGAAGTAAACCTTTAACAGAAGAAAGTTTAAGACCTATTCTCTCATGCTTCATAGTTTCTGGAATACTGGCACCCACCTTTATGAATATTTTAACAGATTAAATTCTGGGAAGATGACTGGCTGACAGATAAACTGGGGATTGGCTTTCCCTAGCCATATCAAATTAGTAGGAGAAAAACACATGATTTTTATTTTTTTTTTCAAAATCAGCAGCTAAAACAATGACAAGAAGAGGAAAACTCAAAAAATTCAACACAAGATAATTCTTACAGAAAACAATATGTAGAAAACTGACTCCTCTATCCTTTGTAGCTTTTGTGCTTTGGTTTCCAGGCCCAGGACCTTCTAAAGTCTCTTCTGCCCCTAACTGGAGGCAGCCCTAAGTCTCTCTTGGTGATTGGAGTTTTACAACCCTTGCATCACTCCCAGGGTGGTGAATCAGACTAGATACAAGTTTCAGAAGAAACTTCTGCATCACCCTGAAGAAGAATATGTATCTTAGGGGAGAAAACTGTAGAGGAGAGAGAGGATAAGAAGTGTGGTCATTTTTTCTTAAAGTACTAATTTAATGCCATGTAGGGGAAAATCAAAAGCCAACAAGAGTGAGAAGAATGTGAAAATAACTCAAGAGCAGGGCCTTCTGAGAGCTTTCTTTCCAAAGAGAACCAAGGAAGCTTCCACCAGCCCCTTTCCTACCAGACCCCTAAAGTCAGTCTTGGGACTGAAAAAATGCCAAGTACAAATAATAAAATGGAGCCTAGAAGAATCACAATAGGAAAAGTAGGGAATAGGTTCTCTTAAAGTGTATTTACTTCTGGCCAGTCACCCATGGGGCACTCTCACATCTTGACCAACATAGATTTTATTTTTTAAAAAATCCCATGATCTGAGAAAATAAAGAACTGACAGTGAAGGTGGGGAGGGCATTAAAGGAGCCCTGTACCTACAGGAATAAAAGGATCACTCAATGGTAAGGTCATAGAGTGTGGACTAGAAGGGACCGAAGAGGTCATCAAGTCCAAGTAATCTTGCAAATAAGAAAACTGCAGCCTAGAATGGGGAAGGGATGTGATCAGAGTCACTGAGCGAAGAAGTGTCTTAGGCAAGACTGTGAGCCTCCATTTCTTCCCTAAACCCAGATTGGAGAATAAGCCACTGTGCCAAGCAACATGAAAAACACCATAGAAAAACCAACAATATGGTTGTTAAAGAAAGATAAAAGCTCACTGAGAAGAAAAAAATGACAAATGTGAGAAGAAAGGAACTGGTTCACTGAAAAAGTACTTCTCAAGAAAGGACTTCAATAGGAAGGTGAAAATATTAGAGACTCTAGGAGGATCCTTACATGAAAATAAATCAATGAAAGAAATAATCTCAAGAATAGGTCATAAGAGCAATCAAAGAAAATAAATTATATATCTTAAGGAAGACATCCCAGTCTCACAAAAAAGTAGAGAAGTTAGAATGAGTGACAGCGATGGTCTACAAAAGAGAAGTCTTTAAAAAGGGGGAAAGAAAGTTGTGGAAGGAAAAATATTTGAAAAGAATCAAAATATAACAAGACTGAATGCCCAGGAAACCAGCATAGAAGCTTAATGAGGTGATTGATAGCTTTTGTGAAGTAGTAACATACCAAAAAAAAGCACAGAATCACAACATGTCTATAAATTATTAACTACAATCGTGAAAAATGAGGGGAAATTCCAGTCAAAACAATTACAAAACATAAAATACAAGAGAGTTGCTCTCTAAATATACACATCAAAAGCAGTATGAATATAATGAAAGTGTCACTCTTTGCAGAAATAGAGGAGCCAGTCAATCAACATGCACTTATCAAGTGCCTATCTAGTACTGAGGCCTATGCTAGGTCCTGTGTCAGGGGAAACAACATGTACACATTTAAGTTAATTCAAAACATGCCCAGAATAAATACTTGATTCTGGATGGGAAGATGCTTGCAACGGTGCCTGGGGTGGGATGGATCAGGAGAGACATCATGTTGAAGGTGGAACTTGAACTGAGTTTTGAAGAAAGCTGAGACAGTCTAGGAGACAGAGGTAAGGAGTGAGTGCATTCCAGGCATGGGTAACTGACTTCATAAAGAACAAAGAAGGGAGGTGAGAAGTCAGGGAGGAACATCAAAGGGACCCACAGGACTAAAGCATAGGAAGTAGAAAGCAAAGTAATTGGTACTAAGTCTGTAAGGGCACCCAGGGACTTTAAACTGTAAACAGAAGAATTTGTCTTCTGTCCTCAAAGCAGTCATTGGAGCCTTGAGATTTTTGAGCTGGGCGGTCAAGTGGTCAGTTCTGTGCTTCAAGAGTATCTATCACTTTGGCCATTGCATGGAGGCTGGATTGGAGGAATGAGAGATGGGAGGCTGAGTGCTCATCCTGGAGGCTGATGTCAAAGAAGAGGCGATGAGTGTCTGAACTAGACAGTGGTCATTGGAATGGAGAAAATATGACAAATGTGAGATGTTTTAGAGGAATAATCAGTAAAAATATGCATAATGAGAGTTCACATGTCCCTGGAGAATAGTGCAAAGAATTATGGAAGTAGGATCAAAGAAATTAAGTAAAAATCCTGTGATTTTATTTACTACCAGCTTGACTTTGATGAAAGCAGTCACACCTCTGTGCCTCAGTTTACTCTAATAACTTTTAGCCTTAAAAATATGACCCTATGGTATGGATATAGATATACATATGATGTGATTTGGTCTTCTATAAAGCAAAGGATGAACAACGATGAATAAAAGGAGGAGGAGAAAAAAGCATTTCCATGAGCACCTCGAGATTTGCAAAGCATAGTTGATATATTATTGTATTTGATCACCACAAAAACCCTGTGAGGCAGTTGCTATTATTATTCTTATTTTAAGCATAAGGAAACTGAGTTTGGGAGAGGCTAACTGATTGCTCCAGGGTCACACAGCTGCTAAGTGTCTGAAGAACGTCTTCCTAACACCAAGTCCAGCACTCTGACACAGGGCAACACCCAGCTGACTCATGGTCATAGATAATGCTCTTCCCATTTACAGATGAGGAAAGACCCAGAGAGACAGGAAGCGATTTTTTCCAGGATCTCACAGCATATAAATGTTAGGGGTGGGTGTCTAACACAAGTCTCCTGATTAAGAGTTGAGTACTCACTGTCTGTGTGAATTCTTAGAAGAACCCTTCAATTCAATGAAATTAAATTCAATCAACATTTGTTAAGTACCAACTCTGTGCCAGGCACTGTGTTAAGCTTCTCCTCCCACTACCTCCTTGGCGAGATGGAAAGCCACATAACAGTTCAAACTTTGGGGGTCTGTTCATTAGTGTTTCTGAACTAACCCTAATCTTTTTGTCTTTGATTCTTTATTGAAAGGGATAGTTCTCTGGAAGAAAGGGAATGTGTTGGGAAATGCAAATGACACAAAAACAAAACACATCAATAATATTTCATTTTAAAAGGTAGACATCTTCAAGTGAGGGGACATCAGGTTATCTTCCAGGATCCAGTAAGACCCCTGAGTCCCAGGCTAAGACAATGCTCCAGAGCAAGAAACCACTGTAAGGTCAATTGTGTCCTGGCTTTTCCCTCCATGCTCATGCTTGCCTTTGCCTAGGGCTCTATTCTAGATAGTCTTCTTTTGGGAAATCCAATAATGTAGTTTGTTCTGTTGGCTTCCTTGATGCTGCCAAAGTACATATTTGGCTTTGTTCCCATCCTTCATCAACAGGTGTGACATGAGCACAGTGATTACAACCTCACAAAACAAATAGTGACCTTGTTCAGGCAAGGACCATTGGGATATAACTCTAATAAACTTAACAAATTTCAGAACTTTGATACCAGAGTATCTCTAATCTGACAGCTTCCCAAAGACTAGGAGCTGAGCCATTCTCCCACACTGTTCCTAGGTATGTACAAGTGGCAGTTCGGTCCATGTTTCTGAAGTTTGCTCATCTGTAAAAGACATGCATCTGTAGTCTCAACTTCATGGGGTGATTGTGAGGCTCAGATGACACAATAAAGGTAGGGAAAGCCCTTTGCAAATACTACAATTCTACAGAAATGTCATGTGTTATTGTGTTGTCACTATTTGTATTTGTCCTTCTGCCTTTAATCCCACCTCTCTGTTTCAGCCAAGGTGCTCCCCTCTATCCTAATGAGCTGAAAGGAAAATGATCCCCTTCCATCATGCTGAGCAAGAATGCTCTTATTTATGGTAACTTCAGCCATCTCCCAGAGACATCCATGATAGGAACAGGGAAAGTGGCAAGCTGTTGCCAATACAATAGGACCTGAAACAATAAAAGAACACACATACATACACACACACACACACACACACACACACACACACACACACACTGAGACTGACTGAGGAGATGGTAGATTAGGGAGGTGTGGAGAAGAATCAGTAGTACAAACAAAATCTATATACAGACATTAAATTTAACCCTAGAAGAGAAAGCCCCAGAAGCTGGGATGTATGATGCGTGTCGTGACTAGAAAAGGCCTCCTGCAAAAGAAAGCACGTTAAGTGAGTCATGGAGAGAGGCAAGAGTTCTAAGAGAAAGAAGGGAGAAAGGAGAACATTCCAGGAAAGCAGAGAAGCAAGAGTCAGTGCAAATAGTAGAAGAGATAACATATAGACACAAATAACTGCTACTGAATACATGGGGGTCTTATTTGTTTGCAGGGGGGGGGGGGTTGTCTTTATTTTATTTATTTATTTTTAGTTTTCAACATTCATTTCCACAAAATTTTGAGTCCCACATTTTCTCCCCATATCTCTCCTCCCCTCACTCCATTCTGATTACCTTGTATTCTGATTACCCCTTCCCTCAATATGCCCTCCCTTCTATCTCACCCCTCCCTTCCCTTATCCCCATCTTCTCTCTTTTCTTGTAGGGCAAAATAGATTTCTATACCCCATTACCTGTATTTCATATTTCCCAGTTGCATGCAAAAACAATTCTCAACATCTGTTCCTAATACTTTGAATTCCAACTTCCCTTCTTTCCTCCCTCCCCATTCATCCCCACTGAGAAGGCAAGCAATTCAATATAGGCTATATAGGTATGGTTTTGCAAAAAACTTCCATAATAGTCATGTTGTGTAAGACTAACTATACTTTTCTCCATCCTATCTTGCCCCCCATTTATTCTATTCTCTCTTTTGACCTTGTCCCTCCCTATAAGTGGTTATTTGTAATTACTCCCTCCTCCCATTTGCCCTTCCTTCTATCATCCACCTACCCCACTTGTCCCCTTTGTTCCTACTTCACTGTAGCATAAGATAGATTTTCATACCAAATTGAGTGAGTATGTTATTCCCTCCTTAAGCTAAATGTGATGAGAGTAAGTTTCACTTTTTCCCTCTCACCTCCTCCATTTTCTTCTCCATTGAAAAAGCTTTCTTTTGTCTTTTTTGAGAGACAATTTGCCCCATTTCATTTCTCCCTTTCTCCTCCCAATGTATTCCTCTCTCACTCCTTTACTTTATTTTTTCAGATCTCATCCTTTCATATACAACTCACCCTATACCCTCTGTCTATATGTGTGTGTGTGTGTGTGTGTGTGTGTGTGTGTGTGTGTGTATAATCCCTCCAACTATGCAAATACTGAAAAAAGTTTCAAGAGTTACAGATATTATCTTTCCATGTAGGAATGTAAACAGCTCAAATTTAGAAAGTCCTTTATGATTTCTCTTTCCTGTTTACCTTTTTGTACTTCTCTTGATTCTTGTGTTTGAAAGTCAAATTTTCTATTCAGTTCTAGTCTTTTCATCAAGAATGCTTGAAAGTCCTCTATATCATTGAATGACCTTTGTTTTCCCCTGAAGTATTATACTCAGTTTTGCTGGGTAGGTGATTCTTGGTTTTAATCCTAGTTCCTTTGACTTCTGGAATGTCATATTCCAAGCCCTTCTATCCCTTAATGTAGAAGCTGCCAGATCCTATGTTATCCTAATTGCATTTCCACAGTACTCAAATTGTTTCTTTCTAGCTGCTCCTTGATCTGGGAACTCTGGAATTTGGCTACAATATTCCTAGGAGTTATTCTTTTTGGATCTCTTTCAGGAGGTGATCAGTTGATTCTTTCAATATTTATTTTGCCTTCAGTTTCTAGAACATCAGGGCAGTTTTCCTTGATAATTTCATGAAAGATGATGTCTAGGATCTTTTCTTTGATCATGGCTTTCAGGCAGACCTACAATTTTTAAATTGTCTTGCTTGGTCTATTTTCCAGGTCAGTTGTTTTTCCAATGAGACATTTCACATTATCTTTTATTTTTTCTTTCATTTTGTTTTGTGATTTCTTGGTTTCTCATAAAGTCATTAGCTTCTATCTGCTCCATTCTAATTTGTAAAGAACTATTTCCTTCAGTGAGCTTTGAACCTCCTTTTCCATTTAGCTAATCCTGCTTTTTAAAGCATTTTTCTCCCCATTGGCTTTTTGGACCTCTTTTGCCATTTGGGTTAGTCTATTTTTAAAGGTGTTATTTTTGTCAGCATTTTTTGGGTCTCCTTTAGCAAGTTATTGACTTGCTTTTCACAATTTTCTTTCTCACTCTCATTTTTCTTCCCAATTTTTCCTTCTCCTCTTTGAGCTCTTCCATGACCTGAGACCATTGCATATTTATTTTGGAAGTTTTGGATACAGAAGCCTTGACTTCCTCTGACAGTATGGGTATGCATTGTTCTTCCTCATCTGAAAGCATGGAAGAAAATACCTGTTCACCAAGAAAGTGCCTTCCATAGTCTTACTTTTTCTCCCTTTTTTGGGCATTTGCCTAGCCAATTACTTGTCTTTTGAGTCCTGTGTCAAGAGGAGGGTATACTCTGGGGTTCTGTAAGTTCTCAGTTCCTCCAAGGTAGCAGTGGGGAGAGGAGTTTACTCTTCTTCCTATGCACTGGTTTGGGAGCAACCACAAGCTTTTCTGCCCAGAAATCCCTCACCACAACTACCTCCAGCTTCACTCCACCAAGGCCCCTCACCCAGGGTTAAGCTCATGACTGAGATTCAGATCAGTGACTCAGTTCCCCCAGGGGTTTTAGAGATAGGTCTCCAAAAATAGAAGCTGCTGCTGCAGTGGCTGCTGCAGGTGATCCAGACCCCACTCCCCTCTCCTGGGTGAAGGAGCCCTCCCACTGACCTTTGAAGAATCTATGGCTTTTGTGGGTTGAACAATCTGGGAGGTGCTGCTGCAGTGGCTCCCTGAAGCCTCTTCTGGGTCCTGTCTTTGCTGCATTGTTTCGTGTAGCCCAAGCTGGACTGCGTTCCACACTGGACTGGGAGTCTTATGTTTTAAAGAATGGATTCTTTGAATGGCTGAAGTAGTGGAGGTATATGATTATAGAGGAATACTATTGTTCTATAAGAAATACCAAGAAGGATGGTTTCAGAAAACCTGGGAAGACTGATATGAACTGAAATGAGCAGAACTAGGAAAATATTATATACACTATAACCACAGCATTATAGCAATGATCAGCTGTGAAAGGGAGTTACTCTGATCAGTACAATCATCATATACATATGGAATCCCCACAATCCCAAAGTATTTGAATGAAAAATGATGACGGATGCTCCCCACCTAGAGAGAGAACTGATGGACTTTGAGTGCAGGTTGAAGTTCATTTTTTTTACTTTGTTTTTCTTGCCCCTCTTCCCCAACATGACTAATATGGAAAGAACTTTTACATGATGCCAAATGTATAATGAGTATGACATTGTTTGCCTTCTCAAAAAGTGGGGAAGAAGATGGAGGAAGGGAGAGAATTTGGAAATGAAAATAATTTTTTTTTAAATGAATTCTTTGTTTGGCCAGTCCCCTTCCTACTTTCCATTTAGATTATTTATTTCCTTGGTTAATCTCAGTCAAAGTCATCAGTATGTGATACTTAGTTAAACTGATACCTTTGAGTTTTAACAATACAGCTATTTTAAAGCTCTATTGGGAAATTTGATTAATTGCAGTATTTTCCATTTCATTCACATCCCACTGATGTTCATGATAAAAGAATGCAAGCTCCTTTACCCCAGGGATTGTTTCCTTTTTTTGCTCTCATGCCGCCATATTGCCTGACCTATAGAAGCAATCTAATGAAGCCTGGTGATTAATTGCTAGTAAACGTTTTCTAAGGGTCCTATACCTGACCAGAGTTGCCATTGCCATGCACACTAAGCAGGGAATAAGGTGGAGGTCATGAATGGTAAAGGCTGCTTGGCTAGTGATCAAGCTTATTCTAGAGATTTATTTTTTTAATCATCTAAGGATTGAGATTGTCCATAGAATTCCTGCTTTTTGTGACCACAGATGATCAATTTCATTTTCACATATTTTCAGAAAGATGACATGTAGTCACAGTGCAAAGACATGTTTGATTTCTGACTTAAACACATACCTTCTTTTCAAACCAGCACAAACTGCATCAGCTTTGTACATCTTAGTGTCTACATTTATGAAATAGAATCAAAAAATATATGGTTGATTTGTATGTTGTGAACATCAAATTAAATAACGTGTCTAAGAGAGCATGTTCTGGACCTGCTTCTGACTCTGCAGGCACTGAAGACTCCAGACACAACAGCTTCCTACTCACCCTAGAATTTTCTCAGTGCCTGTGGCCTTCTCCTCTTGGAAATGCCTGCCAGCCCCCTTCTCCCATGGGTGACTTCTTCCTTTATTCTTCTCTCTGTTCTGCTTCTGACTTTGCCATCAGACTTCAGCTACCTACTCACTCCAGAAGTCTCCCCCTCCCTCTGTTTTTAAGAGTAGTCATTGTAATAGTAATGATGAGCATTTGTATATTGCTTTATGGTTTCCAAAGAATATGTCATTATATCTTCATTATAAACCTGGAGGAGACTGATGTTATCCCCATTTTATAGATGAGTAAACTGAAGCAGGGTAAGTTACTTGCCCGGGTCACACTACTAGAAAAGGTATGGACAGAATCCAACACTCTATCCACTAGTCCACCTAGCTTTTTCAGTTCTTTTTTATGTGTAGTCATTTCCCATTGAATATAAGTCCATTGAGGGCAAAGACTATTATTCTTTTTGCTTCTATTTCCCCCCAGAGGTTTGTATAGTGCTTGATGGATAGTAAGCACTTAATAAGTGTTTGCTGGCTGATTGGCTGAAAGTATTTTATAAGCTCTTAAGTGCTAAAATAAATACAAACGATTGCTATTTTTCCAGTCCCTAAAGCAGAAATCTGGATGGTGTAAGGACTTCACAAATATTTGTGGAAATTCCTTTAATTACATTGATCATATTGGAATAGTAACATTTATACGTGTAAACTCGGCCATATTATCTTTTTAGTCAATACTGCATTTCTAGCAGCAACTAACCTTGCTGGACACCACCAACCCAGGGCCACTTCCTGAGCACAGAAAAACAGAGGGACAAGTATCATAACATGAATTCTTGGATTGCCTTCTAATCCCCCTTCTGCTCCCAGGATTCATTCGCTGACCTTGAACTGGATTGCTTTCCCATTTCATTGCCTTTAAATATAAACGTATCTATAAAGACCTACTGAGTGTGATCCTTTTAGACATTATTTTAAAATTTCTTCCCCTGCATGAAAGGCAAACGGAGTCAACCAGAAATATGAAGTTATCCCATATGGAAAATGGTTGCTAACATCCATTGGAATTCTATGGCACAATTCAACACATTAGATACAAGAAGCTTTTATTAATACCTGCAAGGGACTGTGTTACCCACTGGGCATCCTCAAGTGATATATGATGGTCAGAGCTCTGACTAGATGGTTAAGAACAGAGTCAGACATAACCACACGTCCCACGCATTCCTGGAAAATAGCAAGAAATGAACAAACAGGCAAAAGAATAACAACACAAAAGAGAAGGAAAGAAAGAAACCCTTACAAGGAAAACCCCTTGGATGATTCAGTCAAGGGCACAAAGAAATGAAGAAAACAAAGCACTAATAGAACAAATAATAGAATAAAGAAATACTAGAGGGCACAATAATGCTTGAAGATGGGGGTGGAGCCAAGATGGTGGAGTAGAAAGATGAACATACTTTAGTTCTTCCCCTACAGCCCATAAAATACTTGTAAAGAAAGACTCTCAACAAATCTAGAGCAGCAGAAGCCACAGAAAGACAAAGTGGAGGAGATTTCCAACCCAGGGTGACCTGGAAGGCCGACAGGAAAGGTCTATCACACTAGACACAGAGTGGAGCCCAGCCCAGCCTCAGCAGTGAGACTGAGAGAAGCAGGACTGGAGCAGGCTTCAAGGATGAAATCCCCAGAAGCAGCAGTGGTTCACAGATCCCTCAACCCACAGGCACCAAAAGTCAGTGAGAGGGCTTTTCCTACCTAAGCAAGAAGGGGGCAGTGTCCACCCCTGACCCCAGCCCAAGGCGGTGGTGGAGGCTGGCCAGTGGAGGCTCCTGGAGGCTGCAACAGGCAGGCAGCAGCCAGTGTCCATTGTTCCATTGTTGGAGCACTGAGCATAAAACCCCCAGGGCAATTGAGCAGCTGATCTAAATCTCACCCCTGAGCACAGTGCTGGGGGCAGCAGAAGCACTAGGACCCTCCTCTTGACAAAGGATTCAGAAGTCACATATCTGGCTGTGAAAATGCCCAAAAAAGGGGAAAAAAATAAAATCATAGAAAGTTACTTTCTTGGTGAACAGGTATTTCCTTCCATTCTTTCTGATGAGGAAGAACAAAGAATACTTTCAGAGGAAGTCAAGGCTTCCACATCCAGTACCTCCAAAATGAATATACAATGGACTCAGGCCATGGAAGAGCTTGAAAAACAAGTCAGCAGTTTGCTAAAGAAGACCCAAAAAAATGCTGAGAAAAATAACACTTTTAAAAATAGGCTACCTCAGTTGGAAAAAGAGGTCCAAAAAACCAATGAGGGAAAGAAGGCTTTAGAAAGCAGAATGAGCCTAATGGCAATGGAGGTTCAAAAGTTCACTGAAGAAAATAATTCTTTAAAAATGAGAGTGGAGTTCAGGGAAGGTAATCACTATGTGATAAACCAAGAAGTTAAAATACAAAACTAAAGGAATGAAAGAAATAGAAGATAATGTGAAATATCTCATTGGAAAAACAACTGACCTGGAAAACAGATGCAGGAGAGAAAATTTTAAAATTATGAGATTACCTGAAAGGCATGATCAAAAAAAGAGCCCAGACATCATCTTTCATGAAATTATCAAGGAAAACTGCCCTGATATTCCAGAACTAGAGTGCAAAATAAATATTGAAAGAATCCACTGATCACCTCCTGAAAGAGATACAAAAAGGGAAACTCTTAGGAACATTGTGGCCAAATTTCAGAGTTTCCAGGGTAAGGAGAAAATATTGCAAGCAGCTAGAAAGAAACAATTCAAGTATTGTGGAAATACAATCAGGATAACACAGGATCTGGCAGTTTGTACATTAAGGGATGTATAATTAAGGGCTTGGAATAGGATATTCCAGAAGTCAAAGGAACTGGAATTAAAACCAAGAATCTCCTACCCAGCAAAACCGAGTATAATACTTCAGGGGAAAAAATGGTCATTCAGTGATATAGAGGACTTTCAAGCATTCTTGATGAAAGGACCAGAGCTGAATAGAAAATCTGACTTTCAAATACAAGAATCAAGAGAAGCATGAAAAGGCTGATGGAATAAAAGGGTGAAGGAAAATAAGGCTCTCTACATCCTCATGGAACGTTTACTGACATCTAAAGAGAAGGAACACCGAAAGTGGAATGGTCATGTAGTGAACATGAGAGATAACACATAGATAGTCCATGTGTTCTCTGTATTTGCATAATGGTAAGAGAACTAAAAGACGTATCCTAGTATACTGAGTGGACCTCAAGTGAAAGATTTATGGGAAGACACTGTCAAGTCATACAGAATAATAGGGCTTTGGATACAGAATAATTGGTTTTGATACATATCACTACAGATCACATAATCATCAAAATTTGGAAGTATTTATTCTTAATAGTAGTTAATAAAACAAGATATAGTCCTATTACTTTAAACAGATGATGTACTATAACTTATGATTCCCTGAGGTTTAACCTATTTTTAATTATGAATAGACTTTTAAGTTTCAGTATTGCAGGCTCTTCCACACTTCTTTTACGTCACATTCTTTTTCATTGTTTCTCATGGTTGTTTTTCAAAAGTTATTCTGAACCTAACACCAAACAAAATGAACATTTCCATATATAAAATACAACAGGAAAAGAGAATTGTATATAAAACTGAAAGTCTCAATTATGTACTGCTACTCTGTCTTTAGTTATGATTAATGTAACATCCTCATATTTTAAATCAACCTGTCAACATTTATTTATTAAGCACCTTCTATGCATCAGGCACTGTGCTAAGTTCTGGGAATACAAAAGGAAGCAAAAGACAGTCTTTGCCCTCAAGGAGCTTACAAGCTAATGGAAGGCCCTTATGTTAATAAATGTGGGTGTATTCAAAATAAATAAATATTTAAAAAGATAATAATGTTTGAAGATATTCTCAGAATAAACAAATTGAAGTCTAATACAAGGGTTTTCTCCAAAAACGAGATTATAGCACTTGCAAAAACCCATAGAGTAGTCATGAAGATTAGGAAAATTATTAAATACTAAAAGATTGAAATTATTAACCAAAGATTGATATAGGCAAATCAGGAAACCAGTGATTTAGAACAGGAGGTAGAAATTTCAATAAAGCAAAAGACATGATAGAAGAGATAGGTATAGATGAAAGACAAATATGCAGTGCCTCAAAATGCAAAATTAAAAGGCAACAAAATTGGAAGAACATGTGAATGTTCTCTAAACAAAAACAACTAACTTTGAAGACAAGTCTTTGTAAACCAATTTGAAAATCATTGGCCTCCCCTAAAAAAAAAAATGAAATAAAGAGCCTAAATGCCATTTCTTTGGATACCACATAAATAAATTATCATTAGAAGGAAAGACAAAGATACCTAGAATCCACTGGATCTTGTTAGGGAAGGATACCACATTTAATTAGGTATGAAAAGTAGTTATATGCTAAAGCTTTATAGTCAGTTATTCCTGTATAGTTCCATTTCTTTTTCCAAAATCTTTTCCAAGAACATCAACCATCCCTGGCTACAACTACCCAGAGGTGAAATTCACAGAAGCACAGCTCCCAGCCATATGCCATAGCAATGTGTCATGGGCGAGTTCTGCACATGGAGTCGATTTTGCAACAATAATACTCAAAATAGTGAACTTTTTATTGTCTGTTTGGTGAACAATTCCATGGTAAGCGGTACAAAAATGCATTAGAGCTAAGGTAAGTTTGGAATTTTAATTGGCTTCAGCCTAGGTCAGTCTGGCTCAGCCCTCTTTGTTTGGTGAGGGATCAGTGGTTGAAAGTGTTTATCCTGGAGGGACCAACCCTTGGGAGAGTTAAGGAGGGATGACAGATTTGGAATTCAAAAACTCTCAACCCAAAAGAGGGAATCCCAGCAGAAGACACAAAAAAGGCTTTCGGGAGCTTGCATGATGACTACCCACCTCTTGAATCCAAGTCCTAGAGGCTACATATGGGGACAGTTAGTCCAGAGAACAAAACTACCAAGCTGTGACTAAATTACATTCTCTGATACTTGATAAGTCATTATCTTCAGAATTTCATTTATTTTAACTGATTTTTCTTAACTGCTACTGATGTCCATTTTAAAAATATAAAGCTCTCTCTCAAGGGCCCTAAACAGGGAGAAGCTGATGAAACCACGTGAAAATTAGGCATAGACTTCTAGCAACAAAAGCAGGAAAATAGGAAAAGGACCATCCACTAATAACCTTGGGCTGTAAGTTCTTAGTATAAAATGTAAGGCTATAGAAAAAAAAGAAAGGCCCAGATATGACTGTGAGAGCTATTTATATATCACCTAAAATACTATTTGTATACTATTTACCTGGAACATTATATATTATATGTGGTTATATGTCTATATTTTATATAGACATGTATACATAAACACACACAGACACACATATATATATGTGTGTATGCATATGTATGTGTATGTATATATATGTATATATACACACACACGGATGCACATACACACACATATATAGACAAATTAGGAAATCAGTGATTTAGAAGAAGAGGTAGAAAATTTTTTGAAGTAATGGACATTAAAAAAGACACGTACACAGATGAAAGGCAAACTTGCATTGATATAACAAAAAATATTCCTTTATACTATGACATTTCAGCAAAAGCCTTCAGTACCTCCAAATGTCTTCCATGAGAGTTTATGAAAGGTAAATAATGATTGGGGGTCGTGGTGATCATTTTGCACTCTCAGATAAGGGTCATAAGACATAGACAGTGAAAATCACATATTTTTTATTTGTTTAAGTACTGACAAACTTCCACTAAAGGCAATCTAAATACTTCATCAAGTGGTAGACATGACCTTGACTTCTCCAGTGTAATGTCCAAAACTTAAACTTTGACTGATCATGCAAAGATGGAATGATTTTGAGCACCAGATTAGAGAGATGAAGACTCTGTTGACTACAGACTAACCTAGAGAGATTCAGAGAATTATCATCAAGTTGACTAATGGGAAATGGATTTTTCTACCAATTAAGAAGCATTTATTAAGCATCTACTGTATTCCAGACACCAGAGGCACACAATTCTTACTCTGAAGGGCTAATCACACAATCCTTTGAAGACTGCCTCATATAAAGGGAAGGGGGAGGAGTGATCTATCCACACACCACAAAAAAGAGAAAATTAATGTAATTAAACAAGGCCCAGATTTCTGAATTGAATCAAAATGTCAATTGAGTGTGAAATAGTCCAGTATGCCTCTATTGGTGCAAACTAGGTAAGAATAATTCTGTAATCAATTTGGGAGAAATGAAGGGTGTCAAACTAAGCACTTAGATGAAGTAGAATGATACTGCAAACGAAATTATGGATTAACTGAAAAAAATAATGCCTATAGATCCATGAACTTGTTCACAAGTATTTCAACAGTGGGTCGGAAAAGTCCTGGGAGCACTTTGGGGAGTCCCTGTATTCAGAGATAAGGAACTTTATAAGGTGAGTTTAAGATCTTCCCACCCATTAATAGGCCTCAGGTAAAGCCCGTTAAGAAAAGCTTGATTAGGGGAGGCTTGTTTTATAGGAAGGCCCACACCTTTTGTTAATTAATGAGGCACTGGGTCATTAGGGTCATGATGCCTTCAGGCTCTGAAAAGTGTGTGTGTGTGTGTGTGTGTGTGTGTGTGTGTGTGTGTGTGTGTGTGTGTGTGTGTGTGTGTATACTCTGAGATGAGGTTTCACTTTGGGTGCTTGGAAGGGGTTCATGTGCAGATAAGACTCTGGCCAGCAGTTAAGAAGCACACACACACACACACACACACACACACACACACACACACACACACACACACACACACACACACACACACACACACACACACACACACACACCAACTGTGAAAACCCAGATGTTGGTGCTTCTCTCTCAGGTAACTGTGTATGCATGGTCAGACATGGTCAGACAGTTTGGATCAGTCTGTTGATCTCTGATGTATATATTGCTTATGATCTGACAGAAGCCCTGTCTCTTGGTCTTTATTTCTCTGCTTGCATTTCTCTGTTTGGTATATGTGATTAAAGAAGATTGTTGACCCCCTCAAAAGTTGCTTTCCTTTTAGAAAAGCAGATCTAAAAACATGTGCTAGTGAAGAGGTTAAGGAGTGGTGGGGGACCCCAAAATACCAACAGTCTGGGTCGTGCTCGAATGAATTCGACTCAAGCCTTCTTAAAGCCAAAGAAAACAAAGTTTATTAAAGATTCACCATCTTGGGTTGCCTCTCAAGGAGCCTAAGCATTTGTGATGCTTGTATTCACAAGCAGGCCAGATAGAATCCCAGCTAGACAGAGTCTGAGCTGGATTGAATCTGAGCGCCTTCATGAAGGCAAGGTGGAACTTAAAAACAGAGAAGACTATAGGAGGGGTGGGGGGTGGAGGGGTCTGGTAGTCCAGGATGATGGGAGGAGGGGTTTAGGAAGGGTCTTGAGGAGAAGTCCAAGGAGGGTCAATCTGGAAACACCTGGAGGCTATCACAAGACAGACTAGGAGGCAGACTAGGGGGCGCCTAGGTGGGAAGCAGGTGGGGCAATCCAGAGATCTTGATAGGGGCAGTATGGAAATAGATTCGGATCTTGATGGGAGTGGTCGACAGCCTGGGGAATGGGGTGGGGGGGGTGCAACAGAGACCTGAGTAGAATGATAATGAAAAGCCCATGGGCTTCCTGAGACTGCCAGAACAAATGGGAAGATTGGATTTGAGTAAGAAAGGCCAGATTGTGGGAAGATTCAAGGGGAGCTCAAGGAGGCTCCCAGAGTCTGAACCTCATCGCTAGCAGACCATTCTGGATGTGTCAGGGTGCTCACTTCTACAGGACTACAGCAAAGGGGAGGGATTGAGTCAAAGGTGTTCCGGTAAATGTCTACCAACCGGCTTGGGGGTCAGAGGGGTTGTAGATATCTGCTTTTAAGCTTAATCTACATTATTAACATTTTCTCCATCAAGTGTTTAAGTTTAAACTAGGGGTCAGCAAACTATTGGTCACCTTTGTCACTACTTGCTTTTTGTATGGCCCAGGGCACTAAGAACAATCTTGACACTTTTATTCTTAGCTCTCAGAGCCTACAAAAACAAATAATTGGCTAGATTTGGCACCGCAGCCACACTGTCTTCCCCTGGCTTATATAACAGCAGAACAATAAATCAAGCCTTTTGATGATTTATGAGGTAAATGCTTCTTGAAAAATGAAGCAATCAGCTGGGTTCGAGCTGGCTCCAGCACGTCCAATTCTTGAACTGGGTTCTGACTCCTACCTCTTCTCACTGACCAGAGGAAAGACAGCTCGAGGAAATGCAGCCTCCTTGGGTTAGAAAGAAGTGTTGGCTATGGATATTGTAAGGCATTATCCCTTGGAACTTAACCTAGAACTTGATCTTAGGGACACTTAATGATAACTTCACAACAGGAATATAGAGGAAAGGACTTCCAGGAATCAGGAAATGACAGCCACCTCTTTGCCACAGTTGTACCTCAGCCCCTCATGTGAAGTGGGTGCTGAATCTCCCCTTAGATTCTGTGGGGATTTGTGGGAAAGTCTGTGCCAGATTCTTGGAAAGATGTCCTTTGCTGGTCCTGCTTAGTGACTATCTCTTTCTAAGAGCTAATTAACTTGGGCCTGCTAACTAGTCATCAATGAGGAGCACACTGGAAGAGGGCTTAGGTGCCACAGGATTACAAAACCCAGGCCCTCAGGATTGCCCCTAAAGCCCTGAGGGGAGATGTCAGCAGCTGCCAAGGTGAGTGGGATTCTGGGAAGCAGCCCTGGTGGGTATGCCAGCCCACCACCGTGCTATTCACAGAAAGGTAGCAATGAGTCTTGGAAAGAGTGATTATACACACTAGTGAGAACATTGATCCCTGGGATACTGAAGAATTGCTCAACTTAATCTGTCTTATACATCGATCAGTTTTCAGGTGGGTCATTTTATTCTGTCTGACTTAACTCTTCATGACGCGCTTTGGGGTTTTCTTGGCAGAGATCCTGAAGTGGTTTGTCATTTCCTTCTCCAGCTCCTTTTATCAGTGAGGAAACTGAGCCAAACGGGGTGAAGTGACTAGCCCAGAGTCACACAACTGCTAAGTGTTTGATGCCAAATTTGAACTCAGGTCTTTCTTACTCCAGGCCCACCACTTTATGCACAGAGCTACCTAGCTGCCCCTCATATACATACACACATATACACACAAACATCTATACATAATTTTCCTAGATGAACCCTATCATTTGATCATTTCCCCATGCTACTTTATATCATCTGTATCTCTGCCTTTATCTCTGCCCTGACACCATTAACCAAAATAAAGAAAAATACATTTCCTAGGGTGAATAATATTGGGGGTGCAGACATAGCAAAGAAGAAAAAGCATCAATGCCCTTGCAAACAAGTCTTACAAGAACTGCCACATCAGGCAGACCCCTGTCTGTATCACAGAGACAGTCTCTGCTAAAAACCTTGTAGACAGAAGCACCGTTCTGCACCAAGAGAGGAAAACAGAGGTGGAATTCAGGAACAAGTGCCTTCTCTACTACAGTTCACTAAGTATCAGTGAAGTGACTGCTCTCTTCTAGGTGCTAGGCATGAAAAACAAGAACAAAAACAGTCCTGCCCTCAGGAAGCTTTCATTACATTTGAGATAAAGGAAATAGGAACAAATAAGTAAATATGAAAGATACAAAATGAAACAAGCAGTTTGTGGAGAGGGCTGATAGTCCCGAGAGTATTAGTAAATACCTCATATAAATGTGACATTTGAACTAAGCCATAGAGGGAGCCAAGAGTTCCAAAGGAGGAGGGTTATTTCTGCACTGAGGAACACTTATCTGCACTAAATGGACGAAAAAATGGTTCAAGAACCAACAACAGCTCCGCTAACACAGTGTGGCACACAAGTGCTATTTCCATGAGGCTGTTGTTTTCATTTTTCAGTTTAAAGCCCACTTAGCATTCAACAAGTTGTACTGGCTGCCAGCAAGCCATTCAAGAGGCAAGATGGCATCATTCCCAAGTTTCAGTTCTGCCATATCCATCAGCTTCTAATGCTGCTTCACAAAATCACAACTGGGGAAGGGCCTTTCGAGCCAAAATAATTTCAATTACATTGGAGAAAAGATCCGCCATAGTTTTGTCATGAAGAGTTTGAGGTAGAAGTTACCCCAAGAAGAAGAGAGAAGGAGAGGGGGAGGGCAAGGGAGAGGAGAGAAAGAAAAGGAAAAAGAGAGAAGGGGAGGGAGAGAGAGAGAGAGAGGGGTGCACACACATATATGGAAATGTGAAGACATACATATGTGTGTGTTTAGGTGTGTATTTCCCCCGAGAAAATTAATCATCTTGGGGAAGATACTGAGTCTGAGTTTTCCACTTTTTTTTTTTTATTTGTACTGTCCCATTTATATGGAGTGAAAATGCATGAATTATGGATGACTTTCTCATTATGCACCATTCTTCTCTCTTGAACAGACACTCACAATTCCTAGGTTCTAGGGATGAATGGAAAATTGTCCTCCTTCACATATTCTCCCGAACAATCAATTTTCACTGACTAGAGTTTCCATCCTAGTTACACAGTTATCAAGAAAGAAAAGGGGATAAAATAAATTCAGGGACAGTAAAAAATTTCATTGCAAGTGCGACAATACCAGGTGAGATCCCTAGAACTTTGAGAGCTTCCCCAGGTACAATATCAAAATGTCACCGTGGAGTTGTTTCTCCATTTGAGCATAGGCCAAGGCCCTTCGCTCATGGTTACCCAGCTTAAAAAATGATTAGCTTCCCTGTAAAAAGGAAAAACAATTTAAGATATGTACTTAGTAACGTAACGACAATTTTACTCAGTGTTGTCTTTGTATCTGGAAAGGGCAGGATCATAGTGAGACAACTGACAGAGGTCAGTAACCAAATTAAATCTCAAGATGACACCACAAAAGATCCATGTCCTAGTCATTTTTATAAGTCATTAATTATATTTTTTCATTATGATCTAACACATTAACCATAAATACTCAAACCTTTCCCCAAGAATATTCCATAAAACTGTTAAAATGATATAATTGATAAATCATGACTCATGTTCCATGTCACTTTCCACTTTTGTATATTACTGATTGTCATCAGTAGAGTTCAGTCCCTATCCTAATTTATGTTTATTCTCTAGAGTGTTATAAATAATTATATTATTCATGAATAGATATTTTTTCCTCTTTGCCTCTAATAACTACCTTGTTTTCCAGTTGCATTATTATTAT
This sequence comes from Notamacropus eugenii, assembly GCF_028372415.1. Taxonomy (NCBI): domain Eukaryota; kingdom Metazoa; phylum Chordata; class Mammalia; order Diprotodontia; family Macropodidae; genus Notamacropus; species Notamacropus eugenii. The sequence goes on from NC_092873.1 coordinate 535,337,537, forward strand.
GGATAATATTTCCTAGGATTGTGACACATGATAGTGTCCACAAAGGACATCTTTGCTTCCTCCTTGAACTTATATGAAACGTTTCCAGGATTTCTTCATTATAATGTTAGTTTTCAGTTTTGCATAAAGTATTTGATCGTATTAAGGAAAGTTCATTTTACTCTTATGCTCTTTAGTATTTTAAGCATAACTGAATACTCCAAGTCAAATTTTTTCTGCCTGTGGAAAAAAAGCCCATGATCGTTGTTATTAGTTGTATAAAAGATTACTTTTTTGAATAGTTTCCCTGATTTTGAAGCACTGTTTGTTCCAATTGGGAATCGCCTTTGCTTGTGGTGAATACTACTGGTGAACAGGTAGATACATACAGTTGTTTGGTTGGTGTTTTTTTTCAAATATTGTATTTAATAGTTTGCCTCAATATTAATTAGCAATAGTGACCTGCTCTTTTTCTTTAACATATACTTCCCTTCCGGAGGATCTGAACCAAGGTATCTCGTCCAGGGGGTTTGATTGTGTATCTTCTCTCTCTAGTTTTCAGAAGGATTTATGCAGTAGGACTCCTTGTTCCTTCAGCATTTGAAATGTTTTACATATATATATATGTAGAGAGAAGCAAGAAGCTGAATTTTTAGAAGTTTATTTATTAATTTCTCAAATTGCCAAAGATTTGTTCGGATTTTCTTTATCTTGTTTTATAAAACTGGGTATTTAATCATTTTGTGGGTACCTCTCCATTTCATTTTTCCCCTTCTTTCTCCCCCATTCCCTCTCTGTTCGGTCTTTTTTCCCCTCTCTATCCTTCATCTCTGCCTGTTTCTCTATCTCTGTCTGTCAGTCTCTCTACCACAATCCTCCTCCTCATCATCTTTATCCTCATATTTAAGAGGGAGCCAAGTGGTGCAGTTTACAAAGTGGTGCCAGATTTCGAATCATAAAGTACTCAATTCAAATCCTTTTTCAGATGCTAGCTTGCTGTGTGACCCTATTGAAGTTGCTTAAACTCTCTTAGAGCCTTTGTTTCCTCATCTGTCAAATGAGGGGTTTGCATACGATGATATTCAGAGCCACTTCTAGCTCTAACTATATGATCCAATGAATTCAATAATTTCATCTTCCTTCAACAAAGTCTCCATTTTGAAAATTCCTCCCCAGTTGAAAATTCTTGCTCCTAAGAATTATATTTCTTTTTGGAAGTGTCACCTTGGGCAAATCCTGGTTCCCCCAAACATATCAGAAAACTTCTGAAATTCTCCATTTCAGAACACGGACCATGCTGCATTGATAGAGTTTTATCCCTGGTGTTCCTTAGATCAATTAAACCAACGGTCTAGTACAAAAAAAATCTGAATGTATGCATTGACCTATGTACATTTCGGATCTCTCCCTCAGAGAATTGAAGCATCTTGAAGTCATACCCCAGCCCTTCAATAGTCTCTATTTTCATTTTTTAAAGATTCCTTTGATTTTTGGATTCTCTTTCTTTTTTGTACTTATGGATTCAAAGATATAAATTTCCTTGTAAGGAATGACTTTGGTGCATTCAATATATTTTGTTTTTCATTCTCTTTACTACAATTAAAATTCTGATTTTTTTTCCTTTGACCCACTATTCCTTGGGATATCATTAGTCTCCACTTATCTCTTATCTTTTGTTCATATTTCCTTCACAAACCTACTCTTATGCCATTGCTAATGTAAAAATTTCCTGAATTATGTGTGTATCACCGAATGAATAATAGGTCTAAAGATTCTTTTTAAAATATCAAGAACTTCATGTTTTTCTCCGTAGTTTACAACATATGCTTCACCTGTTACTCAGATCCTTCCAGTTTTAAATTTAGCATTCCTCAGATGGAATCCAGACTCAAGTGGACTTTTGTATCTCTAAAGACAAAGCTGTTTGCCAAGCAAACAGACATTGCACAAGGCAGCTTTGAAATGTCCTATTGAAGGGAAGGGTTCCAAGATCTTTAGAAATAAGGATTCATATGAAAAGGCTTCTTACGCTCATTGCAAATCACTTTCATCTCCTCTTCCAAGGAAAGCCTCAAGGTGCTCTCTAAGGTCGCACTACATATCTACTTGAAAGTAAGGGAACTACATCATGAGAACATTTCAAACAGACTTTCTGCCCATTCTATTTGACTTTCCTACTATTAGTCCAGCTCCATGATCTGTACAGTAGTAGCAGGAATCTTTTGTGTTTCATTGAACACAGAATGATGAATTTAGAAGTGAGTGATTTCAGAAATCATATAGAATGAACTCCCTCATTTTAGATATGATTAAACTTAGGCCTCAAGACACTGATATTGATTTCTCACTAGGTTGCACTCTGGACTTCCCTTCCATACCCTATATCCTCTAAACAGCCACATGGCATAATGGAAAGAGCCCTGGGCCTGGAGTATGCAGATAGAACTCCAAAGATTTCCTTCAGAGAACATGGCTTAATTTGGGAGAAATCCCCCGTCTGTATAATGACTGTGGGAGAAGAGTCATACTTCATGCACATTTTGCAGACATAAAAAAATAGTATCAGAGATAAGACTTGACCTCGGATCTTTTTACACTAAGTCTGAATCTATCCCATAAACTCTGCTGCCACTCATTTTAAAAATACATAAATAAATAAAATAAAGTCTACAGCAGCCAGTATTCCCAATGGTTTCTCATTCAAATGACAGCCAGGTCCAATACGATTTCAATTCTGAGATCCCAACTGGTTGGCTTTAGGGTAGGATGACTCAAAACAGAGGTGATGAAACATTTTGTTCACTCTATCACTGCTTCAAGAGAAGGCCCTTAGTCTTTAGAGTTCATCACTTTCAGAGAGCATGTGAAATAGGGAGCTGCAATGAGTGGCAGGGAGATACTCCACATCACAGATAGTGCCATACAGATGTACAGAAATTATCATTTCCTTTCTCATTTTCATTTTTATCTTGTTGGCTAATGTCCTGGGTTAGTGCAGACTCCTATGCCACCAGGATATTCAAGAACAGACCTTTATCCAGCTCTCAGAAGCCTCATCCATAATTTCTGAAGTTGGGCATATACTTTCCTACCATGACAATATTTCCATTCCCTAGGACTCCTATGATATATAGTCCCTGAGAAATAAATCCTGGACTACCTCCACCAAGAAAAACAGTGAAATATATGGCCAAACACTCAACTGGAAGACGTTGATAGTCACCTGTTCCTGAAAACTAGCATGGAAATTGTTACTTAAAAATAAGCAAATTATTAACCCAGAAAAGTAAACTTCAAGAGTAATTTATTTTATAGGGAGAAATGGCTGGATATCAAAAGTTTTTGTCTTATAATCTACTTTATTTAATCTTTAGCCATCAAAGCTTCTTGAGATCTACTTTATCTTTTTCTTTTCAGAGTCATGAGAGGAATTAATTGCCACATTTTTAGTTTGTCATTAGGATAATGACTCCTAAAAGTCTGTGATCACATACGCTGTCCACACCTTCTGATGAATAGTGGCAAAGATTCCTAATAAGGTATCAGTATAGTACAGAAATTCAAGATATTTAGATCAATTCATGGTGGTCTCAACTGCCTGAGCCTACAGCAAATGGCAAAGCTGAGTGAAGACTAAGGGGTGACTTGCACACTGCTGTTCCAAAGGGAGCCAAATGCTTTAGACCCCTAAACCACGCTTAGTTTCACAATGTAGCTCTCCCAGTTGCTCAGTTTTTAGAAGGCTTCCCTGAGACTATTTATGTTTAATTAGTATAGTTAGAGGTAGACAATAATGTATCCCTGTTCAGCAGTAGGCTCATATACAGTGAATCTGAGAACTATGCCCCACAGTGCTATGGCCTTTATAGTATCCCCCTTGCTCAGCTGTCAATCCTATGTTGATGTCAATGTGATGCCCATGGCGGCTAATCTAGCTCCAGGAACAACCACTAAAGAGAGTGGAACTCAAAATGGGGACTCAAAAACTCCCTCCCCACTTGTTCCTGTAGCAAAAGCACTCTGCAATCCTTGCCACGGAGCATTGTTTGGGAACCCTGAGATTACATTTCTGCTGAGAGAAGAGGCACTGGTTTATAATCCATGCTACCTGGGAGGATGAGGCCTAAAGGTCTGAGCCTTGGTGTGCTAAGACAACTGAGGAGTGTGGCCAGCCTTCATAGGGCTGCGGGAGGAGGAATGAACCAGCCCAGGCCAGAAATGAAGCAGGGCAAGGCTTTTGTGAGGACAAACAATAGGACTAAGTCCATGAGTGATCTCTGCCCTTTGGGCTTGTGGGAGAAAGGGAGTCCCGTTGTAAGGAGAAAGACTGGGGTAAAGGGAGGGAGAGATAGAGACAGAAACAGAAGAGGAAGGAAGTAAGTGGGTATGAGATGTCAGCTGTGTGCCAGCCACCATGCCGGCTGTCTTACAAATGTAATGTCGTTTGATCCTCACAACAAGCTTTGTTATCTCCATTTTAGAGATGAAGAAACTGAGGCAGACAGATGTGACATTTATTGCCTAGTAACTTGCACATAGCTAGTAACTATCTGAGGCCTGGATTTGAACTCAAGTCTTCCTGACTCTAGGCCTAGCAGACAGAAAGAGAGAGGGAGAGAGAAAATCCCCAGAAATAATTAAATGGAAAGAGAGAGACAGAGAGACAGAGAGACAGAGACAGAGAGACAGACAGAGAGAGAGAGAGAGAGAGAGAGAGTTTCATATTTTACCCCTTTTGTTTTTTTGGTTTTTTACCCTGAACTCTTGGTGTCTTCTTTGTAGGCTTGGGTTCTAGAAGGGAAACTGCTGACATTCCTGTAGTCATGGTGTGTGCATGCATGTGTGTGTCTGTGTGTGTGTAAGTGTGAGAGACAGACACAGAGACGGAAAGACAAAGACACAGATAGAGACACAGAGAAATAGAAGGAGGGAAAGATTGAAGTTCCCAGCCACTAGGTACAGCTGACTCATGGTTGCGGAACTTGTCAGGAAATCATTTCATAAAGACTTCCTTTTCCTCACTGCTCCCATGTAGATTAAATGACCAGTTTGGCAGAGATAGGTAGATTCCAAACTGGTCGAAAGGATAAAGTGAATGTGCAGTCATATATAGTAGGCCACTGCCACCCAGGAAGGAGAGGAGCACCCAAAGTCCCTACCTGCTTAGATCTGGGTGGGCTAGTGCAGTTAGCAAAGCCTTAGACAAAGGTTGACATGATGCCCATGCTCAATGTGGAGATGATACAAAGTAGGGAGAAATTGCTAACAGGCTCCACCCCGAAGGGTGCTTCTTTGTTGCCTCAAACCTAAGACCAGATCATAAAAGGTAAAACTGGCTAGAAATGAAGAGGAAAAACATTAGCCCACATCTGTTATTTCAGTTTTGCTATGGTAAGAACAATAAATGAATGAATGACTAATTAATAACAAAATTGAATCCATCATTACCTAAATAAATAGTAAATTGATGGCTTATTAAATAATAATAATGATGACCAACCTATATGTAGCTCTCACTGCATCAGATACCATGCCAAACACTTTGCAATGGTTACCTCATTTGATTCTCACAACAGTCCTGGGCAGCAGGTGTCATAATTTATCCCCATTTTACAGATAAGAAAATGGAGGCACATATGGGGTTAAATGACTTGCCCAAGATCACATAGCTAATTAGTGTCTGGGGCCAGATTTGAACTCAAGTCTTCCTGACTCAAGACCCAGTGTTCTATCCACTCGAGAACTCTCTGTGAGGAAATGCCAGTTATTATAACCATTTGGTCATTTACGTTCTTACATTCACATGCTTACAGAGTTGCCTGAGGTGTGGACAATTTCAGGGTTGTCCCGCCAGTAGATGGCAGGGGCAAGGCTTGAACAGTTCATTTGGCCTCTAAAGCCAGCTCTTTCTCCAGTCTACCACATGCACTCACAATGTTATATCCAACTGTCTGCTTCACAAACAAAAGACAATGAGAGAATAGCTAGAGAGCAGCTCATCTAAGGCACCAAGAGGAAGACTAAGAGCTTCCTGTCTACTGTTAATCAACAATAAATACAAAATGGCAGCCAAAGTCTAAAGCTATTGTTGGTTATAATAAAACAAACATGGAATTCAGAGCAAGGGAGGTGGTAAGTTCATTGTCCTCTGCTCTGATTGGACAACATCAAGGATGGAGGGTTCACTTCTAGGCACAGAATTTTACAAGTAAGTGGGATAAGCTGGAGAGTACAACCAGGAGAATTCTTGGATCAATAAAGCACCTTGAGATCGTACCATATGAGGATTGTTTGAAGGAAGACAAGAGCGGACTTAGAGGAAATATAAGAATTTTCTTCAAGTATTTGAAAGGCTTTCATATGGAGGACAGATCAGAATCATTCTACTTGGATGCAGAAATCAGGTCTTAGAAGCAATGAATAGAAAAGGTGGAAAAAACCAACCATTACTATCACCATCACGACCACCACCACCAGTGCAGCCATCAAAATCAACACCATCACAGTCACCACCACCACTCCCAACAACATTTTCTGAGCTCGTAGTAGTGTCTTCAGAAGCTGGAAGACTTCCCCAATCAGAGGTCATCAAGCAAAGACCGGATATTTACTTCCAAGATATTTCCAAAAGTGAATCTTGTTCAGGAAAGTTTGGAACTAGAGAGTCCCTGAGTTTCTTTCACAATCTGAGATCAAGAGATTCCATGATGTTAAGGCCTCTGGGAAAATAATGGTTTCACCTGTCACTCTGCAATTAATCAAATTTTTATCATGATCCAGACAATGGACTAGGCATTGAGGGTACATATCAAATGAATGAAAAACTCTCTCCTCACAGGAAGCTTTCATTCTCTTGAGGAGTCTGGGGCTCCCAAGTTCTAGCTTACAAAATGACACAGGTAAAAATTCTCTGAAGTAGGATCCGAACTCAGGTTTTCCTGAGTACTTAATATTTTTCTGGTGCACTGTCCCTTAAGCCTAAGCCCCTGTGGGTCTGATGGCACAGCATTTTAAACTCCTTAGACTAGATTCCACCTTTGTCTTCCCTAGTTCTAGTGGATTTTAGGGTCTTTTGGTCGGATAGACATAATCCAAATGTTACACAATGTTCTGACAATGTCACACTCAGGTAAAGCATGCTACACCTGCCTACTGTCCCTCACTAAACCCTAAACTAGGACAACTAGGTGTCTAGGCTCTATCTGAGTTCAAATCTGGCCCACAGACTTAGTAGCTGTGTGACCCTGGGTAAGTCACCTAACCCTGTTTGCCTCCATTTCCTAAAGTGTAAAATGAGCTGAAGAAGGTAATGGCAAACCACTCCAGGATCTTTGCCAGAAAAATCCCAAATGAGGTCAAAAAGAGTTGGACAGGGCTTTGAACAATAACAATCCCCCTAAATTGTAGCTCCCTTCTTAGTGTTGGGAATGAATGGACACATGCAGCACAGTCCGAGCCCCGCCACGCTAGCTTTGTGGGCACACACTTTTATACGGAGGCTTTTTTTGTTATTAGGACATAGCAATCACCTTTCTATGAAGGCTACCCCATTCATTCAGTCTCTGTTGTGGGTTAGAGGCCTGCTAGCTGATTCTGGTAAGTTGCTTCTCACGCCCACCTCCATTTTTTACTAGTGATCTTTCTGCTGGAATGACTTTGCACAATCTTCTGAATATGGACTAGAGTCACACAGGATAGATAGGCACAGATAGGCTGCAATCATTAGAAGCTTCCTGAACCAGAGCTCATGGATCCATCTGAGCATAACTGTGTACACAGAATCAGTCACTTCCAACAAGTCAGCCCCAGTGACCCATTGTTCCCCATCTCCTCGTCCTTCTCTGTAAGTGCAAGTAGCTCAGAGCGATTGCCCCTTGAGCACATACCAGTCACCTGATACGTGAGGCAGGAGCTGAGATGTGGCACCAGCTCATTGCCTTTTAGAAGTCACGAGCCTAGCAGGATTGTCTTGCTCTTATGATAAACGCTGTCTGTGGTTTGGTGTTTTCCTTGGGTGCCACAATAAATTTTAAATTCTCTTCCTGGGTTTGCTTCATCATTGAGGGCAAGGCCTGAATAAAGGTCTTCTTGTAACATTTGCATGACTTTGAATTGACATATCTGAGCCACTCTGCACCATCAACTCTTCTCTAACTTTACTCCAAACAGTTAAAACTCCTTGAGGGCAGGGGTTCTTTTATGTTTGTCTAATGTGATGGGCTCGACCAGCCAGAGTGTAACCGTGCAGTGACCAGGCCAAGCTCTGAGAAGCAGTCAATATGAGCTTGATGATACAAGTCCCTTGTGGGTACAGAAGAACAATGACTATATTCCAGTCTATTAACCACCTGGTAAAGAAACTGACTTTTGATTGCCCACAGATCTGGAATTGGATTTGCAATTGGGTTTGAGTAGGAAATGGATTGGTGAGGCTCTAACCTGCCAAAATGTCACCTCTTTTCTCCCTGGATGCCTCTGAGTGGGCAGAGGGAGGTCTCAGACTTTCATCTCCCCACCTAGGCCCACAGGTGACCATGAACATGGGTCTCTGGTCTTTGCTTCTGTGTGTTTGTGCTTTCCTGTTCTTGGGTGAAGAAGGAGACCAGGCTATGATTTCATGAGCTTTGAAAGTAATAACAGAGATGAAGGAGCTGAAGTGCAGGCCAGATTTTGAAGATGATCTAGGTCTATAAGGAGAAAAATCTTGAGTGTCCTGCTTAGACCAGAAAAACTGGGTTGAAGGCAGCCAAGATGGAGCAACAGACACTAATCCATTGTCTGTGATACAGTTTCAACGTGAGAGGGCCAAGGGTTTGCAGTAGGAGCTCTAAGGCTGAACCAAGGCTCCCCAGGAACCAAGAGGACATAGGGAAATGGATACACACAGGTTTTGGAAGGCAAGAACTTCTGTCCTCACCATAACTTCTCCTCGCTAAATATCCCCTTGGTGAAAGCTAATTGCTGTTAATTGGTTACTCCCTGGAGGGTATTGATGATATTAGGGTGATTCTAAGTCCCCCCTTAGAATTAGAGAAAAGATATTCTTTTCTCTCTCAGAGCATTATAGAACCCTAAGGCAGAGATGGAGTCTTGCTCTTAGGTACCTCATTCACCAGTGGGAATTGGGATAAGGAGAATTAAAAAGTAAAGCATTCATTTTACTGGAAACTAACACAGTTCCTGGCAACCAAGAGGAGAGGGACTGGGACCATGATTTCATTTGTATAGAGAATTCCTCGTAAGAAAGGTCCCTCCACCAATTCAGATCTGAAGTTCCTAGTCTCAGCTGTCTTCAGTCACACAGCCAGTGGAAGTCAGAGATGGGAGCTCAACTCAGGCTTAGAGGTTGCCTCTCTATTCCCCACACCACAATGCACTCTTGCTGTTTTCTGGCCCATCTAGGAACTTTAAATTAATTTGTTTAGCTGCATTCAAACTCCCTTTGATGCAGTGTTTTATCTTAAAAAAAATAGCAAACCATCTACCATATTCCAACTTCCTCATTCCATAAATAAGAGGAGTGAAGTGAATTTTTCAAGAGATTCTGGAGCATCTTAGAAAGGTCACTGATCTCACTCAGTAACTTCTGACACCCAGGCCAATCTGAACAGTATGTGATTGTAGAAGATGAAGAGTTTCATTTATAGAAACGTTCTCTGAAGATCCATATAGAATTTCATGCTGTAAGCTCAGATGACTGCCCTTTGCAGATTTGATGGAAAGTAATTTCATCCTGTAATAAGGCAAACAGAGAGCCTGCTTCCCAAGTTTAGTCCATGGCACATCTGAGCCAATTTCCACATGGGTCAGGGATAAACACTTTGCCTATGACAGGGTATGGAATGCGTCCAAATCCTATTCTCTACTTTAGAACAGAAGACTAGAATAGAAGACAGAAAGTGCTAAGCTGTAGGAGCCTAAATCCTGTCATGTGAAAACATGGCAACAACGTATGTGCATGGCATGGAAATTAAAGAACAAAACTCTAAAACAGCTGAAATAGGATTGGGAAACCGAATGGGCATGTCTGCATCGAGCTGTGAGAACAAGATTGTTTTCCAGCTGAACTACATGGGCTGACTCCTAATTAAAGATGGAATTTTCCCAATATATTGTCATTGTCATAGTCCTGGTTAAATGACTGTCCAAGGCCCTCTTGTCCAAACCCTAGGAAATGAATTGGATGGAGAAGATTGCAGTGTAGCTCTGTCTATTGAACATGACTCAAGAACTCCTAGAAGAATGTGGAAGACAGACATGATGCTAGCCGAACCCCAAACCTCTCACCAAAGACTGGGGCAGAAGACATTTTATCAGCTGAATCAGAGGTGGTTGGAAGATATGTAAAAACTTCTAATCTCACCAATGTGGTTTTTTTTTTTTTGTGGGATAGAGGCTATAAATTTTAATTAGTAATGAAGGTTTTTGATACAACAATCATTAACCAATCAATATACTCTTCTGTTTCATCGCGAAACTACTCTTCTTCTAAATCAGCCAAACAAGAGCTAATCAAAGTCATATCATATGGTTTTCATGCCTTCCCTATCTTGACCCTACTATTCCAGCCCTAATCTGTTGTGTATTTTTTCCTACTTGTTTTTATCCCCAACACTCAGCAGACTGCACATAATAAGTGCTTCATAAATGCTAGTTGACTGGCTGATGGGCTGACTAGTATAGATATTGTGGTGTTGATGGGTTATAGATTACATGCCCTTCTGTCTTCATCGAAATGTGGTCTGACATCAGACATATGGAAACTACTATTGGCATTCTATTGGACTCAAATTCAGTTCCATGTTTACATCATCCCATGCCTAGTTGTAATTATGTACATTGTTTTTGTTGTTGTAGCTGTTTAACAGTTTGTAGAAGATTTTTGATATTTCTGTCATTTCTAGTAATTATTTTTAATAGCACAGCCACTATTCAATTATATTCATATACCACATTTTCTTGAACCATTCCCAAGTTGAAAGCTCATAGTTTGTTCCAAGATTTTTGCTACTACAAATAGTGCTGCTATGACTATTTTAGTACATATGGGATCTTTCCTTCTGCCAATGATCTTGAAAAATAAAGCCAGTAGTGAGTTTACAATATCAAAAGTTCTGAAAAGTTTAGTAAATTTTCTAACATTTTCAAAAAGTTTTTCAATTGGACCAGTTCACAACTGTACATCTATGCAAGTCTCCCTCAACAGTACCTCTAACAGGAGAGTTGGAATACTAATTCATTGTTGGTGGAGCTGTGAGCTGATCCAACCTTTCTGTAGAGTAATTTGGAACTATGCCGAAAAGGGCTATAAAAATGTGTATACCCTTTGACCCAGCAATATTGCTTCTAAAGAGATCATAAAAATGGGGAAAAGATCCACATGTACAAAACTATTTACAGCAGCTCTCTTTGTGGTGCCCAAGAACTGGAAATCAAGGGGATGCCCATCAGTAGGGGAATGGCTGAACAAGTTGTGATACATGAATGTAATGGAATACTATTGTGCTATAAGAAATGGTAAATAGGTGGACTTCAGAAAAGCCTGGAAAGACTTATATGAACTGATGCTGAGTGAAGTGAATGAAGCCAGAAGAACATTATACACAGTAACAGCTGCAGTGTGTGAGGACTATTTTTTCCCTTTACAGCAAGTCAAGGACCTAAAACATTTCCAAAAGACTTGTGATGCAAAATGCCATCCATATCCATAGAAAGAACTATGGAGTTGGAACACAGAACAAAGCAGACTATTTTTCTCTTTTGTTATGTTTTGTTTTGTTTTTCTCATGGTTTCTCCCATTCATTTTAATTCTTCTATGCAATGTGGCTAATGCGAAAATGTCTTTAATAAGATTGTGTGTATAGAGCCCATAAAAGATTGCATGCCATCTTGGGAGGGAGGAGGAGAAAATTTTGAACTTATGGAAGTAAATATTGAAAATTGAAAACAAATGAATTAATGAAGTTAGGGAAAAAATAAAAACCAGTACCTCTAACACTGATAGATTTCATCTTCGATCATCTTTGTCCATTTTATAAGTAAAACATATACCTCAATGTTGTTTTGATTTTGACTTGTTATATAAGTGCTTTAGGGTTTATATTATATATAAATATATATATAATATATATAATATATGTGTGTATACATATATATACACATATTGTCAATAATTTATATATTTTTTTCAAAAAGTAATCTGTGTGTGCCTTTTGACTACTTATCTTTGAAGAATACTATAAACTCTGTTAATGTATGCTGGACCGTACTCATAACACTCTCTGTTCCATATCTCCAGGCACGTTCTTTGTTCCCACATGAATTCATTTCCTTCCCCTCCTTTTATCAGAGAAGCACATATATTTTCCCAGTCAATAACTGTTTCCATTTCTTGCTGCATTGAACTTGTCTATGTCAAAAGGTTTGGATTTGTCATATGATTTGTGAAGAGGTAACATAAAACCTCCCTTGCTCTTTTGGTTGCCATGCCCTTGATAATCTTAACCTTTGATTCCTCCACATAAAATTGTGTTTTGTTGTTGTTTTGGTTTTAAATCTAGTTCTATGAAGTATCTTCTTGGTTCCCTGATTAGTAGAACTCTAAACAAGGAGATTAGACTGAGTCATAAAGTCATTTTTTCATGATATCCCGCTCCAACCACGAACACTAAATATTCCCTTAATTGATTTGTATTTGTAATTCTTGGCATGTTAACCTGTAGATGGGTTATACATTTTGTAGTTCATTTGAATGAAGTATCTCTTTTCCTTCTTCTATTGCTACTCTTTTTGTTTGCTAATAACGTAGAAACGTGGATGATCTGCTTGAAGTTATTTTGTATTCTTAGGTTTGATGGAAGATATTAAAGATTTCATTGGTTTCTTTGTTGTTTATCAAGATTTACTAGATGATGCTTGCCTCCTTCTTGATGCTGATTCCCTTTGTATCTTGGTTTGGACCATGTGCTTAGCATTCTCTGCTCCCTCTCTCCAGGCATGTTCATCACTCTAACATGCATTACCCATCTCCTGCCCCAAAGGGCGCTGGATCTGGAGTCACAGAATCTGGGTTCCAATCAAAGCTTGGCCACTTCTTAGGGAATCATGGGTAAGTCATCTCACATTTCTGTTTTTCAATTTCTCATTTGTAAAATGAGAAGGTTGAACCACATGACATCTATGATCCCATGGTCTTAATAATAATAGCTAGCATTTATATAGTGCCCACTGTATGCTGGGCTAAGAACTTTATGAATATTAATATCTCACTGGATTCTTACAACAGTCATGAAAAGTAAATGCTCTTATCCTCCCCATTTTACTGCTTAAGAAACTGAGGCAAATAGAGGTTAAAGATCTTGCCCAAGACCACACAGCTAGCAAGTGTCTGAATCTGAATTTGAACTCAGGCTTTCCTGACGTGAAGCCTTGTGTTCTATGTGCTGCACCATCTGGCTATCTAACTGTTCTTCTAGTTAGAGAAAAGTTCACAATTTCTGTACAGGGAACTCCTTCCATAACTTCCAGCACTTCTAGAAGTTGGTCGACAATCTTTTAAAGTTCCTGAGGCCAAGCAATTAATCAAGAAGGAATATATAGAAAATGTAGAACAGAGTTTTGTGTTGTGATCAAAGAAAACTTACAAGAAAGTTAATTTGATGGGTATTTAATGATGGGCACAATCATTACTCATGCATGTTAATTAGTCCTAATGGTAATCAATCCACAGAAATGACTGTAATTAGGGTGACTTTGACACTACACAGACAGAAAAGCATCCCTATGGTCAGCTCAGAGGAAGAAACTGTAGGTGGTTGGAGCAGAACTTGGCTCAGCTGTCCCCCTCAGAAATGCCCCACATACTGGGTTGTGGTGTGCCAGTCCCACCAGCTGCCCCCTTACAATCAGCAAGGCGGTGAGTGAACATGATCTTTGGGCTGGTATGACACTACCTGAGATCTCCTTGTTACTTTCCTCTCTAAGCTCACAACTCCTCAGACTTCCTGAATCAATATCTCCCCACAAACCGGTCACACACATACACAAAAATGCATGCACACACAAACACACGTGCACTTAGACACATTCATGCACACGTGTGTCCAAATGCATGCATACACATGTATATGTACGCACAGATTTACACACAAACATGAATGCCCATATACACACCTACATGTGCATACATAAACACAAAAGAGTGCCATTATCTTCTGATCCAAAGGACTTCCATTGGTCATGACAGTTCCCCAGAGGTCAGCTGGCTATTAGTGGTGCTTTTGCTTACACCATTGTAATCGCTGTGTATGGTATTCTTGTGGCTCTGCATCCAGTCAGACAAACCTTCCCAAAATTCTCTGAACTCCTCATTTCCCATTTCTTACTTTGAAATAATTGTTGTTTATACCCACCTGCATCAACCAACCGGCACCTGCTTTCTTTAGTTTTTGTGTGTTTGTTTCTGATCATACCAACAACCCAAAATGCTGTTCTAAGTGTGCGAAGATCTATTTTTCCTTCTCCCCACTTGGTGTATTTGCCCATTAGGCAGATCACTGTCTCAAAGGACATAGGGACTTTAGTGACATCTACAAGCCTAAGGAAGGTGGTAGGATTCGGATCAGAGATCACGACCAACAGAGCTGCTCCCCAAGGCTCTCATTCCAATGGCAGGGTTCTTTCCACAATACCACTTTCCAACCTTGCTAGAGATGAGGCTTATTAAGTCTGGCTCTAGTTTTAACCATGAGTAAAACTAATGAGATTAATTGAATTTAAATCATTCTTTACAGCATAAAACACTTTCTATTCATGGTTTCTTTTGATCTTCACTACCGTAGCATGACATAATTTGTGCATGGAGCAGAAGAGTCACTGTTGTACAAATGAGGCTATGGAAGCTTTGCAAGGTTAGGTGACTGGCCCAAGAACACACAGCTCATCAATAAGATTCAAACTCAGGTTTTGTGATTCTGAGACTAACTCTACTTACCAAACAGTGGTTCTCTGTGTTCCTCAGTTTCTTCCGCTGTATCTGACCTCAGACTTTTACCAGCGAGGTGACCCTGGGTAACTCATATAGCCACTGTAGGCTTCAATGTCTTCATCTGCAGAATGGGGATTATGAGGGCACCTCCCTAATGGGTTTATTGTGACAATGAAGTGACTTTCCGTCTGTAAATTGCTCCACAAATCTTAAAGCTCTCTAGAAATTTTAGTCAGTAGAAACAACAGCAGCAGCAGTAGCAGGAGAAGAATGAGGAGGAGGAGGAAGAGGAGGAGAAGTAGCATTGTCTTGATAAAAGTTCTAGCCAGGATTTAGAGGGAGGCTGTTTAAGAACATGTGGGGGACAATAAGGGACAAATGATCCCATCTGGGTTTTGGTCCTTCTCAGGAATAGTCACAGAAGTATGTGCACACGTGTAGGGAGAGGAACTTCATTCTCCTTGGGATGAGACTGGTACAGTAAAGAAAGACAAATGTCTAAAGTGGAAGGCAAGAGCATTACTAAAAAGAGGTGGGTCCAGGAAATGACTAAAATGGACAGGGCACTAGCCTTGGAAACAGGAAGGCCTCAAGCATGTACAATCCTGGCCACTCCATTTCAAGTCTCAGAGCCTCAGTTTCTTCATCTGTAAAATGAAGTTCTTGGGCTGGCTGACTTTGCAGAATAAAATCTCCTAAAAAGTCATCTTGGCCAGGGACACTGTGTGTGTGTGTGTGTGTGTGTGTGTGTGTGTTTGTGTGTGTGTGTGTGTGTGTGTGTGTGTGTGTGTGATGTGTAAGAGGGACCACTTTAGTAGTCTACTGAAGCCAATGGACTTAGTAGGATGAATTTTTAAACTCATAAAGAAGAAACCACTAAATTTTCATCAGACAGGGAAAATAAAGATGATTTTATTTCACATCCAAGTCCATAGATCCCCTGGAATCTGTACCTGTGTATTTTGATGAGTTTGTGGGTTCCAAATTAAGACCCCTTGATCTGACCCAGCCATGATCCCATCCACAAATCACCCAATTATTGTGGTGTTTTCTTGAAAACCTCCAAAGATGGAGAACTCACTACCACCAGAGACAAGCTGTGTTGTTGTTTGTTTGTGGATGTTTTCCTTAACTCTCTCTCTGCAATGTCTGCCCACTTTTCCTAGCTCTTATCTCTGGACCCAAGAACAACCAGTCTGTTTCCTCTTCAGGGTGACAATCAGTCAGCTAGTATTCAGTGAGTGATCACTCTGTGCCAAGACCTGTGCTAAGTGCTGGGATTAAAAGAAAGGTGGAAGCAGATCTTGCCCTCCAGGTGCTTCTATTGAGGAGGAGACCACTGTGCAAAGAGAAAACCTGGCCAGGGGCATCACACCTCCACTAAGTCTTCTTCAGTCTACCATCCCTCAAGTTCCTTAAGTTGGCTGTCACAGGACATGAACTCAAGGCCCTCTGCCCTTGTGATGTCCTTTCCCTGACACCCTCTAGTTTACTATCGTGCAGCAATTAACCAACAAGCCTTTATTAAACACTTATTGCATACCCATTACACATGAACTCACCACAGCTGGGTACACATGGCCCCAACAGGGCAGGAAAGGGCATGACAATCACCTCCTTATTCCTTCAACTGTCCAGGCCAGAAACAGATAGAGTGGTTTTGAGTTTCTTAACAAAACTTCCCCCCTACCTTTAATTATTATGTAGAAGGAGGGTTTCTGCTTCCTCATCTATTCTATAGCCTGCTGGCTCTGACTGCTTCATGGCCACCCTTGATTCTGGCCTAGTTCTTAATACTTCTCTGCTTTGCCTGGCCTACATTTGTTGCCTCCAAGACATGGGATAATAAGTTCTAAGATAGATTTTGACAGCTCACAAAATTAGAGACATTTTGTTGTTAACCTACAAACTGGATGGAATGATGTTCCTTCCTTGTCAGCCACCAGGAATTGGGGCCAAATCTCGAGGGTACAGATGGGGGGCTGCTGAGAGTCTAAGGAGAGGTTTAGGCGGGGTCTAAGCTTCTAACAAGTGAATGTGTAAAGTGAGGCACACCACTCTCTGCACCCCAAGTTCTACAGGCTTGTAGGAGGTTTCTCCTTTGGTTGAGCCATGAATGCCAAAGAAGCTGCTAGCAAGCCACACCCTTAGCTCTGGGTCCCCTGGTCTTCCTGTTCTTCATTAGACCTCCAGTGGTCACATTTCAGCCCAGCCTTCAGCTCACTTTTAGACAATTTTTAACTGATTGGGTTGCCCTTAATTCAGGAAATTTCAGTAGCCCTAGAATGCCCAACAGGATGCAAGAAAGAGTTCTGGGCTTGGGGTCAGGAGCCCTGCATGGGTTCCAATCCCAACTCTACCTTGTATTATGTGTGTAACTTCACACAAGTCATTCAACTGCTCAGGCCTCCATTTCCCCATAATTCCAGCAAGGAGCCTGACAAGGTGACTACTCACATATCTGTCTTTTAGCTCTAAAACCACACTCCTGGGACTGAGGGCACACTCCATCATGGCAGTGACATCCTGCACACACAAGTTTATGTTTCCACTCAGTGCAGGACAAGGGCAGGCAAGCCCTTTTGGCTGAAAGTATGGAGACGATCCCATCATAGCTTTATGTCTGGAACAGTTCTTAGGATCATGGCCTTCAAGTGGAGAAGGGACCAGAGAAGCCATCACAACAACTCCTTCATTTGACCAAAAAGGAAACTGAGGAAAACCAACGATAAGTGACTTGCCAAGGTATCTCACAAAAAAGTAGCAAAGCTGGGATTTGAACCCATGACCTCTGCCCACAAACCCCCTTTTCACTGTTCCACATTGGGATTCAACATCTCTGTTTCCTCACCTATAAAAGGGGAGTGATGATATTGGAACTTCTTATCTCCCAGGATTAGTGTATCTGAAAAACTCTTTTTAAACCTTAAAATGCTATGGCACTTTGCACACTGGATAGATCACGGTGACTGGAGTCAGAAAGCCTAGAAATTAAATTCAGCCTCAGATACTTGCTAGCTGTGTGACCCTGAACAAGTCATTTCACTCCTCCCTCAGTTTCCTTATCTGTAAATTGGGGATAGTAATACCAGCTACCTCACAGGGTTGTTGTCTATAGATTTCATATAAGATGAAATAATAATTGTAAAGTGTTTAGCAAAGCACCTGGCACATACTAAGTACTGTATACATATTATTATGAGCTATGGAAATGGCTGTATTTATCACTTAACTTGTAGGGAACCACTGGATCCAGAAACATCAAGGCATCATGAAAGTCATTTAGAAATAGCTCCCCCATTACACTCCCCTTTCCCTCCATGGTCTCTGCCTGTTGTGCAGGGGGGCTCCAGGGTTGTATCCCTCAGGTCCTCCACAAGTGCACCTCTTCCACTCTTGGTGTCCCCATCTGCCTTTTACTGAAACTGAACCAAGTATGTGGTTATAGAATTAGAGAATGACTTCCCTTGACCCATCTGTCAAAGTGATCTTCCTAAGGCCCAAAAGGGACCAACACTCTACCTCCAACAAATTCCACTGCCCCTAATCACCTCCAAGATCAAATATCAAATCCTCTGCTGGATGTTCAAAGTCTTTCATAATCTGCCCTACACACAAACACACACACACACACACACACACACATACACACAGTGCATACACCTTTCTAGTCTTTTTATACCTATCACTCCACCACATATTCTGTGACCCAGTGACATTGACCTCCCAGTCATTCCTTAAACAAGACCCTTGACCCTTAAGCTCTGGTCATGTTCACTGGTTGTCCTTCATGCTTGGAACATCCTCCCTCTTTCTCTCTACCTCTGGCTCTCCTGGTTTCCTTTCCTGGTTCTCCTCGATCAAGGGCTTTCCCTCTGAGATTAGCTCCAACTCACCCTATCTGTAGTTTATTTGCACATACTGGGGCAGGTCCACTTTCACTTCTATGTGCATAGAATCTTTGCCAGATCCCTGGCATGGTGAGGTCAGAGTCATAATGAGCTATTCCAGTCTCCAAGTCAGACGCTACAAAAAGACTCCATAGCAAAGGGATGAGGAGAGTCCTTGGACCTCTGGAAGTAAAGGACTCCAGCGTGTTACTTCATGATGGGGACATGGAGATTTCCAGCCCAAGGGCCTTCCTGTTTCAGTTCTTGAAATATACTAGCACCACTGGGGGAGAAAGCTGGCTTGGACAGAGCGAGAGAGGAATCCACCTAGAATACAGGAAAAAAAGAGGGAAAAGTGGTTTTTTTCTAATTTAGCTCATTATTCCTGGGACTTTCCATTTTGAGCTCAGTTGTTTCTTCCTGCTGAAAGAGTGACAGGATTATCAGTGTCTCTAAATTTTAATGCCTTGAAGGAAAAGCTCAGCCTCCCCATCCTAGCTATGGTCCTTATTCACATTATTGAACTGAGAAGTGCTTGGCCTTTGGAAAGCACCAATACTGGGCCTTACTTCAATGAAAAAAAATGAAAAGGGCAAGATAATTGTACAATTAATTATAGATTATTCAGCTTGACCAGAAACAATACTAAGGCAGATGAACACGCCATCAGAATAACTAGAGGAATGAGAAATTGGACTGTGTCCATTTAATTGCTTTCTCTGATAGTCTGAAGAGCAGTATAGATAAGGGGAAAGTGAGTGAGCCAGGCCCTGAATTTCAGGAATGCCTGAAAGTCTGGTCTCCAAAAACATGAGGCAAGCAAATGTAGGGGCTCAAGATTCGGGATGGTTTTTCCCCCAAGAAGCCACAAATCAGCCACATCCTGGAAGAGAAATAAAGAGGGTACTCTGGGGTCTTATTGTTAAAGACTCCTAGGTGCAGATGAGAACCCAACACTGCTCACTTCCTTGTGGGACAAAGGCTTCTCAAACTTTGAAGCCCCAGAGAAATGGGAGAGGTGGCACTTTCCCTTTGCCTATGGTACTAGGTCAGGGAGGCAAACAATTTATTGATAGTTTGGGAAGATTGTGAGCTCTATCTAAGCCATCCACCAAAACACGATGACATGCAATGGGGCAAACACAAAGGAAGCTAATTGACTCATAGAGCGCTGGATTTGGGGTCAGACAGATCTGAGATCAAATCTGGCTTTAACATTTATCAGCTGTGTGACCCTGAACAGGTCACTTAACTCCTGTCTGACTCAGCTAAAATGGAGATGATAATGACACCTACATGAACAGACATGAGGCTCATGTGAAAGAATACATGCACAGGCTTTGCAAACCTTAAACCATTATACAAATGCTATTGATGAGGATGATAAGGATTCTTGGTCTTAAGAAGCAATCAGGGGACAGAGGGGGAAGGTCACTGAGGTCAGATTGGCCAGGCACTCATGAAGGAAATGGCCGAGAGATCATGGTGGTTCAGATATTGAACTGACATGTGCAGAATGTGGCACCACTCTAATATACAAAGATAAAACAATATACCCTGCCACTTAAGTCATTAACTAGGCCAACTGCAAAGAAAATACTAGGAAAGAATTCTCCTATACTGAGAACTAAACATACCTTTGTGATCCTACTTTGGTCAATTTAGGAATATTTCAAGAATCACATAAAAGAGATGATTGATTTGAGAGTTTTAAGAAATCAAAATAATTCAGATGAAAAATAAAGTCAGTGAAGAAATCCCAGAGGTGTCATCTTGGCTTAGGACCAGAATGAAAGGTCTGGGGCTAAAAATGGTGGAACACAGAGAGAGTATTACAGGGGGGTGTTTGACTAGTTCTAGAAAAATCCAAAAATAATCATTAGAATCCAATGGAAAAAAGGGTGAATTTAGATAGTGGACAATCTGCCTCGAGTGTGTGCTCTTTACTCCTTGTGTTCCCCAGGGGCTGATTCTACCATGATCTGGCTTAGTTGGAATAGCTCGCACCCATGTAGATTTCACAGTTTAAAATATGTTTGCCTCCCAGCACATTGACATCGATGGTACAAATAGGGCTTGGGTGGTTTCACAGATGAGGCACTAGGCTTGCCCTATGTCACACAGCTCTGAAGGAACAGAGTCGGTCTTGCAGCCTGGGTCTTCTTAGCTGGAGGACAGACTTTTGTCCCATTACCAGTACTGCCTGCGGAGGAGATGGAAGGACAGAGCTGAAGTGAAACTAAACCTCTTCCTTCCATGTAAGAGAATAGCACTGCCACCAGGGCTGTGCTGGATGGAGCCCCCACTGCAAATGTTCAGGGTGAGAATTCCCACAGGAATAGGAAAATGCCAAAATCAGAGCTAAAGTTGATTTGTGGATTGTCCAAGCTCAAGGAGGTGATGGGCAAAATGAGAATAATGCAGGCTAAGTTTAGATTAATGTTACAGGTGCTTTTTTTTTAATCTTCAGAGAATGAATTGTTCAACATTTACCAAAACTCTCCTGACCAAGACTGTCATTGGCCTTTATTCATCTTAAGAAGGAATCATACCAAGCAGTAATGTCATTCTGTTGGAGTAAGAGTCATCTTTGGAGGAGCTTTAGGGTGTCACTGGGGCCAGGCTCTGCTTTGTGGCTCTGTGAAATCATGCAGCATCCCCTGTGTGAATGAAATCTCCCTTTGGGGCAGGGTGCTCCTCTTGTTTCCATATCCTGGAGCTTAGTTCACTACCTAGAACACAGCAAGAGCTTAGTAAATGCTCTCTCCCCTTCCCTCCTCTCCTCTCCTTTCTTCTCTCTCTGTCTCTCTCTCTGTCTCTGTCTCTGTCTCTCTCTGTCTCTCTGTCTCTCTGTCTCTGTCTCTCTCTCTCTCTCTCTCTCTCTCTCTCTCTCTCTCTCTGCCTTTCTCTGTCTCTGTATGTCTGTCTGTCTCTTTATCTCTCTATCTCTGTTTCTGTCTCTGTCTCTCTGTCTCTCTCTTTCTGAATTTCCTCATTTGTAATATAACATGGAACTGATCTAGATGATCTCACAGATTTTGTGATTACCTCCTTCTCAGATGCCTCCTAAATCTATAATTTCCAGAACATTTGGGGCATGTGACTCTTACAGTTGGTCCAGGCAGTCAAAGGTCAACCTCATAGTCCATCACTTTATGGTTCTTGCAGATAATTCAGATTGGCAACAGTTCTGAGTTACCTAAAGAGTGGTACCAAGGCCTTCCTTGGGCCGTGCAGAGAAGCCTTAGGTGGAATCACCAGGCTAACGGGTTTTCACCTAGTGACCTGCACTTACATTCCTCCCTCTCCGCCCCCTTCACTTTGGTGCAAAATTTGAATTCACTTCAGGACCACTTTAAAAACAGAGATGAAAAATTCTCCCCCTTGGAAACTCATATTTTCTGTACTGGAACTGCATTTGAAGCATCTCTTGAGCAGCCAGGGTGGGGTTTAATGAATTATATTAATTTTAAAATTCATTCACCTGAAAATTAAGAATAGCCAAAATTTATGGAATAGCAAAGGTGCAAGCCCACCTCCCTCTTCTTCGAGAAGAAAATGAGTTTTCCAGTCTGGGGGCTGAGGAGAGGCAGTGTTTGAGAGCCCCTCCTTTTCGGGGGATGAATTGGTGATATCTTCCCCCTCTAGAGAGCATTCTCTTTCAAAAAGTCTGAAGACGCGCTGCCATCTACTGGGAAGTAATTTAGAGTCTGGTTAAAATAAATCCTGGCTCCCCGATATTTTCTTTTATGTAACTAGAAAGATATCTGAACATATGAGGTGTTCATATATAGAGATATAGGTAGTAAATGCACTTATTCATATATATATATATATATATATATATATATATATATATATATATATCGCACGCACATGTATCAATATATTCATACATGCATGTGTGTAAACACACGGAGAATTATTTGTAAATAGCGATGTATAGGCAAATATATGGATGTGTCTGCTGTGCATGTACCTACATAATATATCAAGCAATTAAAACTGTATGAAGACACATATATGGACAAGGTCATGCCAATCTGCAAGAGCTTACTATGTGCCAGACATCATGCTGGAAATACAAAGAAAAAGTAGAGATCCCTGCCTTCCAGGAATTTATTTTTAAATTATTGGAAGCTAATTTTATATAGAGATACATATGTGTATATAATATATATAATATATAAATGTGTGTATTCATATGTGTATATGCATATGCAAATATAAAATCTTTATTCTTAATAACTGGGAATATAATAAGCATTAACATATGTTTGGGTTTTTTTATACCTTGATTTTTTTTATTATTTATTTTTAACACAGTTTATAACAGATAAAGGAATTCACACTTTTGGTCAGGTGATACTTCTTTGTAAAGCATTTACAATATGGAACACAAAAGAATTTTTTAAAAAATATTAACCAACTGAGACATAAATAATATTTACGTTGCTAACTTCACAAGCTCTTGACCTAATTGTCTCCACAGTATTACTAAGAATTTAAGGACCCTAACTTATTGTTGTTGGTCTAAAGTCCTATGCCTAACAGCTTCATTTTAGACAACTTCAGATGTTCCCCTACCCATAATCTATAATTGAATAGATCTGGTATTGAGCTTACAAACCTTTTGATTATAGGAAATTGCCACCAGTACTAAGAACATTGCAGGAATATAATATCTCCCCAACTTCATGTCAGTTCCAGGCAAGATTAGATTATCCACTTGCATTCAGTCAGGCTTAAAGTTTGCAGGGTGTCAGTGGGGAAACTGAGTCAGGAGAATCCCACCTGAGCCCATGCTGAACAGTCACTCTCCCATCCTTCCCTTGAGATCACCTATGCAACTCATACCAGCATCTCACCAGCTTACTGGCATCATGGATTGGAGGCTCAGATCGCCTTTCTTGCTACCCATACCTGGAATTAGACTCAGAAGAACAGTCACTTAATAGTCCCGTAGCATCTAAAAATGGCAAGTTCCAACAACCAGGTTTCAGATATGATTATAGTTTCACTTTGGCTAAGGAACATCTTTTGAGACAAGTCTTAAGTGGCTTCCATGCCTTTCTATACATGTTCTAGCTCCTGATTAAATGGCAATCATAAAATCTAATTTACCATTAAAACCTTGACTTTCCATCAATGCCAAATTTTACCAGAGATTACCTTCCTCTAGGAAATTTAGACGGAAATTCTTTTCTCCAAACTAAAGATATCATTGATTTATTCTCAGTAATTAATTCAGTCTGTTGTTTTAAAACTAATTGCTTTTACCTCACTTTGTAACATGTCCAATTTTTCTCCTCATCACTCCCCTCCCACCACTTCCTAATACCTTGCATTCTGATTACTCCTTCCCTCAGTGTGCCCTGCCCTCCATCACACCCCACCCCTCTCCTATCCCTATTTTCCCTCTTTTCTTGCAGGGCAAGATGAATTTCCATACCTCTATCCCTGTAGTTCTTATTTCCCTATTATATGCAATAAAAATTCTCAACATTTGTTGCTAATACTTTGAATTCCAACTTCTCTCCCTCCCCCCCTCCCTCCCCAGCCCCACTGAGAAGGCCAGCAATTCAATACAGACTAAATATGTATTGTTTTGCAAAAGACTTCCATAGTAATCATGCTGTGTAATACTAATTATATTGCCCTCTGACCTATCCTATCCCCCCTTATTTTTGCCCCTACAATTGACCTTGTCCCTTCTGGAAAGTGTTTATTTCTAATGACTCCCTTCTCCCATTTGCCCTCCCTTCTAACATTCCCCTTGCTCCACTTGCCACCTCCTCTCCTACTTTCTTGTGGTGTATATAAATTTTCATATCAAATTTAGTGAGCATGTTATTCCCTCCTTCAGCCACACGTGGGGAGAGTAACTCTATTCCCTCCCCCCTCCTTTTCTCCCTTATCTCCTCCATTGAATAAGATTTTTCTTATCTCTTTTATGAGTTATAGCCTGCCCCATACCATTACTCCCTTTCTCTTCCCAGGACTTTCCTCCTTCACCCCTTAATTTTTATTTTGTTTCATTTTTTTGGTGTGTGTGGATATCATCTCTTCTGATATAACACACCCTATACTCTCTATCTATCTATGTGTATGTGTGTGTGTGTGTGTGTGTGTGTCTATGTATAATCTCTCCAGCTACCCAAATATTGAGAAAAGATTCAAGAGTTAAAAATATTTTCTTTCCATGTAGTAATGTAAACAGTTCAGCTTTAGAGAGTCTTTTATGATTTTTCTTTTCTGATTACCTTTTCATGCTTCTCTTGATTCTTGTCTTGGGAAGTCAAATTTTTCTATACAGATCTGGTCTTTTCCTCAACATGAATTCTTGAAAATCTTCTATATCACTGAATGGCCATTTATTCCCTTGAATTATTATACTCAGATTCACAGGGTAGGTGATTCTTGGTTTCAATCCCAGTTCTTTTGACTTCTGAAATATCCCATTCAAAGCCCTTCCATCCCTTAATGTTGAAGCTGCCAGATCCTGTGTTATCCTGATTGTATTTCCACAATACTCAAATTGTTTTCTTCTGGCTGCTTGCAGTATTTTCTCCTTGATCTGGGAACTCTGAAATTTGGCCACAATATTCCTAGGAGTTTCTCTGTTCAGGTTTCTTTCAGGAGGTGATCAATGAGTTCTTTCAATATCCATTTTGCCCTCTGATTCTAGAATATCAGGGCAGTTTTCCTTGATAATTTCATGGAAGATAATGTCTAGGCTCTTTTTTTAATCATGGCTTTCAGATAGTCCCATAATTTTTTAAATTATTTCTCCTGGGTCTATTTTCCAGGTCAGTTGTTTTTCCAATGAGTTGTTTCACATTATCTTCTATTTTTTCAAATTTTTGGTTTTGTTTACTAACTGCTTGGTTTAACTCATAGTCATTCATTTCCCTGAACTCAATTCTCTCTTTCAATGAATTATTTTTCCTCCATTTGGCTAATTCTATTTTTCAAAACCTCCTTCTTCTCGTTGACTTTTTGGACCTATTTTTCCAATTGAGTTAGCCTCTTTTTAAAGCTGTTATTTTCCTCAGTATTTTTTTGGTTCTCCTTTAGTAAGCTGCTAACTTGTTTTTTAAGGTCTTCTATTGCCTGAGCCCAATTTAAGTTCCCTTTGGAGGCAAGGGCCTTGATTTCCTCTGACAGCATGCCTTGTTCTTCCTCATCTAAAAGGATGGGGGGAGACACCTGTTCTCCAAGAAAGTAACCTTCTATGGTTTTATTTTTTCCCTTTTTGGGGTCATTTTCCCAACCAGTTACTTGACTTCTGAGTTTCTTCTCCACAACCACCTTGCCTCCAGTTCTGCCAAGCCAGTACTGGGGGCTGAGATTCAGATGAGCTGCTCCAAAGTCTCAGGGGTTTTAGGCAGGGGCAGAGCTGCTATTCAGTGTGAAATTAAGATCAGTTGCTCTGGAGGGGTCAGGGCCACCACACTGGGCTCAGTTCCCTCAGGGGGTTTATGAGGAGACCTTCAACAATAGATGTGGGCTACTGTCTGCTTTGGGAGTCCCTTCTGCTGCTGCCTCTACTGCTTCCTCCTGAGGAGACCTGAGTTATGGGGACACCCTGTTCCCCTCTCAGCTAGCCAAAAAAGACCCTCTCACTGACCTTTGGCGTCTGTGGGTTAAGGGATCTGTGCTGTTGCTGGAGATTCTGTCCCTGAAGCTTGCTTGGATCTGCTCCTTTTGGTGCTGTGTGGCCAACGAAGGGCTGGGCCGTGATCCTCATCCAGTGTGGGATAGACCTTTCCCATTGGTTTTTCAGGTCTTTCTGGAACAGAATCTCCTCTACTTCATTGTTCTGTGGCTTCTGCTGCTCTTGAATTTGTTGAGAGTTCTTCTTTAGAGATATTTTATGGGCTGTGGGGTAAGAGCTAAGCATATGTGCTTCTTTCTACTCCACCATCTTGGCTCCTCCCCCTAATGTATGTTTGTTAATGTACATAGGTATATATGCATATACTTTCATTAGTTCCATGAGTTTATTGGTATAAGAAATTCTTTGTGTCAAAACTCCCTCTGAAAATGAAGATCACTAGCCCTTCTGCTGCATCATGTTATCTGGGCTTCTGAAGCATTGAATGGGCTGGCATTTAAAATTCTTAGGTCTCCAGGCTCCAGGCTGGGCATTCTGGGCTCACTGAGCATTACTGTCCTTCCAGGATTCTATGCTTCAGTTCAACTGGATTACTTGTTACTTGTCCAAGTGTCATCTCCTGTCTCTGGATATTTGCACATATTGTTTTCCAGACCTAAAATACATTTCTTTTACAACATCACTGTTAGGATATTGAAATTAATTCAAAGTGTTCACATTATAGGAAACTTATACTGATCTCTCATTTTATTACTTTCTCCTTTCAAATTTGCTTTGTTTTTCCTTATTTGCATATATGTCTCCCAATATCTCATTAAAATCTAAGCTCGTTGTGGGTGGTAATTCATTTTATCCTTGTCTACCATGCCTAGCATATTATCTTGGGCCTGTACTACATTTAACAAGTACTTCTTTAATTGTGTACACATACTTACAGAGGAATATTGGGCACAATCACCTTCCATATTTTTGGTATTTCACTTCTTCACACAGAAATCGTATAGCTTGTACATTCTACATGGCATCTTTCCCTATAAAGGTTAGATGTCTAAAGAATTATGAAAAGTGACAAAATGCACACTGAGAATTTTCATCTTCATCATCATTATCATCATCCTCATCTTCATTACAGAAATAAAAAGAGGTGAAGTTCTCAGTAGCTGTAATAGAAGATCAGTTTCTTACCAAAATTGTTTTATGCTTTTTTTAACATCTCTGTCAGAATTGAGTTTGGAATATCCAGAATAATTTCCCGACTTTGTATCCCTCATATATATCTCTGAGCAGGTACGTTCCTGGAGGGCAGGGATTACTTCATTTTTGGACTTCATACATAGTTAGTGTTTAATAAATCTGGGATGGCAGACTAATCAATCGATTCCCTTCTTCATCCAAAATCTTCTATATCATTGGAACTGGTCAACTCGAGCATCATGAATATAAATTCTGTTTCCAATAATGAAAGGAAATTGATGAACAATGTCCTTGAGCTTCATTTGAATATCGTCTATTTTATTTTTTGTGATTTCATTGTTTTCTCATCATTTTTCTCATTGAAAGATTACAGATAGTGCTGTGTAAGTGGCTTCCAAAGGAACTCAGCAGGAATGACAATGAGGCCAATAGAAAATGAAAGATGGTAAAAAGTCCGTCAATAAGAAAAAAAAAACAGTGACAGAGACAATGAACAAAGCAGTTTTGGGGTGTCAGCTTGGCATGAAGTGGGGCAGTAGCAATAATCTGAGTAATGGGCTCAACAGCCCACCTGAATTGTTGTCCTTTCCTTCTGTGAGCAAATCCAGATGGCATCTCTTCCAGGAAGGTTTCTCGGCCAAACCCCTTTTTTCATGAGTAATGACTGCTCCTCCAAAGTGAAATGGAAGACCTCGATTTGAACTCAGATTTTCCTGACTCCAGGTGCTATGCTACATATTCTAACCTTGGAGCGCTACGTGGTACAGTGGATAGATTTAGGGACTTGATATAAGGAAGCTTAGCATTCAAATCCTGCCTTGGAAACTTACATTTTGAATGTCCTTGGGCATGTCACTTAACATTCCTCAGATTGAGTTTCTCCATCAATAAAAATAGATATATTAGTAGCATCTATTTCCCAGGACTGTTTTGCAGGTCAAGTGAAATCATATATGAAAAGTGCTTGTAAACTTTAAAGCCATTCATAAATGCCAGATTATCGTTCTTGTGGTGGTTATTACATCAAACCTGCCAGCTTTCTAACTGAGAATACATCTTGCCCTACCTTTTGTGAGCACCATTTGTGAGCTAAAATGAGATGATGCACGTGAAAATGTTTTGTAACCTATAAAGTTTTATATAAATGTAAAAAGGTTAGTAGTCATTAACACAGCTTAATATCACATAATAATTGGCAAGCAATAGACTCTTTCAATTAAAGCCAATTAAGAAGGTACACTGACATTACACAAGTGGAATGGCACCCAGTCCCAGAAGGTCTTGACATTCTGAATGATAGGATCTCAGGAATGGTGAAAAAAAAATATTATCAAGATAGCAACAAAGAAAGACAAGTCAGGGAAAAGTGGGCCAAAACACAAGACCAGTGATGACCTACTTGGGGGAAATGGCATGAAGGACATCATTTCAAGATGTGATCAGAAACCAAGATGAGCTACCTATAGAGGAAAAATGAGGGAGGGGTAATGGAGGAAGAGCCCAACTGCTATGTCTGTACCAATGACATAGACAAAGATCTAAGCTAAAGAAAGGTCCAGGCATCTTGAAGCTTTATGGGAGATCATGTTTAAGAATCCCATAGGATTATGGAATCATAAATGGAAAGGTCATCTTGTTTAACTCCCTCATTTTACAGAGGAGTAAACTGAGGCCCAAATTGCATCAGTGACTTACCTAAGGTTACATGATTAATGATCATCATCCCAGCTGTCTATGTCAGCAACTCCAGAAAGTTCCAGGACTAAAAGGGACCTCAGGTGCCATCTCACCCAACACCCTCATTTTATACAAGAGGGAAACTTTGATCCAGGGAATTAAAAGTGCAAAGGCTGATGGGTTTTATCTGACAGCTAAGTGACCCAATGCACAAAACACCAGCCTAGAATCTGGAAACCTTGAGTCTAGATGTGACTTCAGACTCATTCTGTCTCGATGACTGTGGGGAAATTTATTTAACCTTGTGTGCCTCGGTTTGTAATGAAACCTGCCTTCAAGCCTTGTTGTAAGGATAAAAAGAGATATTTATACAGAACTTTGCAAATTGTAAAGTATCATAGAAATACTGGCTATTTATCATCATTATTGGTGGAATTTGAGTGTATAAGAAGGCAGGGATGTATCATAATCCACACCCATGGAAGATATCACCACATTGCTGATATTTTAGCTGGACTGATATTTTAGTCCTTGACCCC
The DNA here is from genome assembly GCF_028372415.1 of Notamacropus eugenii. Lineage (NCBI taxonomy): Eukaryota > Metazoa > Chordata > Mammalia > Diprotodontia > Macropodidae > Notamacropus > Notamacropus eugenii. Next base: position 535,367,421 of record NC_092873.1, read on the forward strand.
TGAGGATAGAGCAATTTCTATTTTTGAATGTCACCCTTTAAAAAGTACTTTGGGTTAGATGACAAGGCATTTATCTCTTTCCTCTTTCTCCCAAAAATGTATTTCTAGATTTAGAATATATATATATATATATATATATATATATGTATCTCTTTAGAGCTAGAAAGGATTTGAAGGGCAAAATTCTCCACACTTCCATTTTGCAGATAAGAAAATGGAGGCACAGAAAGGTTAAGTTACTTGGTGTGGGTCACACAGTTAGTAAAGATATAAAGGTATAAAAAGATTTGAGCCCAGCTCCTCCTAATATCAAGTCTCATACCCCTCCTACCATGCCATACTGATTCTCTCATTCCTCTTCCCATCCAGCACTGAAACCTCCATTTGTTCAAAAAAAAAAAAACTGCAGAATTTACCTCATCACCTAGAAATGTTTCCATCCAGAAAAGAAATAGTGTGGGATGGAGCCAGTCTTTGGAGGTGTGAGACTCACTGATAGAAGTGAAGCATTAGCTTATCTAATCAAGGTTTGTAGGTGTTGGTGTTTTCAGTCTAAGTTGTATTTACACACAAAACTGTCCAATAGTCATTTGCAAGGGTGTGAAAAAATTTTGAGGAGAGGAAAGAAAACATGGTTCTCAAAATCATGGTGATGCCTATCCAAGAAAATCAGAGCATCATATGATTCAACAAAGGAAAGTGTGTAGAGATTCGGGCTATTTCCATGTTGGAGAATTCTGTTTCAACACCTCCCCAGTAAAAAGTGTTCCCTTCAAAATGAAGTGTATATTTCACTGGTGTGTCTTGTGCTTCCTACCTGTGGTTATGTTGGTTCACTCCAGTACACAGTAAGTGCCATGATGGCAAGGTTCAGCTCTTTTTTGTCTTAACAACCCCAGTCTGTCTCTTGCACATAATAGGTGCAAGAAATTTTTTTGAATCAAAATGAATGAATCATGAATACAGTTTGGTAAAATAATAACTAATAGATGTGAGAATTTGGTCCCAATACTCATGGAAATGGTTTCCAGAGCTTAGAATGCTTCAGATTAGATCATAGCTTCTAGGAATAGATTCCAAGAGCTTTTTGAACTTAGATGGAAAAAAAGTATATTTTTATTTTCACCAACCACCAACTGTTGTGTAGTATTTCCTTCAAATACGTAAAAGCACTATTCTAAGGAAAGGACTCTTTGTCTCATCAGACTTGCTGCTGAAGGAGGCCATCACACACATACACATTCATGCACATACACTTTAAGAATTCCTAGATTTGAAGATCTGAGATTCCTTCCAGTTCCATGATATTATCAATCTATCAATCAGATAATATTTACCTTTTCTAGTTACTAGGTACTCTGTGTCTGGTAACGAGGATGGAAATAAAAAAAAAGGGTAGTTCTGGCCATTAAGAAGCTTATATTTTCTGAACTTTGTTAAAGGAGCTTTGACAGTGGATAGAGGACTTGGCCTGGAATCAGGAAACGTGATCTTGAATCCAGCCTCAGATACTTCTTAACTGTGGATAAGTCTTGTGCTTGCATCAATCTCCTCTCCCCCAAAATGGGATAATAATAGCACCTTCCTCTCAAGATTATTCTGAAGATCAAAGGAGATAATATTTGGAAAGTTCTAGATCAATGCTAACTATTCATAGTACTTTTTTAAATCATCAAAAGAAATTTTGATTCAAAGTTTGAACTCTCTTTCAAAGAGGAAGACCTTGATCTAATGAATATGTTCCTTTAAAAACTGACCTCAGACAGCAGGAAACCCAGTCTCTTGTTTGCAGTAAAGGCACCATTGCTTACTAGTTTAACTGACTAATTGCATCTAAATTGATTAAGGACAAGATAATTGTTTGCTTCCTCCAGAAAGCTAGCAATGTTAATGGAATAGTCCTTTTTTGAAAACTCCTAACAGAGTAGATGCATGTTTTCCTCTAGCAAAGAAGTTTTTCTCAGCCTATAGGGAAAGAGATCTCCTTGCACTCTCATTTTTCTAGCACATTTGTTTTTTTGCTATAACTTGCAATCAAGCTAGAACACCACTATTTTCAGAACAGTATGGCTTGCAAGTTTACACAGGATTCTAGTGAAATTCATTACCCCATATCTTCACATTATGCATCATTAAAGGGACATCATTTTTCCCTATGGTTTAAAAAAAATTCCAAACGGTGGAATTTGGAACATCATTTAAAGATATGGCTTGAAATGTCATAGGGGACAAATATTGGTCTTTTGAAATGAAATGTCATTCATAGGTTTTCCAAGACCTCAGCTTAAAACAGTCTTATGCTGCCACTTACAGTAATGATAGTAACAAGCATTGGTACAGCACTGTAAAGTTTGCAAGACTATATAAGCCTATATATATATACATATATGTATATATGTATATATATATATGTACAGAGAGAGAGAGAGAAATAGAGAGAGAGAGAGAGAGAGAGCTTGCTCAGGAAGGCTCCCCTGGATGTGATCTCACTCCTTCATGATCTCAGATGGTAATGGGGAACAGGAAATGAAAGAATAACTTTAGACTCCAAACCACCCATTTGTTCCTCTCTCCTCCATGAGTAATACTGTCTCCCAAGAATCCCAGGCTCCCCGGGAGGTGCTAATCAGCAGCACCTACCAACGAGCAGGTTGGTAGTAGGGGAGGGTGAAAGTTTGAATGAAGAATCTGGAACTGGACTAACTGGACAATTAACCAGTGACTGCTGAAGAATTGGCCAGAGGAACAAAAGATATAGTTATGCTATATTGTAACCTACGTGGGGTGTGTGAGGTGCTCGGGGAGAGCTGGCACCTCTGGTGTGAGGGGCGCTCATCCACCATTGGTGTCCATGTGCCAGCCAGCTCTCAGCCACGTCTCCAAGAAGCTGTGGCAAGGGCAGTGACTGCACCCAGATCACCTCACCACTCTCAGGGTCAGTTTCTTCATGTGTAAAATGGACACTGTTTCACGTAGCTGTTGGGAGTTAATGGATAGAAGATGCTTTGGTAGCCTCATGGGGCTGTTTAAGCTGATGGACGAGGAAGAGGAGGGTGAGGGTGAGGAGGATGATCCTATCTTGCACCGTGACCAAGGAAATTGTTCTAGAACATTTCAAGGTCATCCCTCTGGTGTCTCTTCTATGGTAAAACAAGATGATATCATCTGTGATTTTGTACTAATCGAAGTGCAGGCCAAGGAACACAAACTTTGGCAGGCACTCTTAATCCAGGCCCTGCTGAAGTTGGGAGAACATACTGTCATGTCCTCTGTGCCTCCTCTCCTCTGCCTCTTTGAATGGTTAGGTTCATCATTGTCATCTCCACTAGGTTGCATTGACTCTTTAAGGTTTGCAACGTATTCAACATATATCACATCAGATTCTTACAAAAGCCCTGCAAGATAGGTATGATTACCATGCTCATTCTATCTATGAGGAAACCGAGGCATAGAGAAGTTAAATGAGTTGTCCAAGGTCACATAACCTTTGTAGGTGTCTGAGGTAGGATTAGAACTCATCTCCCCGACACCTAAGTCCTTGTCTTTCTCTGCTCTGATATCTTCCTGCCCACTGCAGGCTCAGCTCAGGCATCCCCTTTCCTCATATAATCCAGTGGCTAAGACTCCTGATTGTCTCATATTACTTTGCATTTACTGCTCTTTGTTTACAGATGGTGCCAAAAGTCTTCACGCAGTATTAGGCTTTAATAAAGCTGAATACTGCACTGTGACTTTGGGAAAACCTTGCATGCTCTCTCCTCCAAGGAGACAGTAAAACTGTGGAGGACAAAGATGAGTCCATTCCTCCCTTTGTTTCTGGGGCCCCTAATCCAGTGTTTGGTACATGCCAGCTGCTTAGTCAAACTTTGTTGATAGATGAACTGATTGATTGGCTGGCGAAGGCTTCCCTCTTTGACTTCACACTCCAGAGGCAATTTCCTGGCTCTGCTTGCTTAGATGAAGCTTTTCTCAGGTACTATTTAAGTTACCTGTTTGGGAGCTGAAGATGGCCATTGAATCTGAGGACGTTGTTACAGTATATTATGCACCTTAAGGAAAAAGAAAGAAAAGGAAACATTGCCCATCAGTGACAATTAGTACCATCGTCTTTGAAGCTGCTTCCCTGTACTCCAGTTACTATCAATTGCGAATCTTCAAACACCCAGAATGCTTCAGTAGGAGAAGCAGTATCAGACTTCAAGGCACAAAGTATTTTTTCCTCTTAACAATTACAAGTAGGAAACGTTTTGTTCTACTTCCTCCTCCTCAAAACAAAACCAAAGAATTCCTTAACCTGCCCGCCTCCCCTGGAAGTGGCCACAGCAAAGATGCCCTTCTTAGCATAATTCACTGGAGCACACATGTCTGATTGGCAGGCACTGCCTGGACATGAGAATGTCCATGGCTTTCCTTTGGCCCCAAGTTTCAAAACCTTGCTTGGACTCAAAGGTCATACACTGGGAGGGAAAGAGTGAGTACCAGACATCATATCAGAAGGCTTGAGATAACACACATCTCTGACCCATATGACAGTATGGGCAGATCTATTAACTTCTCTGGATTTTAATCAGCTCCCTCATCCCTTCCCTGGATAGTGAAGTCATTGCTGGAAATGTGGACAGCGGTGCCCACACAGACAAAATCATGGGTCCTTGACATGCACATGTAATTAACTGGGGACACAAAGTTCCAGACAGAACTTTCTGACTTTAAAGAGCTTACATTCCACCGACCAGCAGGCCAACTGTTAAGGTTCATACCACCAATGTTTCCTTGGACGTTTGATGCTCTTTTTGTTGGTAGCTGAGCACATGGCTGTAGCACAGCTGTCCTTTATCCTATGCCCAGGAATGGAAGCCCATCCATCTTACATTACTCATCATGCTCCTGATCACTTATAAGTGTCATTCCTCTTTGTCTCCATCGCCAGATGATCACTTCAATACTTCAGCAGCTCTGCCATCGTCCAGTCATCCAGGCTTACTATTTCCTGAAAGCCAACGCATCACCCTGAGTCTACTGCAGATTCTACCTTCCTAATGTTTCTCACATACACCCTATTCTCTGATCTGCTGTTGACACGGTTCTGGGGCAGGCCAGCAAACCCTCACACCTCTATGGTGACAACAGCTGCCTACTGCGCTCTCCTTGACTTAAGTCTTTCCACAGACCAGACCAGTTAACCACTCCCCTCCCAGAATTCCTAAAGTGCTGATCTGACTGTTACTACACCTACCTCACTCAATACATCCAGTGGCTCCCTAGCACTTTCCTGATCCAATATAAAATGCTTCATTTGGCCTAACTTGACCTCTTCCTACCTCTCCAATCTTCTTGTACCTTATTCCTCTACCGGTAGAAGCAGCAGCAGCAGCAGCAGCAGCAGCAACAGTAATAAAACCCCAATGTCTTGCCCGGTTTGGTTATTTTGTATCTGTTCTTGCTTCATATGTATTTATTTGCAGGTTGTCTTCCCATTAGACTATAAGCTCCCTGAGGGCAGTGACTGCCTTTTGATTCTTTTTGAATCCCCAGCACTTAGCACAGTGCTTGGCACATAATAAGGGCTTAATAAATGCTTATTGATTGGTTACAGCTACATAGAGCCTACTATGTGCTGCTCACTTTGCTAAACACTTTGATTATGATATCACTTGATCTTCACCTCAACCCTGGGAGGCAGGAATTATCACCATTTTCTGATGCACAAAATGAGTCAAACAGACATTAAGTAGCTTACCCAAAGCCATAGAGCTGATAAGTGATTCGATTCCAGGCCCAGTGCCACATTCACTGCACCACCCAGCTGCCCCCTAGTAATTATCCTGGTGTCCTTGCAGTCTTTCACAGAAATCCCTCTACCTTTCCAATCTGGGCATTTCCATAGCCTATTTCCCATGTCTAGAATTTTCTCCCTCTTCATCTCATTTCCTGGCTTTTTTAAAGTCACAGCTATAAATCCCAACTTCTGTAAGAGACTTTCTTACTCTCCCTTAAAACTAGTGTTTTCCCTCTCTCTTGTCTCTAAATCATTGATTGTATATTGTCTTATCCATTTCCCCAGTCAATATACATTAATTAAGTGTCTACTGCCTGGCTAAACACTAGAGATACAAAAAGATGCCAAAGTCCAGCATCTGCCCTCAAGAAGTTCACTATCTAACAAGACAGACAACATACAAGCCAGTAGGTGCAAAGCAAGTTACATATAGGGTAAAGGGGGCCTAATTAGCACGATAAGGCACTGAAATGAAGAGGCATTGAGAAAGGTTCACTTTAGAAGGTGGGATTTTTGTTCAAGCCCAGAGGTGGACATGAGAAAAAAGAGCATTCCAGGCATGGGGACCTCAGAGCTTAGAGATGGAAGGTCCTGTTCTTGGAAGAGCCAGGAGGCCAGGGTCACTGGATCAAAGAATACACGTGGTAGAGTAGGAAGAGAGGAAAGATAGGAGGGGGCCGGGTAATAAGGGCTTCAAATACCAAACTGAGCATTTTGTATTTGATCCTGGAGGCAATGTGGGGCCAGGGTACGCTGCATAGAAAAGTAGCATGGTCAGACGTTGGATTGTAATCTCCTTCATAGCAGGGACTGGTTTTGCCTTTCCATTGCATTGCTAGTGTCTAACTCAGTGCCAGAAATATAGTAAGTGTTTAAAAATGTGTTGACTTGACTTGGGTACTTCTTCCAATGCTGCAGATTTCATCCTATCTATACCAGTCCAACTGGATCACCTCTCATCAGCAGCCTTCGAAATCTATGAAAGCTGGCAGTATAATTGTGAGAAGTACTATTGCCAGGGCTGAGCTGACTTCAATCCAAGGGACCAGGAATTGAGAAAAAAAAAAAAAAACAGAAGTGAAAACGCAAGGGGGCAAGTAGATTTTAACATCACATGACAGAGCAGGGATGGATGACATGGCACCAGGCAGGGGTTTCTGAGGTGTCTCTCCATATAGATTCTGAACTTTGAGCTCCTTCTGCACAGTGGTCAAAGTCCGATCTTTATTTAAAGCATGTGTTGACTCCCTGAAATTGAAGGAAGTTGGATGCCTATGCATCATCCTGGCACTGATTTATTTTCAGCTAAAATATGGCTCCAGATTTTGATGTGGAAGTCACTGGGAGTTCTGGGCCAAAGATACCATGGAGATTTAGCCAATTATGCCACAAGCAAAAGACGAATGAAACCCTGAAACAATGATCTAGTTTCACACACAATAGACAGGCAATTGATCAGAGCTCTGATGTCATTTGCAACTTGCAAAGATTTTTTTATTTTTTATCAGTAAGGTTGTGAAAATCATTTAAAGCTGTATGACAAATGTCCTGCTACGAGGTTCCTAAAATAAACAACCCCATAAATGCTTTTAGGTACAAAGGTAAGTCAGACAAGGGTATCTGAAAAGATCGGCCACTTGGAAAATTGGCCCAAGGGCAGAACTCAGAGGAGGGGGGCAGGTATCAGAAGAGCCCTTGCAAGGGAGTTGGAGCAGTCTGAAGAGTCAGAGGACTTCACAACATGGACAGGCAGTAAGGAAATGGGGAAGGACCCCTTGGTGGATTCAGCAGTGGAGAGTCTTTCTCTAATGATGGTGGAGACTCCCAGCATTGCCATTTAGGTAGCGCAAAAAGACCAATTAATAATAAGTTGTGACGCTTGTTCTTGTACTGTGACCTTTTCACACTTGATTTGGTATAATTGACTTAATACTAGGTACTTGTTTTAATGATTCTTCTTAGCAGGTTTACGCATCCCAAATCCTGGCAAAAATCTGTCTCTCAGTCTCTCTCCTCTCATTTTAGTTCTCTGTCTCTATTTTTGGCTCTCCTTTATCTCTCTGTCTCCCTCTCTATCTCTCTGTTTCTCTGTGTCTGTCTTTCTGTCTCTCTGTCTCTCTCTCTCTATTTCTCCCTATCTCTCTGTCTCTGTGTCTGTCTGTCTGTCTGTCTCTCCATTTTGGAAACTTGTAAAAGTTCTATAGAGAATGAGTAAGAAACAATACTGGTTACTTCACACAACAATACTCATTGAGTCCCCAATGAATGCACTGCATTGTTACTTAAAAAAAAGTGGAGTGGGAGGAGAAATAGACATTTTGTTATTGTTCTACCATCCAAACCTTGCAATCTAGAATAACCTAATGAGGCACCCTTGCTAATGGCATGAATGTTGGAGAACACAGATGTAATTCAACTTCATCATTTTACAGATGAGGAAACTCAGATGCATGGGAAATATATGACTGGGCCAAAGACATGAAGGTAGTGGTTTTGGAATCCTATCCTGGTTTGGAGGCCAAAGATCTTTAGTCACCATATTCTTCAATACATGTACCAAAAAGAGATTCTTGCCCCTCTCCCCACCCCTCCATGAATAAATAGAGGAAGGCAGGAAGGCAGGAAGGCAGGAAGGCAGGAAGGCAGGAAGGCAGGAAGGCAGGCAGGAAGGAAGGAAGGAAGGAAGGAAGGAAGGAAGGAAGGAAGGAAGGAAGGAAGGAAGGAAGGAAGGAAGGAAAGATGATAATGCAGCCTTTGCTCGGAAATTTCCAAGGATAGGACACACACTATTTCCTAAGGTGGAACATCACTCTATTGAGCATTTCTAATTGAGGTTTTCCCCAAAATCAAGTCTACAAACACGTGAGGTCCACCTTTTGCTCCTGGTTTTAACCAGGAACAAAATAATACAAATACAATGCCACAGAGTCACTGGTTAAACATTTTTTTTTTTTTTTGCAACTATCATGTCTTTCTGAGACCTCTGTCATCAAGGCTTCCTTCTTTCAATTCCTGGCATGTAGTTGAGGTTTTTCAGCATTCTGGTCTCCCTGTTCTAGACATTCTTCATCTTATCAATGTCCTTGTGTGTCCAATGTGCCACCAAGTCCTGAATACAGTTCTCCATACGGAGTCCGACCAAGGCAGAATGCAGTGCTCTTATCTCCTTCATTCCTGAAAGTCAGGACAGGAGTAGAAGGTGAGTTCCCTGCTCTGTTATTTGCAGAATCATTCCCTCTTCTGTTTTGATTATCACACTAGTACTTGTCTTTTTCCAGTCTTTCTGTACCTTTCTAATTTGCATTTTTTTCAAAGATATAGGTTCATCAGTGACATCTGTCAGTTTCTTCCATAAGCAGTTGGGACTCTCCACCTACAGAAAGCAAGAAGGAAACTATGACTGAGGGATGCTAGACAGACTTTCTGGTGAGGAGATGATTGATGGCTTAACTAACATTGCTCATCAGCACCACCTGGTGATTAGAGTAGACAAAAGGTGAAAAGGAGCAGGATTACGGTGGTGTGAGTGGTGGCACTCTGCAATGTTATGATTCTGGGGTTCACTCCAAGACTACAAGGAAGAGTTGATTTCAGTGTTGACAAACCAGAAAAGGCAATAGATAGAGAGTGCTCATGCAAAAGGTTCCGATGCTAAGTAGTTTCAGTGTGAACCCTGTAAATTTACTTGATCATCTTTAATCTAAGAATTAAACTCAGTAAACATGTCCAAAATCAAACTTCCAAGGCACACTTCAGTTTTATAAATGGAAATAATAGTGGTTGTTTTGCAACATTCTCAGCTTGCGATTGCCACAGAAATGCTTCTTTCTGCAATCTTTGTGTTAGATTTGCAGGGTAGGCTTGTGCATTCAACATCTGAGCAATTCCACCTCCACCCTCATTTGACTCCAGATGGAGGAGAGGCACAGATGAAGAGATTAATGAAGCAACTCAACAAACTGCTCAAAAGTCCACAAAAGATAAAAACCAGAAAAAACACATTAAAATGGCCTTTTCTGGTGACAGTTCTATACACATTTAGGCTTCTGAGAAACTGAAACAAAGCTTGAGATAAAGCAAGTCAGCACTTGTTCTAAAATGTTCTAAAATGGGGGCTGGGGGAGCAAGGAAGACAAGGAAAGGTCCATTCTGGAAATCCATAAGGAAACTGATTCTCTCTAATGTCTAGATTCATCCTTGAGACCAAATGACAGCAACTCTTTCAGTCCACAGGGGGCCATTATATGCACTGGGGAGAGGAGAGTCCATTAGCAAGAATGGTTTCCATATTTGGTGATGGGTTCAGACACTGTGCAATAAGAATCTGAACTGGAGGTAATTTTATTATTTTAACGAGATTGTGAAATCAAGGCATTGCCTGTAATTGAGTGGAGGAAGAGGAAATGAAAGCTGGGTGATCTCTGTTGGATGTTGCCATCCTTCAGCACATTTTTAGAGAAAGCGGTAGTAAGGAAATAGGAGGGCGAGATTTTAGAGACAGTAGCAGATTTTAGCCAGTGGGAGGTAAAAGATGAAAGTCGTTCAAAGGGAGCTTCTATGCAGCTGAATTTGACAGTTTCCCAATGCATAATGTGTCCTGTTAGGGATGCATTTACTTTATTTTAAATGATTCTACCTTTGAAAATGCCATGACTAGGAAATGATGTTAGGTGCATTATAAGTTCAAGTTATAATATCTTGGAATAAACCCAAGAAGTTAAAATTCTCTCATATGTGTATATACCCATAAATATACATATGCACTATTATTTTACATATATTTACATACATGTATTCATAGATGTGTATGCTTATATGCATATGTTCACATACCTGCTTGTTTGGGCTGAAAATCCATATAATTAGATTTTCTTTCCTTCTTATCTCTCTCTCTCTCTCTCTCTCTCTCTTTCTCTCTCTCTCTCTCCTTCTCTCATTCTGTCTCCCTTTTTGAACAGTTTGATTGGTGTCTTTAACTTTTCCAGAATGGTTGATGAGTTGTTTGCCAAGGAAAATGTTCACTTAGAAGGTGCTTCAATAGGTCAGAAGTCACTAATTCAATGGAAATACAAAACAGCAGTAGAGAAAGATCACAGAAAATAGCCACCAGTAAAAAGACCTGGTCTCCAATGTCTATGCACAAATACACAAAGGATGGGAAAGAAGCAAAAAAGTTACTAGGGCTTGGAAAACATGGAGACAAATTTAGAATTCTGGAAAGTTAAAGACACCAATCAAACTGTTCAAAAAGGGAGAGAGAGAGAGAGAGAGAGAGAGAGAGAGAGAGAGAGAGAGAGAGAGAGAGAGAGAAAGAGAGAGAGAGAGAGATTTGCACGTATTCATCTCTCCCCATCCCCCACCCCAGGACAGCATGAACCCCATCTACCCCTTCCTCCAGTCTGTCCACCCTTCTGTTACCCACCCTTCTTCCATCCCCTTCCCCTCTATTTTCCTGTAGGGCAAAATAGATTTCTATACTCCTTTGTCTGTATAGTTTAATTTCCAGTAGCATGCTAAAACAATTTTTAACATTCATTCTTAAAGCTTTGAGTTCCATATTCTCTCCATCCCTCCCCATTCACCTTCATTGAGAAAACAAGCAATTCAGTATAGGTCATACATGTGTAACAATGCAAAGCACTTCCATAATAGTTATGTTGTAAAAGACTAACCACATTACCCTCTGTTCTGTCCTGCCCTTCATTTAATCCATTCCCTACCTTGACCTGTCCTCCTACAATGGTGTTTGCTTCTGATGATCCCTTTCCCCAATTTACTGTCCCTTCTATTGTCTTCCCTTTTCTATCCTCTCCCCACTTGCCTTCCTGCAGGGTAAAGTAGATTTCCATATCCAATTGAGTGTGTGTTATTCCCTCCTTAAGCCAAATCCCATGAGAGTAAGGCTCAATTACTTCTTTTCATCTCTCCCCTCTTCCTCCCATTGTAGAAGCTCTTTCTTCCTTCTTTTATATGAGATTATTTGCTACATTCTTCCTTTCCCTTTCCCTTACTCCTAGTACGTTCCATTCAACAATATGTTTTTTTGGGTATTCTCCCTTCACATTCAGCTCACCCTGTGCTTGCTCTCTCTCTCTCTCTCTCTCTCTCTCTCTCTCCCTCTCTCTCCATATATATATATGTATATATATATATATGTGTACACACACACATACATACACAAACACATGTACATATACATATCTACACATATATAATATACACACGCATACATACTCATACACTCCTACATATATATATATATATATATATATATATATATATATATATATATATATATATATATATATTCCCTCTAACTACTCTAATACTGAAAAAGGTCTCATGAATTACACATAACATCTTTCCATGAAGGAATGTAAACAGTTCAACTTTAATGAGTTCCTTAAGGCTTCTCTACCCTGTTAACCTTTTCATGTTTCTCTTAATTCTTGTATTTGAAAGTCAAATTTTCTATTCAGTTCTGATCTTTTCAACAAGAATGCTTGGAAGTCCTCTATTTCACTCATTGAAATTCCATTTTTTCCCCTGCCATATTATACTCAGTTTTGCTGGGTAGGTAATTCTTGGTTTTAATCCTATCTCCTTTGATCTCCGGAATATCCCGTTCCAAACCCTTTGATCTCTTAGTGTAGAAGCTGCTAAATCTTGTGTTGTCCTGATTGTATTTCCACAGTACTTGAATTGTTTCTTTCTGGATGCTTGTCATATTTTCTCCTTGACCTAGGAACTCTGGAATTTGGCTACAATATTTCCAGGAGTTTTCCCTTTGATCACCTTTCAGGAGGTGATCAGTCAGATCTTTCCATTTCTATTTTACCCTTTGGTTCTAGAATATCAGGGCAGTTTTCCTTGATAATTTCATGAAAGAAGATGTCTAGGCTCTTTTTTTGATCATGGTTTTCAGGTAGACCAATAATTATTAAATTGTCTCTCCTGGATCTATTTTCCCAGGTCAGTCGTTTTTCCAGTGAGACGCTTTACATTGCCTTCTATTTTTTAATTCTTTTGTTTTTGTTTTATAATTTCTTGGTTTCTCATAAAGTCATTAGCCTCTATCTGTTCCATTCTAATTTTGAAAGAACTATTTTCTTCAGTGAGCTTTGGAACCTCCTTTTCCATTTGACTAATTCTGCTTTTTAAAGCATTCTTCTCCTCATTGGCTTTTTGGATCTCTTTTGCCATTTGGGTTAGTGTATTTTTAAAGGTGTTTCTTTCTTCAGAATTTTTTAGGGTCTCCTTTAGCAAACTTCCGGCACGCTTTTCATGATTTTCTTGCATCGCTCTCATTTCTCTTCCCAATTTTTCTTCCACCTCTCTTACTTCATTTTCAAAATTCTTTTTGGGCTCTTCCAAGGCCTGGGACCATTGCATATTTATTTGGTTGGTTTTGGATGCAGAAGTCTTGACTGTTATGTCTTCCTCTGATGGTATGCTTTGTTCTTCCTCGTCTGAAAGGGTGGAAGAAAACATCTTTACACCAAGAAAGTAACCTTCTATAGTCTTATTTTTTTCCCTTTTTTGGGCATTTTTCCAGTCAGTTACTTGACTTTTGAGTCCTTTGTCAAGTGGAGGGTATACTCTAGGGATCTGTAAGTTCTCAGTTCATCCAAGGTGGCACAATCAAGGGAGAGGAGTTTACTCCTCTCCTGGCCTGAGCTTTGATCTGTGAGCAACCACAAGCATGCTTTTCTACCCAGGATCTATGAGTAGAATTCTCTCTCTATTGACACCACCAGCTTCACCACACCAGCGCCAGCACTCCTCCTCACCCCAGGACTTCCACTCAGGGCTGAGACTCAGATCAGCTGCTTGATTCCCCCAGAGTCTTTAAGTTGAGGGCTCCAAAAGTGAACACTGCTACCATAGTGACTGCCACTGCCCTGAGGCCAGGGCAGGTGCTGGACCCACAACCCCCTCTCACTCAGGTGAAAGAGCTTTCTACTGACTTTTGAAGCTGTCTTTGGCATTTGTGGGTTTGGAAATCTGAGAACCACAGCTGCTATCCATGATTCAGTACCTTGAAGCCTGTCTGTGCCACACCACCAAGGCTGGGCTGTGCTCCGTTCTGAGCCCAGTGCAATAGACCTTTCCTGTCTGCCTTCAAGGCTGTCTTGGGCCGGAAATGTCTTTCACTCTGTTGTTGTGTGGCTTATGTTGCTCTAGAATTGGTTTACAAGTATTTTATGGGCTATGGGGGGAGAGCTAGAGCAGGTTCATCTTTTTACTCCACCATCTTGGCTCCACCTCCCTGACTGCTATTTTCTAAGGCATATGGTTACTATCTTTTCTATTCCCTTGGGACAATCTACTCTACATCAGTAACTTGTAACTTATGTCCCTTTTAAGCAGTATAACACCTTGAGGATGGGGATTTTTTTATTTAATCTTCATATCTGGAGTGCAGAAAAGATATTTAATAAAAACAATTTATTGAATTGAGCTTTTTTCATGATTATGTAAATGCATTAATGACGAAAAGTGACCCAAGTGTAGCACTCCTTAGTGGCATGCTCACCTTTGATCATTCTAATCAATCTCAGGGACTTTCCCCTCTGGAAAAGACCATGCACTGAGAAATGTTTTCTACCTGTCTACTGGGGACCTGGGGATGCTCTGAGTGTGCTGAGATACTCTGTGCCTGATTCCACTCATTATTTGCTTGAGCTCCCTTCTCCCACACCCTCATTCTCATTTGGTAATGAGCTGGAAAAATAGATTATTAAGGCTGCTTCTTGTGGGTGGATCTCTTGAAGGCTAAAATTGAGAATATGAGATGTGACTCCATTTGGGGCTGGAGAAGGGAAGAGATCTTCCCCAATCCAGAATAACAATGGGGTAGAGAATCTCCAGGGGAGTGTGGACTTCTAATACGGAGCTTTGTACCAAATGCTCTCTTGTCTCTCAGTGTTTTTTCTCCTCTAGCCTCAAAAGGTACTGAAACGTCACTGAGTAAAAAAGGAAGGCAGTAGAGGCTACAAAGTGGTAGTGGGCACAGCAGCGGTGGGAACACACTGATATGAAGGAAAGAGTCACTACCTGAAAGAAGATGCAGCCCAGGGAAAGCAAAGCCCTCTCCTGGTGTTTGTGCAGAGTGACCTCAGCAGAGGTGAAATGGAAAATGGCTAATTAACAGCCAGTCAAAGAAGCAGTGCCCCACCAAAGCTGGAACTCTTCTCAGAATGCTAAGAAGCTTCTGGATTCGGGTCCCTTGTCTCTGCTATTATTATTGCTCAATATGCTTCTTCCTGTGCCATTTTTAATACTTGATTTGTGTCATATATTGGGTACTTCCTTTCCTATATATTCAGTGGTGGGGTGAGAAGACCTAGATTAGAGTTTAAGGTGTATTTGTATTTGAAGATCCAAGGTGGGGGTAGAAAGAAGCACTGAGGAGCTTAATTCCCCTACCAAGAAGACAGCCACCCATAGAGCAATGAAGATGTTGTTATCCATCCTTCCTTCCCCAAGACCAGTGATATCAGGAATGAGTGATGTCTTGACTTGCTTGTGAAATGGGCTACTTGTCAGTCTCACTCTCTCTTTCAGAATCATCAAAGTTCAACAGCCAGATAAAAGTCAAAACAACTGGAGATGGCCCAGGAGGCAGTGGACAAGGTTTGATGTCTGACCAAACTCCAAGTGCTTCACAGAACCTGCTTCAGTTGCCTTCATGATTGTTGGAATGAATTATTCTTATCTACCTATTCTGCTGGGGGGAGTCTTCACATGTTTGGCACAGACACCCCACTACCTCACAGACTAACCCCTATGCATGTTACAGCTTCCAGGAGGCACTAGGGAAAGAAATGGGAAACCACTCCAGTATCTGCACCAAGAAAACCCCATGAAGAGTACGGTACACAGAGTCTGGATGCAACTGGACAACTGCGAAAAGTAAGCACTCAATAAATATTTGTTCATTTTTTGATTTTTATTCACTCATACAGCCATTCTATTCATGCATTGCCTGTGAGAATGTACAGCAATTGGACATTGCAAGTTAATTGGGGAGAATGGTTAGTGGTTCAGTTTGGCCAGAATCTAAAGCGAATGAAGAGACAGAGGGCAAAATAAGCCTGGAAGGTAAATTGGTACAGACTGCGGAGGACCTTAAGACCAAAATCAAGGTTGAATTTATCCTTTAGGCAACAAGGAGTGAGAGATAAATTTGAAGAGGAGAGTGACATTCATACTTGTTCATTGGAATGATTAATCTGCCAGCTCAATGAAGAACACATCAGACAAAGAGAAACTGGAGAAAGAGTGGCCAGTTAGAAATCTACAACAATAGTCAACACAAGAAGTGATGGGCATCTAAAGGAATGTATTAGGAGTGAGAGTACCAAGGAAGACAATTTTTTGAGAGCTCTTTTGGAGGCAGAATCAACAGACAAGACAACTGATTGGATGGGGGAGAGATACTGGAGAGGGAAGCATCGAAGATGGTAGTAATATAATATAAAGATTTTCATTTGGCTCAAAAGGAAGGAAGTGCAAAAGGAAAAAAAAAATAAGTCATCTTTTGTAGTCCATTTTCAAGGTCATCTCGTCCAGAGGTCTCCAGGAAAGTAAGGCTACTGATTCCATCTTGAAACTCCAGGGAAAAGGTGGAAGAAAAATATTTTTGCATCCTTACCCTTCTCACGAAGGAAGAGGTCAGACTTTCAGTCACTGGCATAAGGACCTCTCTGGGATTTTGAACATAAAAATATTATTGAAGTATTAAATTCAATTTAAACATGCTGACAGGTATAATTTTTCTGCAATTATTTTCAATAGACTGCCACAGTCTCCAGAGAATGGAAGTTGAGGCTCACCCAAGGACAATGGAGGCATGTAATGGGTGTGGGCAGACTGTGACACTTTGCAAATGAGGAATGCTTCCCAAGAAATAGTATAGAGAATGTTACCAGAAAAAAATGCATGGTCAGTTCAAGACATGGTCTAGTCACATACTGTGTGATATCTAACCAAAGCCTTGAGAAACTAAATACAACCCCCCACACCACATTGAAGGCCAACGATTTCAAGTAGTCATCTTTGAGGGGGTGTCGCAGGAGGGTACCATCTAGCAAGGAACCAATGAAAACAATCATTGTTGTGTCGTCAGTTTCAGAACTCTAAGAAGGTGATCTGGAGTCTTTGTCAGAACTTAACAGCAAAGCAAGAATAAAGTCAATTGGAATAGATTGTGCTAGAAAACACTGAATGGTGAATTGACGGTTTTAATCTATAGTAGTTAACCATACCTTTGTTATCTTGGTACAGTCTTTGATGATGAAGTCAGAGAAAATGAACTGCCTGAAACTCTTTATCTCCGCAGGTGTACTGATAGAATCTCTTTTCACTGAAGAGGTCATTGTGCCCGTCACCTCAAACATTGATATAACTAAGCATTAGTACAATCCTAAAAATCCACAGTTCCTGACTAGCTCCGCTTCCAGAAAATAATCTAAGCCCTTCTATTGTACAAAGTTTTACTATTAGAAGCACTAAACAGACATTAATTCCTGTAGTGAAGTTTTCATTATAATTTCCAAGAACTTACAAATTTTCATTGGGGGAAATGAATCCAAAAGGTTTAGAAGGTGAAAATAGATGAGGATGGTGATGATGACGATGACAATGATAGTTCATTTTTATATGACAGTGACCTTTAAAGGACCTGCCCTTCCACCCCCACATGTTTGAGAGCTTTTTCACTACACTTGGGAACTAGCCTGGGGGCAAATGTCCTGTCCCTTCAATGTCTCTGTCCCTTCAATGCATCCAGGACCACACTTCTGCACCACACTCCCTCTTACCCAGTCTTTGCAACATTAGGGTTTAGCCAGCACAAACATCTTGCCTCCTTCTTCCCTTTATCCCTCTTACCTCTTGTCAAGAGACAATGTGGCATGGTTCATAGAATTTGGGGTTAAAAATCAGGAAGCTCTGGGTTGGAATGCTGCCACAGACACTATTTCTGTGACCCTGGGCAAGTCACTTCACTTCTGTAGGCCTCATTTTGTAAAACGAGGGATTGAGATTCAGTGCATGTGGGAGGCACCTTGTTCAGTCCCTGGCATTTCCACTGGGTCTTTTGGCTATTCTTAAATACAAATATAAAATGAGTAGACCAGACGGCCTCCAAGGTCGCATGGACCATGATGGAGTCATACAGCAACATAGCTTTATATTTATCATATTATCATATTTATATGATAAATGTTAGTTCAGCTTATCGCAAGTGACCATGTTCCCCCAGTTCAGATTCTAGTGTGAAATGAAGAGACAGCTTATGAAGCAGCCAGAAGCCAAGGAGTGAGGACACCGTTCAGGACCCCACCTTCTGCTATCCCTTCTGCTCAAAAGTGGAGTGCAAATTCAGTGGTAAAGGCGCACATCTTCAGTCTCTGCTCATTTTGTGTCGTGGTCCCTAGCAAAGTTACCATACTAAGCAAGTTCTGTATAATCAGTGATGATTTGTCATCATGAAAAGACGGTTATTGAAAGCATTTAGTATTCCATTGGAGTGAGTTCTTGCAATGATGAAGTGTGATTGCTTGTGTCCATTTGGTATCCAATCAGGAGATGTATAATCTTTATGCTAATAATGTGGTGGGGGTGGGGTGTGAAATGAGGCATTGTCTAGAATGGTGACCTGAAGCAGTAACTTTATCAATCAGTTCAAGAATATTCCCATTCACTACAGGTGTCCAAGGGTAGCTTGGGTGACCCCCCAAGATGGGGATGCTTAAAAAATCCATCAATATACACTGCCATCCCCACAAGTTATTGTCGTATACTTCTCTTCTCTTTATTAACCAAACTCTGAGAAAAACGATGTCCACACGGTTTTGGATTTTACCATCATGCTTTCATACCACGCAACAAAACACACAACAAAAAACCCCACAAACCTCAGCAATGGGATATCTCATTATGCTGCAAGAATGACTTATCCTTATTCACATCTTCCCATTACCTTCCTTCCCTCAGACTGGAACCCTCAAGTGGAGGGCAGAGCTACAGACTCCCAAACCTCCATGTAAAGAAACCTTCTCCCCATTTCTCACTATGTGTGATACTCTGGCCATTTTTGGACTTCTCCATCACCCCCGCAGTGGGATGCCTTCCCCTCTATCCTCTTTCCAGCTTCTTTTGTTGTGATCTCCGATCTGTTAGATTGAAAGTTCTTCCAGGGCAGAGACTTTCTTTCTTTTGATTTGGGTTTATCTGCCTGGCACATAGCCCTTAATAAAGGTTTCTCTGACTAGATACTTGCTTCCACTTTCTCTTTGTTCACTCACTTCTCAATCCTTTGATTCTGTAGCATAATCTCATCACTAAATGGAAACTTCCTTCTCCAAAATGAGCCATGATCTCTTCGTTGACAAATCTGACAAGCTCTTCTCAGTACTCATCATTCTTCACCTCTCTTCAGTATGTGCCACTGCTGATGACTGTCTTCTCCTGGACACTCTCTCCTCTGGGCTTTCATGACCTGATCCTTCCTGGCTCTCCTCCTACCTGTCTGATTGCCATTTCTAGTAACAATCCCACATCACGAACTGTCTAGTAGACATTTTGAATTGGTGCTCCATTAGAGAATTCCAACCAAAGATGCCCAAAACAGAATTTATTCATAGACATAAGCTCCTTCAGGGCTAGGGCTGTCTTTGGTATCTTTCTGGATCCTCAGGTTTAGCACAGTGCCTGGCCCATAGCAGAAGCTTAATGAATGTTTATTGATTGACTGACCACACCAAATGCCAGTCCTGTGAATTTCACAGTCTCTGGTTAGGGTACCACCATCTTTCTAATTATCTATGTTACAACTTCACTATCTTCATCAACTCCTCACTAACTCCCTCACTCAATCAATTGTCATTTGTTTCCCTCAGTGACATCTCTTATATCTATCCCCTTCTTGTTAAACGTAAAGGGATCTCTGCAGTCTCCTCTACTTAATACCCCATCTCTCTTTGGGGTTTTAAAAAGGTTATATTGCATTCATCTTCAATTCCACTTTTTATAATCCCAAGTATTTGGGTATCCCCACCCTTCTAGATGAAACTTTTACTGATTCCCCCAATTGCCAATGCTTTCTCTGTCCTATTACATTGTCTTTATTGGGTACTGGTATGAATAACAGCATATTTGCATATTATCTCACTAGTTAGGATGTAAGCCCCTTGAGGGGAGTAATTTCTACTTTTTCTTTTATATTCTCAACATCCAGCGCAATGCCTGGTGCATAGCATATTTAATAAGTACTTATTTACTGATTGATTCATTTTTTTACAGGGAACTATTCATGCCTGGGGTAAGTGTTGAAATGGATGGCCACTACTGGCTTAAATGACTCCAAAACATGACTCCATGTATTGATTGTTATTCTCTCTTCTCAAAGGACCAACATGACATCACCATGTTAGAGTCAAGTCACAAGGAGTCTGACTGGGGCTGATCAGACCAATATGAGCTTAGAATGCTCTACCACTAGTCAGGCACAAATAGTCCTTGTGAACATTTGGAGGGGATTCCCTAAACTTGTGCATCTCATGTTTCTTTTGGGTTACTGCAATTCTGCTTTGCTCATAGAGCACAGCACCTCCTCTGAAGTCGGCACGCCATGCAAGGCAGTGCTGTGCCTGGGTCTCCCTTGTCACACAATCAATGCCAAAGGTCTTCAGAAAGACCTTGAGAGTGTCCTTGTACTGCCTCTGATCATTTTAAGGGTGCCTTCCTTACATGCACTCTCCATAAAATAGTCCTTTAGGCAAGCCTGCATATGTTTGGCATTTGAATAACATGGTCAGACCATCAGAGTTGTGCTCTCTGCAATAGAGTTTGAAGGCTTGGCAGTTTAGCCTGAGAAAGTACCTCAGTGTCTGTATCTTTTCCTGCCAGGTGATCTGAATCTTCCTAAGACAGTTCAAATGGAAGCGATTCAGTTTCCTGGCATGGCACTGGTAGACTGTCCATGTTTCACAGGCATACAACAATGAGGTCAGCACAACAGCTCTGTAAACCTTCAGTTTGCCAGTCAGTCTAATACCTCTTTGCCCCCACACTTTTCTTCAAAACCTCCTAAACACAGAGCTAGCTCTGGAAATGTGTGCATCAACCTCATTATCAATGTGTACATCCCCAGAAAGCATACTGCCAAGGTAAGTGAACTTATTCATAGCATTCAAAACTCCTCCATTTGCTGTAACCAATGGTTCCATGTATGAATGGTGTGGTATTGGCCAGTGGAGCACCTGTGTTTCCTTGGTGTTGTTAGGCCAATGCGTTGTACCAAATTAACAGCAACTGAAACAAGTTTGATTAGCATCCATAGGGATGTAAATTATGTGTCTGACTGTTTATTGAGACTGCCCAAGTTCAAGACCTGGGTTTCCTCAAATCTTTTCAGACAGTTCTGCCCACCCCATCCCACTCCCAAATTTCTCCTGTCCTCTTGGTAAATTGACCTTTATCCAATTCAATAAAAGACTTGTTCATTACTATGTAAAAGACACTATTCTGGATGTTACATGAATGGATGAAATTAATTGATGAATGGAAAAGCATTTGTTGCATCCCATGTGATAATATGGGGCTATAAACAAGGGCAAAAATAGTCCCTGCCCAGTAGAAACTTACATTTTAATAAGGAGAAACAACGTACACAGTCACAGTGGTCAAAGAGAGACAGTGCGGTTCATAAAGGTGAAGGATACAAAGATTTTTTTTTAATGAAATTAATCATCTAAATTAAATAACAAACTATTTTTAATAGTTCAGCTTGGTTGACTTGCTGTTAGGTATACGTGAAATGCTATCTCAAGCCTCTATACCTCTGCTCAGTAAGCCTTCCCTGTCCATCTGCTGCACCAAACTTGAACCCCAAGCTTTCCTCAGCACATATCTTATGTTCCACCTCTTACTGGAAACCTATCATGATCTCACCTGGTCTAATTGCTCTCCCTCCAAAAACCAACACTACATATACATCATATACATATACATACATGTGTGTATATGTGTATGTGTATACATGTATAATATACATATATGTGTGTATGTGTATATATGTGTGTATATTTGAGTGCATGTGTAAGTATATGTATATGTGTCTGTGTATATTATATATGTATTGTATGGTGTATATATATAGTATATGTATGCGTGTGTAAGCATGTATGTGTATATGTATGTATATGCACATACATACATATACACACATGTATTTATCTGTGCATGTATATGTTTCTCCCTTGCAGAATGGACACTCCTCGAGAGTCAGGTCTGTTTCACTGTTGTGTTTGAACCCGTAGCACCTACAACAGTATCCAGCACACAAGTAGATGATCAAAAACTGCTTGCTCATTTAAATTCACTTCATGAATTACCATCTGTGCCAGCCACTAGAGATATGGAACAAGAAAAAGAAATTAAATTAAATTAAAATGATCCCTACCTCCAAGGAGCTTAAATTCTTCTTTAGAGAAACCACACGTTCTCCGGTAATTAAATACAAAATGTACACAGCACAAGGAAAGGTCATATCCATTTCAGGGATCGGGAGATGCCTCATGTAGGAAGTACCTTTGAAAGGAGCTGGGGATTCTAAGAGAAGTACGTGCGTTGGACGAGCACACCAGGCATGGAGCAAGATCCAAGCAAAGGCCTTAAGGATAGACAAGGAGTGTCATCCATGAAGAAGAGAACTTAGCTGAATTTCAGAGAAAATGAGAGGGAGTCAGGGAAAAAAAAGGAAAAGGAAAAGGAAAGGGCAGCAGGATCCAAATGTGAAAGACGGCAAATGTCTAACTGTCTAATAGCATGATGTGAGGTGGAAACCAACAAGACCGTTATGGAGGAGAGTGTGCTCCTGGTTAGGAGCTATTCAAACAGTGAGTTCTGGAAGAGGGGGAAGATGAAGCAATTCCTTTTAAGGACTGGAAGGGGCCAGGGAGAGAACTTAGCATAACTTAGAAGAAGCCTTATGGGTCTTTTGGTTTAATTACCACTTTACTTCTGGATGAAGAAGTTGAGACTGAGAGAAGCAGTGGTTTGTTCCCAAGGTGCCCTAGGTAATCCTAGGGGGTTAGCAGCAGAACTGGCCCCCAATGGGATGGATATTTTCCCATTCTGAACTCCACATCTCCCCACTTCTCCTTCACGGGCACACATGGTATCTCTGAAGCAACAGAAGGGAGGAGCAGATGCCCACTAAGGAGGAGGGCCATTTTAGGCTCTGGGAATGGAGGTGAAGAGGAAAAGAGGCTAGTTGAGGACTGGGCTGCAGAGGCTCGAGTACTGGAGGAGCCCAGGTTTACCCTCCTTGGAATACAAAGGTATTGAACTAATGAAAAGTAGTTGGATTAAAATAGTGCATGCTAGGGTCATTTATCCGATTCTGAAGAGGAAAATGCCTCCCTAAGTGGTGGGTCCTTCAACATGATCCAGTTCAGAGTTCAGTCACTACGAAGCTGGGTCACACATCTGTGCACACAGTGAAGTTTCACACTGACCACGCTGTTACTTCCAAAGAAGTTCAGTGCCAGGCAGCAGCAATAGCAGGGAAAGACAGGGTGATAGGACCACCAGCAGGGACATAGACAAGCAGAGAGAGGGGAGACACAGAGAGAGACAGAGACAACTCAATTTGATACCTGCCATACAGGGAGGGGAGTGGAGGAAGACGTGCTAGAGGCTGGGGGGAGGTTGCCCACAAGCCTGGCAAAGCCCCCTCATTGCTTCCAGTGGAAGAAGACCCTAGTGACATAGATCTGGCTTCTCCCTTGCCTTGGATGAAGGAGAGGCCATTGGCCTGTCCTCTATTGTCCCCCCTCCCAGGCTAGCCAGCTTTCCTGTGAAGGAGCCTTCGCCCTTCCCAAAACCAAAATGAAAAAACAAGTCGATGATGTCTTTGGTCCTGTCACTTCTACCTGACCTTTAGCCAGCTGCCTGAGGAGGGAGGCCGAATTTGTCCCCCTCCGCGTTTCAACCTCAGGTCCTTATACATGAGGTTTAAGCCAGAGATCAATCACGAGGAGTGCTCTGTCTTGGAAGTCAGAGCCTTCACCAGCATCAAATGACCCTCCCGATAAGGGCCCCTTGACCCTGGTACACTGTTCTTAAAAAAACTGGCACTGACACAGAGGGTCCAGGAAGAAAAGGGTTCTGTGATGTCTGGCTGCCCAAGGGAGCATTGTACAGACTTTTCATCAATTATGCACATTTGAAGTTAACTTTGATTTTATTTATCCGTAATAATATGAAAACAATTTTAACATTCTTTTTTTTTAAATTTTGAGTTCCAATTCATTTCTTCCCTCACTTCCTTGAGAAGGAAAGCAATTTGATATTGAATATACAAGTGCAATCATACAAGCTCATCATGCCCAGTTGAGCAGGCGCGATCCAGTCTGCATGGTAGGGAGGGCTGGCTCCACTCTGGGAGCTTCCTCCAACAGGTTCAATCAGGAGAGGCGAAGTTAAGAAAGTCGTTGAGCAGCCACCATGTTCGAGGAGTCGGACTGGATGGCCTCTTCTCAAAGTGTGCTTCTTTCAGTTGTCCTGTTTCAGCTGAACTGAATAAACAACTAACTCACCCCAGAAGTCTCTGTCCAGCTCAGTGTTTGATACACTTAGAGCTTAGAGGTATGTAATCTAACCCCACCCCATGCTACACAGTGAAAGTATGATATGTTTGTGCGTGAGGCTGTGAGTGTGGGTGCCCGTGTAAGTGAAGTGTAGCATCTTCAGTCTATCTAGATGTGGTGGGCAGGAAGCATGAAAATGTCTCTCGAGTCTCCTCTACCCTGTTCTCACCAGTGGAGACGGACTCCTGCCATGGGGAGAACAGGCCACTCTGCTCTCCTCAATGTAGGCGGCATGGTGCTAGAGTTGCAGCTATCTGTCCCTCTAAATATTACTTAGTCTAAGGAGAACCATTCAAGCCACCATCCTGATCACCATCCCTCCACAGGGCAGTGAGGGCTACCTGTCTAAATGCTTTGACTTCCTCTCCATCTAAATGTCAGTTCCATGAAGTCCATCACATAGTTATAAAGGTTATACAAGTTACACAAATTAGATTAAGTAATATAAATTAGACTATACCAAATAATTCACAGAGCAAATGAAATCTCACATATGGAGCAGGATAAAAGAAAGAGAAACAAAGACAGAGACACAGAGAGAGACAGAGACACAGAGAGACAAAGAGACACAGGGGGAGAAACATGAGAAGACTGAGTTTTCTCTTCATGTTTACTTCTTCCCCAGTCTTTCTTTCCATTCAGGGACCTCTTTTTATGTTTCTGCTCTCAAAGCTGGAAGCCAAAAGCATCAGGAAGCCTCCTTTACCCCCCACTTTCCTCCTCCCTTTCTCTCCAATTAGCTTCTAGTCATCATTCTCTCCCAATGTGCAGATCCTTAAGTGAAAAGCAAAATGACCAGAGGTGGTCTTGAGCATTTGGGTAAATGGTAACCCATGCTTAGAACTTAGTCTTTCCATACCTCTGTTGTGCTAGACCTGTTCTCAACTCAGGACTCAACTTCCTCATTAAGACTTCCCTGATCTCCCTCCATGATTCCCAACACCCTCTCTCCTCAAAGATCCTTGCACATGTTGTATTCCAGAGTTCACAAAAATTCCTGGAGGCTTAGTACCATTTGATTGTTACATTCCTTTCTCCTCAGAGCCTACAATAGGATCTTGCCCATAGTGGGGTAAGAATCGAGATTGAAGATATAATTTTATTCCCGTGGAGAGCTCCTTGATGAGAAACTCTCTCTGTTAATTCTAGTGAGAATCTTCCCTGAGACTTGTAATCTTAGATTACAAGCACAATAACGGAGCTACTCTCCCAGGTTACATAGCTGTGTGTGTGTCTGACAATTCACTCTCTATAATGCTTCATAGAAATAAGAGCTTAATAAATATATAATTTACTTAATCTATTAATTGAACAAATAAGTGATGATACAAATAAATATACAGTATGTTAATAAATGTAACATCGTAGATTTAGAGTGGAAAAGGATCTTAGACATCATACCGTCCAAGTCTCTCTCATTTTAAAGATGTGGAAACTGAGGCACAGATTTTTTTTTAATTGAACAACCCATGTGATCCATCAAGCTTTTATGACTCAGCAACAACGTTCAATACATTGTGTTCTGTGGCAACTGCCACCTTCTAGGGCTTCTCCTCCTGCATAAATGGTAAAGCCACTCATATATAATATGTATCTAGTGCTTTCCATACATTATCTGAGTTGATGCAAACAACAACCCTCTAAGGGAGGTGCTAGTTATTAGCCTCAGCTTACAAATGAGGAAAATGGAAATCCAGAAGAGTTAAATAACTTGCCTGTGGTCATCTAAATGGTAAGGGTGATAGGTGGGATTTGAATGGAGAACTTTCCAGACTTCACTATCCCTTTATAGTGTACCCTGCTCCACAGAAACAGTTATGGGTGGATCTCTTCCAATGATACTGTGCTCCAGGGACCAATGGGACTACCTGCTGGCTGCTTGGAAGAAAAGACGACTTTGCCTTCTGCGCAGTCAGAAAATACAATTAATGAATAATTTACTTCAAGAATTTATCACTGATGTGTTTTGGTTTTGTATCAGTTACTTTTTGAAGCTATGCTTTATAATAAGTATTTTCAAAATCAAAGGGAAAATATCAGTTCAGTGAAGTCAATCAACACTGGGATTATGCATAACAATAAATGCACCATTGCACACCCATGGGCTCCCACATTCACAAAGGGGAGAGGGAGTGAATTGTGCAAAACCCCTAGCATGGGACGTCTCTTTTAGTGTAGGATGCAACATCCTCAGGCTTCATGGTTAAAAATTCAGCACCTGGGAGTCAGCCTTTGGGAGATCAGCTTCTCTGTATGGAGCTAATCTAATCAGATGGCAGTCACACAATGCTTCACCAAGTCTCTACCTGAAACCTCTGCTGCTTGGTAAAACTTAACAGGGAATGTGACCTGCTTTAAAATCTTTCAGTAATGCAGAGTTTTTTATTATCATTATTCTATTTTCATATCTGTCACCTCTAGAGTTTTAATGGAGAAGTGATAAAGTTCCAGAGGACAGAATGATCCTGGGAAGCAAGTGACTTTGAGTCAGAAGGCTTGGATTCAACTCTGCATTCTGTTGCTTGTCTGCTCTATAGCCTGATTTACCAGGTGACTTGAACTCTCTTAGTCTCTATTTTCTCCTGCGGAGGAAAAAAAGGCAGTTGCACTAGACAACTTCCAAGGTATGTCATAGCTCTGGAATTTTGAGTCTTCCTGAATTTTTTCTTCAAAACCTACTTTGATGCATTTTATGAGTCAATGATCCATTGATGTAAGTACTCATTCCAAGATGCAGATAACAACCCATCTATGCTCTCTCCCTTGGAGTCCTCTTGCCAATCAATATCCTCTGTTCCTCTTTCATAAGGAATCCATCTGATATTTCAAAGACCTTATTCTATCTTTCTAAAGGCTCTGTGTGTGTCATTGGAACCCAGTGGTTGTCCATCAATTATGTTTGTTCACCAACATTTTTAGGTCATCATACATCCATCTTAATGCACCTTTTGTACCTCTTCTCTCATGTCATTTTAAAGAACACCTTATTTTCCCCTTGAAAAAAGAAAATAATACAATAAATAGTATAGGATGCAATTCTCTCCATACAGTTTTAATCTTTCCTTATCATTTAGCCTCAATTTGATCTTGTCTTCCACTGATTTTGTGATTTCTATTTTGTCCAAGTTTGCATTTCTCTTCCTCTATGACACAGTCAATAACCCTTTGCGGATTGAATTTAATGAGGTAGAGTCATGTGTTGCCTAAGCTTTGATGCATTAAAGATCATTGCTTCTCAAATCTATTCCAGTCTTCTAGAGGCATTATTTACACATAAAACAAGAAGGGAAATGGCATTAGGTCCTACTGCATGATTCATCTGAGCAACCTCACACAGATGGTTAAGAGTCCCTCGTGACCATCCTTAGCCATATTATCAGCTCAAGTACCACTTAAAAGTCAGAACCACCGTATGAATCAATAGTAGACTAGACACCAGAGTTAAAGATGTGATGGTGGTGAGTTTATACATTAGGTCCTCCTTAAGGCATTTTCTTTGTTCCTGCCACACATTTTTCATACATTTTTTCTAAAGTTTCTCTCAAAAAAATGTAACATTTCATACTGGTTAATTATGACACCCTCTACCTTAATTCCTAGGAAAAGTGAAAACTGGAGTTTACTTCTGCCAATGTATTTGGTCAATCTAGTATCCTTTCCTGATGAATCAATGCCTATACTTTAGAGAAAAGAGAGTTGCTATAGTAGATCACACAACTCAAAATACACCTCTTTCAACCCTCCTTTTTTGCAGAGGAGGTGGACCAATCAATCAATCAATCAACAAGTGTTTATCAAAGGCTTACCATATTCGAGGCATTGGAGATACAATTTCAATAAATGAAACAATCTCTGCCCTCAGGAAGATTACATGCTAATGGGAGAGACAACACATACATATATAAGTATGTTCAGGGTAAATATATTGAGAATAAGTATAAATATTTACAAAATATTTAGATAGGAAACTTATAGAACTGACTATGTCAGATTTTTGGTTAATACTCACTGATTTTTTATTTTTTTTCTTTTTAAAAACTTATTTATTATAAGAGAAGGCTTTCTGGATAAAAAGAATGGGGAGATAGCTAAGTCTCAGATAGACAGACATATGGATGGATGGATGGATGGATGGATGGATGAATGTCCTTCAAGCTCAAAGAGGACCAAAATGACATCACTTCATCAGGGTTAAGGTACAGTGTATCTGACTCAGATCAATAAGAGCTCACAAGGCTCTACTACAGGTTGGGTAAAAATAGTACAAATGAACATTTGGAGTGAATATGTCTCAAAATATGCACATCTCATACCTCTTTTCAGCTACTGCAATTCTGCTTTGCTCATAAAGTACAGCACCTTCTTTGATGTGGGCACTCCATGCCAGGTGGTCCTATGCACCTCACACATCTCACAATAGATTCTATAGTCTTTTAGGAAAACATCCATTTAGCATTCAAACAATGTGGCCAGTCCATCAGAATTGCATCCTCTGCAATTGAGTTTGAATATTTGACAGTTTAGCTCAAGAAAGGACCTCAGAGTCTGATATTTTATCCTACCAGGGGAACTTCAGAATCTTCCTAAGACAGTTCAAATGGAAGTGATTCAGTTTCATGGCATGGTACTGAGAGACTGTCCAGGTTTCACAGGCATACATAATGAGGTCAGCACAATAGCTCCTTAGATTTTTGGTGTGGTAGTCAGCCTGCTATTTCTTCTCCCCCACTCTTTCCTTCAGAGCCTTTCAAATACCGATCTAGCTTTCACATTGTGTGTGTCAACCTCATTATCAAGGTTTACATCCCTGGAAAGTATACTACCAAGTTAAGTGAATTTATCCACAGCATTCAAAATCTCTCCATTTGCTGTAATTAATGGATTCCTTGAGGAATGCACAATCATCTGTGAAGAAAAAGTCACATACCAACTCTTTCTCACTTTAGTCTTGGCTTATAGCCTTTTCAACTTAAACAACTTACTGTCAGTAAACAGCTAAACTTGATTCAATTTTATCCTCTTTGAAGGCATCTCTCAACATTGCAGAAAACATCATGCTAAAAATCACTGGGTGTATGCACACAGGTTCATTTTATTGGTGACTGGGAAAATATGAAATCACCATCCATTATCTAGAAGCGGTAAAAGAAGCTGTCATAAAGTTTGGCATGCAATACCGAAGAATATCCCTAGACAATCAAATGTTGCCAAAACTTTCCACAAGCCCTCACAAATTATAGTAGTAAAAGCCTTGTTCACAACAATGAATGCTATATGCAGACCTCTGTTTTGCTCCTGACATTTCTCCTCGAGTTATCAGGCAGCAAACACTATATTCTATTTCTCAGACCTTTCCAAAGTCACACTGGCCCATAGGTAGATAGCCATCTTACATGAAAAAGATCAACCAATTAAGGAGGACTCTGGAAAGAATCTTGTTGACAATGACTTTTCCTTTTCTTTTTTTAAATTAATGAATGTTTTCAGTTTTCTACGATCACTTCCATTAATCTTAGATTTTCTCCCCCTCCATCCACTTTCCCTCCCGGAGACAGCATGCAACCTTATGTGTGTTCTACATATACATTCTAACTAAATACATTTTCACCTTAGTCATGTTGTATGGAAGAATTAAAATGAATGGGAGAAACCATGAGGAAAAACAAAAAATAAAACCAAACACAAGAGAAAATAGTCTGCTTCATTCTGCAATCCATTTCCATAGTTCTTTCTCTGGATGTGAATGGCACTTTGCCTCAAGAGTCCATTGGGAATGTTTTAGTCTTTGCATTGTTGTGAAGGACTAAGTAAACCAGAAAAATTCCTCACACACTGTGGTTGTTGTTGTTTACAAAGTTCTCCTGGTTCTGCTCCTTTCACTCAGAATCAGTTCATGTAAGTCCTTCTAAACCTCTATGAAGTCTTCTTGTTCATCATTTCTTATTGCACAATACTATTCCACTACATTCTTATACCACAACTTGTTTAGTCACTCCCCAGTTGATGGACATCCCCTTGATTTCCAGTTCTTGGCCACTACAAAGAGAGATGCTATAAATATTTTTGTACCATATGGGACCCTTTCCCATTTTTATGATCACTTGGGGATACGGTCCTAGAAGCAATATTGCTGGGTCAAAGTGTATGCACATTTTTGTAGCCCTTTGGGCATAGTTCCAAATTGTTTTCCAGAATGGCTGGATCAGCTCACAGCTCCACCAACAATGAATTAGTGTTCCAACTCTCCCACATCTTCTCCAACATTTACCATCTTCCTGCTTTGTCATGTTAGCCTATCTGATAGATGTGATGTGGTACCTCAGAGTTCTTTTGATTTGCATCTCTCTAATCAATAGTGATTTAGAGCATTTTTTCATATGACTATAAATATCTTTAATTGCTTCCTCTGAAAACTGCCTGTTCATATCCTTTGACCATTTATCAATTGGGAAATGACTTGCAATTTTCTCCATTTGACTCAGTTCTCTATATATTTTAGAAATGAGGCCTTTATCACATACCGTTGCAAAAACTTTTTCCCAGTTTTCTGCTTCCCTCCTAATTTTGGTTGCACTGGGTTTATTTGTGCAAAAACTTCATATAATCAAAATTATCCAATTTGCACTTCATAATGTTCTCCATCTTTTGTTTAGTCAAAAACATCTCCATTCTCCATAAATCTAACAAATACAGTACTCCTTGCTCCATGAATTTGTTGATGGTATCAGTTATACCTAGACCAGGTATCCATTTGAACTCTATTCTTGTGTACGGTGTCAGGCATTGGTCTATGCCCAGTTTCCACCACACTGTTATCCAGTTTTCCCAGCAATTTTTGTCAAACACTGAGTTCTTATCTCAGAACCTGGGGTCCTTGGGTTTATCGAACAGTAGATTACTATATTCATTGGCTACCATATCTTGATTATGTAGCTGATTCTACTTGTCTACCCTTCTGTTTCTTAGCCAGTACCAAGTGGTTTTGATAACTGCTGCTTTTTAATACAATCTGAGATCTGGTAGAGCTAGGCCACCTTCCCTAGCATTTCGTTTCACTAGTTCCCTTGATATTCTGGGCCTTTTGTGCTCCCAGATGAATTTTGATATCTTTTCTAGCTCTAGAAAATAATTATCTGGTACTTTAATTTGTATGGCATGGAATAAGTAAATTAACTTAGGTGGAATTGTCATTTTTATTATATTAGATCAGTCTACCCATGAGCAACTGATGTCTTTTCCACTTACTTAGATCTGAATTTATTTGTGTGAAAAACGTTGAATAATTGTGTTAATATTGTCACTGGGTTTGTTTTGACAGGTAGACTACCAGATATTTTATATTGTCTGTCATAGTTTTAAATGGGATTTCTCTTTCCATCTCTTACTTTGGGCTTTGTTCATTATATATATATATATATATATATATATATATATACACACACACACATATATATATATACGTATATATATACGTATATATATATATATATATATATATATATATATATATATATAGAGAGAGAGAGAGAGAGAGAGAGAGAGAGAGAGAGAGAGAGAGAGAGAGAGAATGCAGATGATTTATCTGGATTTATTTTGTAACCTGCAACTTTGCAAAGTTGTTTATTATTTCAAATAGATTTTTTTACTTGATTCTCTAAGTATATAATCATATCATCTGCATAGAATGATAACTTAGTTTCTTCTTTGCCTATTCTAATTCCTTCAATTTCTTTTGCTTCTCATAACTAAAGCTAACTTTTCTAGTACCATACTGAATAACAGTGGTGATAATGGACATCCTTGTTTCACCCCTGGTCTTATTGGAAATGCATATAGCTTATCCCCATTACATATAATGCTTGCTGATGGTTTTAGGTAGATACTCCTTATTATTTTATGGAAGGGTCCATTTATTCCTATGCTCTCCAGTGTTTTCAAGAGGAATGAGTGTTGTATTTTGTCGAAAGCTTTTTCTGCATCTTTTGAGATAATCATATGGTTTGTTAGTTTTGTTGTTATGATCAATAATGCTGATAGTTTTTCTAATATTCAACCAGCCCTGCATTTCTGGTATAAATTCTACCTGATCATAATGTATTATTCTTGTGATAAGCAGCTGCATTCTTTTTGTTAATATCTTATTTAAAAGTTTTGCATCTATATTGATTAGAGAGATTGGCCTATAATTTTCTTTCTCTGTTTTGACTCTTCCTGGTTTAGGTATCAGAACCATATTTGTATCATAAAAAGAATTTGGTAGGACTCCTTCTTCACCAATTTTCCCAAATAGTCTATATGGTATTAGAATTAACTGTTCTTTAAATGTTTTATAGAATTCACTTGTAAATCCATCTGGCCCTGGGAGACTTTTTCCTAGGGAGTTCACTGATGACTTGTTCAATTTCTTTTTCTGAGATGCAGTTATTTAAGTGTTCAACTTCCTCTTCTGTTAATCTAGGCAATTTATATATTTTTAAAATATTCATCCATCTCATTTAGATTGTCAAATTTATGAGCATACACTTGGGCAAAGTAATTTCTAATTATTGCTTTATTTTCCTCTTCATTAGAGGTGACTTCATCATCTTCATTTTTGACATTGATAATTTGGTTTCCTTTTTTAAAATCAAATTAACCAAAGATTTATCAGTTTTATTGGTTATTTCATAAAACCAGCTCTTAATTCTTATTAGTTTAATAGTTTTCTTAATTTGAATTTTATTAATCTCTCCTTTGGTTTTTAGTATTTCTAATTTGTCATTTTCTTGGGGATTTTCAATTTAGTTTTTTTCCTTGTTTTTCAGCTGCATGCCCAATTCATTGATGTCTTCTTTCTCTATTTTATTCATGTAGGAATTCAATGATATTAAACTTCTCCTAAGAACTGCTTTTGCAGTATTCTGTAAGTTTTGGTCTCACTGCTATCTCACTATTGTCATTCTCTTGAATGAATTTGTTGATTGTTTCTATGATTTGTTGTTTAACTCACTCATTCTTTAGGCTTAGACTTAGTTTCTAATTAATTTTTGGTCTATCTTTCCATGGTCTTCTATTACATATAATTTTTATTGCAGGGGGCATAGCCAAGATGGCAGAGTGAGAGCAACTACTCACCTAAGCTCTTAGACAAACTCCCTCAGATACCTCTAAAAAGAAAATCTGACCAAATGTTCAGGTACAGATTCCAATAGGAGACAGACTGTGGCAGATTCACAGCCCAGGACACACTGGAAGGTCGACGGGAAGGATCTGTTCCAAAGAGGTGGAGGAGCATACAGTGCACAGCACAGCATCCCTGCCACAACAGGGCCAAACAGGAAAGCCCCAGGATGGTCTGAGGAAGCAGCAGCATGGCAGAGTCAGGGCAAGAGTCAGGGGAGCCAAGCGAGTGAAAGCCACTGAATGAGGCCCTGACATCTGCAGCAGTTGCTCCTAAGATTTTCAGCCCTCAGATTAAATGTCTGTAAGTCACCTGCTTGAAATTACAGGAGCCAAAATGGTGTAGTGATCAGTAAACGCTCTCTCCCCCTACCCTTGTTGACCTTGAAAGAACCATAAAATATTTCCATAGAAAAATCCTGGATCAGTGGAATCAGCAAAAGGAGCAAACAGTCTGTTATCACCTGAGGCTAGGAAAATCACTAAGGAAGATTCCTCTTGCTGTGGTAGAGGACCAGAGTTCCAGTGGGGCAGAACCTCACAACCAACACCAGGACCCAGGTGCCTCAGCACTCCAGGGGAAATAGGAAGTCATTAGAGCAACCCGGGATCACCAAACCCTGAGTTTGCCTTTGCTATAGCTCAGCTGAGGAGATCTTCCATGACCAGACTACCCCTCCCCTGCACTCAATAACCTAGCTCCAGGGTTAATCCAGGGAAACACAAACAGAATTTACTTTTGCTTTCTCACACCAACCAGCTCAGCAACAAGTTCTTTAGCTTCTAGCTGAAAGTACCAGAGGCCCCAACACAGAAAGTCTCACCATCATGAGCAAGAAGCAAAGGAGGAAGGAAAAGATCATAGAATCTTTCTATGGGGACAAGGACCAAAACACTAATACCAAAGAACTCAGTATAGAGACTGTGCTCCCATCTGAAACTTTAGAAGGGACTATGAACTGCTCACATGCACAAACAGATCTCCTGGAACAGCTGAAGAAGGAAATAGAAGAAAAATGGCCAATGATTTTAAAAGTATGAAAAAAGAATTCATGGAAGAGAACAGCTCTTTAAAAAGGAAAACTGAACAAATGGAAAAGGAAGCACAAAACCTAAGTGGGAAAATTGGACAAAGGGAAAAGGAATCATAAAAACTAACTGGAGAAAATAATTCCTTAAAAGGAATAATTGGACAGATGGAAAAGGAGATACAAAAGTTAACTGAAGAAAACAATTTGGTGAAAATTAGAACTGGACAAGTAGAAGCTAATGTCTCTATGAGACATCAAGAATCAGTCAAACAAAATCTAAAGAATGGAAAGATAGAAGAAAATGTAAAATATCTAATTAGAAAAACAATTCACCTGGAAAATAGATCCAGGAGAAAAAAATATAAGAATTATTCCCCTACCAGAAAGCCATGATAAAAAAAAAGAGTCTGGACAATATCTTCCAAGAAATTATTAAGGACAACTGCCCAGAAGTGTTAGATTCAGAAGGCAAAATAGTCATCGAAAGAATCCACCATTCACCTCCCAAAAGGGATCCCAAACTAAAAACACCAAGAAATATTGTTGCCAAATTCCAGAACTATCAAGTGAAGGAGAAAATACTACAGGCAACTAGAAAGAAATCATTCAAATATCGAGGAGCTACAGTCAGGATCACACAGGACCCTGCAGCTTCTACATTAAAAGATCAGAGGAATTGGAATATGATATTCTGCAAGGCAAAGGAGCTGAGAATACAACCAAGGATCAATTACCCAGCAAATTTCAGCATAACATTTCAGGCAATGAGATGGACATTCAATGAAATAAGGGATTTTCAGACCTTCCTGATAAAAAGGTCAGAACTCAATAGAAAATGTGATCTTCAAATGCAGATCTTGAGAGGAATAAAAAAGGAAAAGATGAGAAAAGAAAACTTGTTACTCAGTTTGGGCAAACTTTTTACCTCCCTACAAGGGAAGATGATACTTGTGAATCTTGAGAATTGTATACAAAAGGAACATACAGAGATAGAGGGAACAGGTATAAAGCAAATTATGGGATGATAAAAATGTTATTTAAGCATGTGAAGGGATTGTACCAGGAGATTTGAAAAGGAGGAAGCATAAAATGGTAAATTACATCACAGGAAGAAGTACAAAATTATATTACAATAGAGGGAAAAAGGGGAGGGAGATAAGCACAGTTTGAAAGGTATTCTCACCTGATTTGGTTCAAGGAGGGAAAAAAAAAACTTAGTTAAGTATATAAATCTTACTAGCTCTTTAGGCAGTGGTAAGGGAAGGGGTAAGGAAAGGGGAAGGGAGACTGAAAGAGAGGGAAGAAGTAGTAAGGGTAAAGGGGAGTAAAAGGGAGGGGGGGGTCTGAAAGAAGGGAAGACTGCGGGAGGTGGTGGTCAAAAATTAAAACTCTGTTGGGGAGGTGAAGGGAGAAGGGATAACTAAAAGCACAAATGGTGGGAAAGAACATGGAGGGAAAGACACAAATAGTAATCATAACTGTGAATGTAAATGGGATGAATTCTCCCATAAAATGTAGACGGATAGCAGAATGCATTAAAAGTCATAATCCAACAATATGTTGTTTAAAAGAAACACATCTGAAATGAGGGGACACACACAGGGTAAAGGTAATAGGTTGGAGCAGAATATATTGTGCTCCAGCTGATGTAAGAAAAGCAGGGGTAGCAATCCTAATCTCAGACAAAGCAAAAGCAGAAATGGATCTAATCAAAAGAGATAAGAAAGGAAACTATATCCTGCTAAAAGGCACCATAGAAAACAAAGTAATTTTTGTACGTGTCATATTTGCTATACCACTTGGAGCATATATGTTTAGTAATGATATTGCTTCATTGTCTATGGAGCCTTTTAGCAAGATATAGTTTCCTTCCTCATCTCTTTTAATTAGATCCATTTCTGCTTTTGATTTGCCTGAGATTAGGATTGCTACCCTGCCTTTTTCACATCAACTGAAGCATAACATATTCTGCCTCAATTTCTTCCCTCTACCCTTTGTGTATCTCCATTTCAAAAGTGTCTATTGTAAATGAGATGTTGTTGAAGTATGGTTTTTAATCCATTATGCCATCTGCCTCTATTTGTCTTAGAGCTTAGGTGAGTACTTGCTCTCACTCTGCCATCTTGACTTTACCTTTTCTTTATAGAAATGGACAATGGAGGCATGCTTGAACTTCTGAAGGACAATGACCTCTTGCCATATAACATGGAAGATTTCAGTCAGTTTTTGTATGAGCACTGGACCCCCTGCCTTGTAAATCAGCAGGATGGAATCAGCACCAGGGGCTTTGCCACATGAAAGGAGCCTAATGATATTCAAAACCTTTTCTTTAGTTGGAAGTTCTACTAGAGAAGCAATGACTTGAACCTAAAATACATGATCAATGGTTTCAGAATTGGTTGACAATGATCTATTGAGAATGCTATGGAAGTCTCCATTCTGTCTCTCCAGGATCATGTCCTTATCACTAATCAATGTGGCTCCGTCAGTGCTAAGGAGATGATATACATCAGAAGTCTTTGTCCCATAAGTAGCCACAATTGTTACTATCAATATCAAACTGAATTTCACATGTCTTCTTATTGAGCCAAGAAGTTTTCATCTCTCTAAGCTCTGTTTGTACTTTACTATTGCTGGAATTAGAGGCTACCTTTTTAGAGATAGAAGATCTATACTGCTTGTAAACCCTGTGGAGTTCTTGCTTTTTTGTTTTGCAGCTTCTGAATTTCCCCATCATTGTCATTACTCCACCCTTGATATTTTCAATTGTTCTGGCCCAGATGAGTGAATGTAGTGCTGTACACCCAATCTCTGAAAGCCGCACACTTCTTTTCTACTCCACTGTGGCCAGTCATGTGTTGGCTCAGCTTTCCCTCCAACTTAGCAATAAACTGTTCATACACAGTGAAGCACTCTAATCTGTTGACATTGTTTTCTGGAAGTCATTTTGTCCTAGGGTCACTGCTTTTGTTGAATGCAAATGTTTCTCTTGGAGAGGATTATGACCTGTCCATCACTCTGTGCTACATTATCTCCTTCATTACTCTCACATCCTAAATGTCTCTTTTTCTTACAATGACAAGGTCTATTAAATGCCTATGCTTACTGTGAAGGTGTATCCATGAAATTGTATTACATATATGTAAATGACAGTGTTGGTGATGAGAGGGTCATGAGACACACTAGTCTTCAGTAGTGATTTTCCACAGATGTTGCTATTTCCAACGCCGTTTCTCCCAACAACTCCATATTATGTCTGATAATTCGTGTCTATTCTAGCATTAAAGTTATGCAGAATTACAATCTTGTCCTCTTTTAGCACATTGATAATGAAGGTATCCAGGTATTCAAAAAAAAGAAAAGAAAAATAACTTCTTAAGAAGCAGAATTAGCCAAATGGAAAAGTGAAGTAAGAAGAGCTCATTGAAGAAAATAATTTCTTAAAAATAAGAATTGGATGAGTGGAAGCTAATGACTCCAAGAGATATCAAGAAACAATAAAACAAAATCAAAAGAATGAAAAATAGAAAAAAATAAAATATATCATGGAAAAACAATTGACCTAAAAAATAGACTGAGGAGAAATAACGTAGGAATTATTGGAGTAATTAAAAGTCATGATTTTTTTAAAAAAGAGCCTACGTTGCATATTTCAAAAACTACATCAAGGAAAACTGTGCTGATATCTTAGAAGCAAAGGATAAAACAGAAATTGAAAGAATCCAACAATCATCTCCTGAAAAAGATTCCAAAATGAAAACTCCCAGGAATATTTTTGCCAAATTCCAGACCTCACAATTCAAATATCGTGGAGTCAGAGTCAGGATCACACAAGATTGAAAAGTTTATATATGAAAGTATGATAAATATGATATTTGAGAAGACAAAGGAGATAGATTACACTCAAGGATAATCTATACAATAAAACTGAGTCTAATACTTTGGAAATAAATTGATATTTAATGAAATAGATGATTTTCAATCATTACTAGTGAAATGACCAGAGCCAAAGATAAAATTTGACTTTCAAATACAAGATGTAAGAGAAGCACAAAAAAGTAAATATAAAAGAAAAATCAAAAGGGAATCAATGACATTAAAATGTTTATCTTCCTATATGGGAAGATAATAATTGCAACTCCAAAGAACTCTGTCATAATTGGTGCAATTAGAAGTATATATAGGCAAAGGGTGCACATTTATTATGATGGGAAGATATATATATATATATATATATATATATATATATATATATATATATATATATATATATATATATATATATATATATATATATATATAATTAAGGGATGAGAAAGAAGGATGCACTGGAAGAAGGGGAAAGGCAGAAGAAGAATGGTGAAAACTCTCTCACATAAAAGAGGTACTGAAAGAAGATCTTTCACAATGTGGTGGAAAATGTGATAGTTGAGGGCAATACTTGAACCTGACTCTCATTGGAATTGGCTCAAAGAGGTAATAACATACACATTCACTTAGATAAAGAAATCTATCTTACACTACAGCAAAGTAGGAGGAGGGGGAAAAGATGACAGAAGCTAATGGTACCTATAAGAAGGGAGGGCAGATGAAAGGATGTAGTGGTCAGAAGCAAACCAGAGTTTTGAGGAGGACAGGGCAAAAAAGAGAGAGAAAAGGATAAATGAAAAACTAAGACAATGGTAAATTCAGAGTCAGTAATCATAACTGTGAATATGAATGGGATGAACCTACCCATGAAACAGAAATGGATAGCAGAAAGGATTAAAAAACAGAATTCAACAATATGTTGCTTACATGAAACACACTTGAAGGACACATACACATAAGCTCACACACACACACACACACACACACACACTGTAAAAATCAGGGACTACAGCAGAATTTATTTATTTATTTATTTTTCCTTCAGCTGAGGGAGGAAAAAGAGGTAGTGATCATGACCTCAGACAAAGCAAAGATAGACTTAATTAAAAGAGATAAGCAGAGAAACTATATTTTACTAAGAGATATAATAGACAGTAAAGCAATATCAATATTAAACACATATTCACTAAATGGCAAGGTATTTAAATTTTAAAGGAAAAATTTGATGAGTTATAGGAAGAAATTTAAAGTAAAACTATACTAGTTGGGGACTTCAACTTCCCTTTCTCAGAATTAAATAAGTCTAAGCACAAAAATAAAGAAAAAGAATGTAAGGAGAAAACAGAATTTTGGAAAAGTTAGATATGATAGACCTCAGGAGAAAACAGAATGAGAAAAGAAAGAAGCATACCTTTTTCTCACCTGTACATAGCACCTTCATAAAAACTGACTATGTATTAGGTCATAAAAACAGCACAACCAAATACTGAAAAGTAGCACCATTAATACATCCTTTTCAGACAATACTGCAATAAAAATTGTATTCAAGAAAAAAATGTGGAAAATAGATTAAAAAAAAAAACATTGGAAACTAAATAACTTAACCTTAGAACAAACCATAAACACATTCAAGAATTACATTAAAGATGATGACATCTATGGAATAACAGCATAGCAAAATTTGAGGGATTCCATCAAAACAACACATAGGGAAAATTTATAACCCTAAATTTATAAAATTATAGGTAAAAATTAAATAAAAAATAGAGAAAGAACAGGTTAATGAATTAGGCATCCAACTAAAAAAATAGATAAAAACAAATTAAAGCTCCCTTATTAAATACCAAATTGGAAATCTTGAACAGTCAAAGGAAAAATTAATAGAATTGAAAATAAGAAAATTATTGAATAAAAAAGGTAAAATTTTATTTTATTGGAAAAAAATAAACCATTGTTAATTAGATTTTTAAAAAGAAAGAGAAGAAGAGCAAACTACAACTATCAAAAATGAAAGGGGTCAATTCACCACCAAGGAAGATGAAATTAAAGCAATTGTTACAAGTTATTTTGTCTAATTATATGCCAATAAATCTCACAATCTAAGTGAAACAGAAAAGTATAAACTGCCTAAATTAACTGCCTAAAGTATAAACTGCCCAGAAAAGGAAATAGGATACTTTAACCCTATCTTGGAAAAAGAAATTGAACAAGTCATAAATAATCTCCCTAAGAAAAATTCCCCAGGACCAGATGGATTCCCAACTGAATACTACCTCATTTAAAGAACAATTTATTCCAATACTATATAAAATGTTTGGGAAAACAGACAAAGAATGACTCCTATTAAATTCCTTTTGTGATACAAATATGGTAGGAAGCCTAAACCAGAAAGAGTAAAAACAGAGAAAGAAAACTACAGACCAATTTTCGTAATGAATACTGATGCAATTTTTAAAAAAATAGAATTCTAGCAAGATTATTGCAACATGTAACAAGGATCACATACAATAACCAGGTGGGATTTAATATTAAAAATAAAGACCTGATTCAATATTAGGAAAGCTGTCGGCATAATTGATATCAATATCAACAACAAAACCAACAAATATCATATTATCTCAATAGATGCAGAAAAACATGGAAGATAATGCAACACTCGTTCCTATTAAAAACACTAGAGAGCAAAGGAATAAATGGAGCTTTCCTTAAAATGATAAGTAATCTCTATCTACAGCCATCAGCAAGCAATATTGGTAGTGGAGATAAGGGTCTTCCCAATAATATCAGGAGTGAAACACGGATGCTTTTTTCCACCACTATGATTCAATATTGTACAAGAAATGTTGGCTATAGCAATAACAAAAGAAAAAAAATTGAAGGAATTAAAATAAAGAATGAAGAAACAAAGCTATCACCCTTTGCACATGATATGAAGGTATACTACCAGTTCCATGTCAGCAAATTTAATCACTTCCATTTGAATTATCTTAGGAAGATTCTACATATTACCTGGCAAGACTGGGGTTCTCTCAAGTTGAACTGCCAAGTATTAAAACTCTTCTGCAGACAGTGCAATTCCAATGGGCTAACCATGTCGCTCAAGGGCCAAATCTGCATTTATCTAAAAGTCAATTTTTAAAGAACTTGTGGTAGGAAAGAACTCACATGGAGGTCAGAAGAGGCAATAAAAGGACATTCTCAAGGTGTCTCTGAAGAACTTTAAAATGTATTGTGAGAATAGGAAATACTGCTACAGAATGGCCTAGCACAATGTGACCACATCAAAAAAGGCATTGTTTTCTACGATCAAAGAAAATCACAGTAGCACAAAGGAAACATGAGATTTGCAAATCCAGAGACATCTCTATCTCAAATGTTAAAAAGATCGTGAGTATGATTACATAACATATATGTATCCATCCATCCATCCATATATATAGTACACATAAACATATATACATATATATGTATATATATGTATATATGGAAAGAGGGAGAGAGAGAGACAGATTAGATTAGATAATATGACAGAATAGGCAAATAAATGTTAGAGGTGATATGGGAAAATTGAGAACTTACTGCAATGTTGGAAGTTGTGAACTGGTCCAACCATTCTGGAGAATAATTTGAAAATAGGCCCAAAGGGCTCTCAACCTGTGCATATCCGTGACCAAGGATATTAAAGAAAAAGGAAAAGGGCCTGCATGGAACAAAATATTTATAACAGCTCTTTGGTTGTCATTGTTGCTTTTGGTGCCAAGAAACTGGAAAGTGAGGGGACACTCTTCAATTAAGAAATGGCTGAACAAGTTGTGGCATATCACTGTTATGGAACACTTTTATTATTAAAAAAACAAAAACAAAAAACAAAAAACAAGAAACAAGCAGTGTGCTCAGTGAAGCCTGGGAAAACTTGTATGAACTGATGCAAAGTGAGGGGA
Organism: Notamacropus eugenii; assembly: GCF_028372415.1. Lineage (NCBI taxonomy): Eukaryota > Metazoa > Chordata > Mammalia > Diprotodontia > Macropodidae > Notamacropus > Notamacropus eugenii. Next base: position 535,409,863 of record NC_092873.1, read on the forward strand.
GCCGAACCAGAACATTCTATCCAGGAACAGCAATGTGTTGTGATGAACAACTGTGAATGACTTCGCTATGCTCAGCAATACAATGATCCAAGATAATTCTGAAGAATTTATGATGAAAACTGCTATCCACCTCCAGGGAGATAACTGATGTTGTCTGAAGACAGATTGAAGCAGACTATTTTTTAAACTTTATTATTCTTGGATTATTGTTTTTTGTTTGGGGTTTGATTTCTTAGGTCTGCATTTCCTTTTGCAACAGTTATCAGGAAAATATTTTGTATGACTGTTCATATGTAATCTATATGAAAATGCTTATTTTTTAAGAAGTGAGGAGGAAGGAAAGAAAGGAAGACAACATGGAACTTGAACTTTTTAAAAAATTAATGTTAAACTGTTTTAATGTAATTGAGAATAAAATAAAATAAAAATTTAATGTTAATAAAAGAAAATCAAAAGAGATCCATTCTATCCTAGCAGATATTCTCTTGCTTCGGAGAGTGTGCCCAATGCCCTTGGACATGAAATAGAAATCACTTTAAGAATGTGAATGAGTTCGAAAGGAAAGTATTCCTCGGGTGTCCAAAAGGGATGTTCACATGAACACGATGACTTTTCATGGCATCCACTTTTTCCCTGGCTTCTTGCATTCTATCAGAAGCCTTCTGAGCAGCAATGGTATGAATAATTAATTTCTCTTCTAGATGCCTTTTATGTATCACTTTGATCCTAATGGGAAACAAAAGGACAATAATTTAAAAATTAAAAAAATTATGAATAAGAGAATTTTTTATAATAATATTACTAATGACTGACAATTATGTAGTACTTTGCGAAAGCACTTTAAAATATTATCTCATTTAAGCCTTGAAAAAACCCTTTAATTAAATGAGTTTGTTTACAGATGAGGAAACTAAGGCTCAGAGAGTTTATGAGAAATGCCCAGGGTCACCTCATATTGCTAACATTGAATGCAGTACCTGGTGCAGAGCAGGCACTTACTGAAGGCCTCCCTTCTCCCAGGTGGTTCTGCACCCAAATGTTCCTTCTTTGAAGCCCCAAACTGTAGACATTATTTCATACTGCCCAAATGGAAGTTCACTTCACTTCTCCAACAGTCATTTGCTTTTTCCAGCTAATTGCTATGCTGCACGTTTCAAAAAGTCTTGAAGAATTATAATAACTAATTTGCATATAATGTCTTAAGGTTTACATATGTAGGAAGTGTATTATCATCCTGATTTGATGGACAAGGAACTGTCTGCTCACAGAATGTGAATGATGTGGCTAAGCTTACACAACTTGTAGTAGCAGAGCTTGGATCTGAACCTAGGTCGGATCTTCCCAGTTTCTGATCCAATACTCTTCCACTGAACCACATGACCCTCATGCATTATCGTACTCCTCAGTATTAGTCAGTCTGTCAATCAACAAACTTTTATTAAGCTTCTACTGTACCTAAGCCCTGTACTAAGCGAGAGGAATACAGAGTAAGGCAACGGATAGCCCCTGCTCTCAAGGAGCTTGATGTCGGAGAGTAAGAGGCAGTATGCAAACAATGACAACAAACAAAATACAGGCATGAGAACTGAGACAAGATTTCTGAAGAAAGGCTCTAAGATTATGGATGACTGGAAAGGCTTCCTGTGGAAGGAAACACACTTGTGGATAGACAGGGAAGCCAGGAGAAAGGGACGAGGAGGGAGAGTGTTCTAGGCACGGAAGACAGCCCCCGAGAATGGATGAAATTGGGCCATGGAGGGTCTTGCTTAGGGCCAGGAAGCCAGTCTCACTGGATGGAAGAGTAACTTTGTGGGGTGCAAGATGCAGAAAGCCTGAAAAGGTCAGAAGGTGCTGAGGTATTAAAGCCTTTAAAAGCCAATCAGATGATTTCAGTTTGATCCCAGCAGTAAACGTGAGGCATTGGGTTTGATTCAATGTGGAGTGACATGATCAAACTAATGCTTTAAGAAGGTCATTTTGCTAGGGGATTAGAGAATGCATTGGAGTAGGGAGAGACTTGAGGTAGGCAGACCCAGGATAGCTCCAAAAGATTCACGATGAAATCATGACCTGCCTTCAGAGAGAGAACAGATGAACTGTGAGTATAAACTGAAGCATAATTTTCTCATTTTCTTTTTCTTCCTTTCTTTAATATGGTGAATATGGAAATATTTTGCTTAATTTCACATATATAATTGCTGGGGATGGAAGCTCAATTCCATGTGGACAGTCTCGGGTGGGTAAAGGTGGGAACTTCTAAATCTTAGAGTTCTCACGAGGCCCCCCAGGAAACGACTGGGAATCGAGGTGAACCGAGCTATCTCGTGTATTTCCGCCTCTTCCCGTGAGAAACATGATGGGAGAGAGCTCTCCCCGCCCTCGAGATTGTCCCGGATCTGGGCACACTATTGTTATCTAACAGCACAGTATTCAGATGCAAACTATGCGGCTGGAGAGCTTAAGTAGGATCAGGAAAGCCTGAAAGCTCTCTTGGGCGGAGGGGCCACGTGTGAGGACACAAGACTCCGCTTTTCCTCTCTCCTCTCTCCCCTCCCCCCTCTCTCCCCACTTATACTTCTACTTCCAATCTCTTATTGTAAGATCTTTGCCTCCTTGGGAGATCTTTCTCTCTCCCTCCTAAGGAAGAATTCCCCTGCACTTGTAACCAGACCCTGAAATAAAGCTCAACCCTTGTTCGACTCTGGAACGTCCTTTCTCTCATACGAGCATCCGGTTTGGCCAGCCGAAGACCTCCGATAGAGGTAAGGTAAGACTCGGGTAGCCCACAGGCCTCTAGGCCTGGCAGTTATACCCTGGACCCCATATTAGTATCTTATACGGACCTTTCCATTTCCCTGAGGCCATATCCTTTACCATGGCCCATGTGTCCTTATTTCCAGCCTGGGTATTACTTTCCTTGCGGAGTTGTCGTGGAATCGTCACAAAATGTCTCATAGCTGGAGTAGTATGTGAGTTTTTTGAGACAGCTGTATAAAGCTCTGATTGTATTAGGCAATCTCTTAATCTCCCCCTTTTTTGTTTAGCGAGAATCGCCTTTAAGGTGAAATAGATAAGGCTGCATACTGGCTGTTTATTTTGGTATAGCTGCTGCCAGGTGCTCACAAATGCTTGATAAACATCTGTAAGGAACCTGAATTTTACGGATTTTTTCTTTATAACAAACACAGGAGCATTCCAGGGTGCTAATAGCTCCTTAACAAGTATTTGTAATGTCTGGAGTTTTTCTGGAGTCAGTGGCCATTGCTCCACCCAAATCGGGGTGTCTGACTTCCAATTCAAGGGTGGGGACTCCAGTGCAATTGCAATGGCCCTTACTAAAAATTTGATAGCCTCATCCCCAGGCGGCTCATGATGTCTCTGCCCCAGATGTTAAAACTAAGTCCTGGAATCACCAACGGCCATACGGTCCCTTGGCGATCCTCTGCCTCCCACTTTACTGGGTGCATTGTCTCTAAGGTATTTTGGCACCCTCCTATTCCCCACACTGGTCTCTGGCTTTCTTTGAGCTTCCAGTGCCGGGGTACTGAGCGACCGCTAAGGCAGGTCCTATCCGCTCCAGTATCAAGGAGGCCAGTCATGGGAATTCCATTGAGCCAGATTGTACACTCAGGTCTATTCTGTCCTATTTCCTTTAGTAACTGGATTTGAACTGAGTGCTTTAAGGGAAGGGCAATAGCTATGGGAAGCTGATCCTGGCCCCTCCCTGTACTTATTTCTTTCTGCCCAGGGGTAAGGCAGGCTCTGGCTAAGCTCTTCCAGTCATTAGGAGTCAGAACGAACTGACCACTGAGAGTCTCAAGCATGGCTATGACAAAGGGTGAATTAGGGCCGTGCTTGGTACAAGCCTCTTTGACAGTCGCTACTCTCTTCCACTCTATAGGTATGTGGCTCCTCCGAATCCCACCGGGGACACTGGGGTCCACTATTTCTAGCACAGGAAATGTCCCTACGTCTTCTCCATTCTCTATAGCCTTTCGTATTCCCTTTTCCAAACTGGACTGTGGCCCTAGACTGTCTGACCAATGGAGCATGCTATAAGGAGGCACAGAGGGAAGACACGGCGTATGCTCCCCTGCTTCGGCTTTCCCATCAGCTAGATGGTGCTCCGAATCTATTTTTTCTCTACACTCCTTAACTTTCTGCTTACCAGGGTTCTCCCCTCCCCTCTCTCCTCTTCCACTCTCATTCCAATCTCGCCCTGGCCTCTCCGGCCCTTCCAAAAGGCTCTTAATTACACCGAATATCAGGAAATCTAAATCCTCCAGCTCCCCGGGGCATAGTTGCTCATAAGCGGTCATTTGTTCTCCGACCGCTCCCCATCTTTCTCTTGATATTTCTGTCTGCTCGAGCCAAGGAGAAACTTTCCAAATCCTTTTACAAAATTCTCAGAGGTCGTTTAACTCTATAGTGACCCCCGCCTCCCTGCATTCCCTGTAAAGTATCTCAGCCCAGACCTCCTGTTCCTCTGGCTTTATTACTGGCAATTGATTCCCCATCCCTGCCCTTTTCCCATGGGTGTGGGAAGCTACTCTCATTCTTTCTCTCCTTCCGAATCTAGGATTCGGGACTCGCGTCTTTCACAGCCCCTTCCGGGTGTTCCCAGGCACCCAGGATATCTGCACTCCCTGTCCTCTGTTCGGGGCGCCAACTGCCAGGCTGAGAGGCCTGAGGGCTACCCAAGTCTTACCTTACCTCTATCGGAGGTCTTCAGCTGGCCAAACTGGATGCTCGTATGAGAGAAAGGACGTTCCAGAGTCGAACAAGGGTTGAGCTTTATTTCAGGGTCTGGTTACAAGTGCAGGGGAATTCTTCCTTAGGAGGGAGAGAGAAAGATCTCCCAAGGAGGCAAAGATCTTACAATAAGAGATTGGAAGTAGAAGTATAAGTGGGGAGAGAGGGGGAGGGGAGAGAGGAGAGAGGAAAAGCGGAGTCTTGTGTCCTCACACGTGGCCCCTCCGCCCAAGAGAGCTTTCAGGCTTTCCTGATCCTACTTAAGCTCTCCAGCCGCATAGTTTGCATCTGAATACTGTGCTGTTAGATAACAATAGTGTGCCCAGATCCGGGACAATCTCGAGGGCGGGGAGAGCTCTCTCCCATCATGTTTCTCATGGGAAGAGGCGGAAATACACGAGATAGCTTGGTTCACCTCGATTCCCAGTCGTTTCCTGGGGGGCCTCGTGAGAACTCTAAGATTTAGAAGTTCCCACCTTTACCCGCCCGAGACTGTCCACATGGAATTGAGCTTCCATCCCCAGCATATAATTGATATCATATTGCTTGACTTCTTAATGGATGTGAGAGGCAGAGAGAGAGAATTTGGAACTCAAAATTTAAAAAGAGAAGAATGTTAAAAATAAACTATGTTATAAAAAAAAAAAGGAAAGGGAAAAAGTAATCAGTCTGCAAACACTTAAGGGACCAACCTGCATTCAGCATTTATTGAACACAGATCCTAACAAATTAGTCCTTGTGGAACAGAGTAAGTTACCACCTTTCCCTAAAGTCTGTGACCCAAAACAAGTGGTCAGTGAATAGAAAAGAAAAGCAGCATGTAAGACCATTAATGATGACTCTCAAGCAAGCTCTAGTAGATACTAGAACTGAGTAGGGTTCCTTAAGACACCTGGTTTAGGTCTATGACATCTCCTGATCTAAATCAAGCCACTTTTAAAGAAATGAATAGGTGATTGATACTGTCAGATTCGTATTCATGATTCCATCAGAGGTCCCAAACTGGTCCATGTACCTCTAGCTTAAGTTTTGAGCCAGATGCCAGGCTTCTCAAAAGCAGACCCCGCCCCCCTTGCTGCAATCAAAGCAAGGCCCTCCACTTCTGGGGACAGAGGAAGAGAACTTTCCAGTCTTTGTAGCAAAAGACTCCTAGAACACAGGGGCCTAGATTCCTGATTTCTCTGAAGTCCTGGTCTCCCTGTTCTCAGCATTCATTTGCATTGGAGGGCACTGCGTGCCCACTGATGATTCCCACTTTGACTTCAATACCTTCTCAAACCATCTCTTCCTCCCCCTTCATATTCTCCACTCCAAATGTCAACTTCATCTCCTGGTTCATAATAGCATAGGATGAGATTGGGAAGGATGACATGATCATAGACAGAGAGTTTGAAGGAGCCTCCTTTGGTAAATAGAAGGCAAAGGAAGTGGTGAATCCCTGAGATCCACATGAGTAGGGAGACCTTAGGAAAGACTATTCTTTGGTTAAGAGATGAGTAAACAGAAGCCTGGAGATCTTCAGTGACTTTCTCAAGGCCACAGAGATACGGAAATAAAAGGAAAGAGATGTCGTGATGTGGTAGAAAGTGGATGTCTTGAACTATAATGTAGTAACAGTGGAGTATGAACCTGTCTTCTTTGACTCCCTTACATGAGGAGGCCTTCTCCTTTACTCTCTCACATAAATCTCAAGAGGATGAGGTCCCTGCATGTTCACCTTGATGCTGAGAATTACTGGAATGAATGTAGTCCATGGCCTTGGCCAATGACCAAGATTCAACGTCAGAATTAGTGGCATTTCTGGAATTCTTAAGTGCTCTGGCCTCTTTTCACTCAGGCTACATTTCTGTCTCTGAAATGTTTCCAGTCAGTCATGACAGCTTATAGGATATTGGAAGAGAGGGTGGCCCAATGGTGGAGCCAGGGTTGAGTTTGGAGTCAGAGGACCTGGATTCAAAACTTGCTCTGTGACCTTAAGCAAGACATATAATCTCTCCAGGTCTTTTCAGGAAAATGAGGAGGTCAGATCTTCTGGGCTCCCTTCTGCTTTAAATCTATGAAGCCATGATATAGGACTCTCCCTAACTTCCTGAGTGCTTTCAAGGGAAAATTTACTGTGGCATCAGAGAGAGAAGATGATTCGCCAAAGATCCATTAAGAAGGCTCACTTGACTCTATCCTCAACAGCTTAATGATGGCCACACATTCAATTTGCTGGGATAAAAGCAAAGCTAATTAAATTTCCTTAATGTTAATTTGCATTAGATTTAGATTTTGATACCCTGCACATGCATTCCTTCCATTTTCAAAAGCCAAATAGTTCATTAACATAAGCCACTATAGTAACTTTAGCTTGTTCCCAAAGGTTACAAAGACGTAGGAAACATTGTGTATTGTGATACAATGAATTTAAGTCTAAAAATAAAGAAAATGCTCTTGTATCATTGGTTTAAATGGATTTGTATATTTTTGTAGCAGTTTCTAAAGCACTTTTCATACTTAGGGAGAGCACACTTATAATTAAAGTACCACCATGAATAGTCTTAAGACAGCTTATGAAAAAGAAAAGGCAGATGTTTTCTTTGCTTTTGTCAAAGGGAATCATGTTGAAATGATTCAAACTCATCCTTGCTCTTATTTAAAACTGCTTTTGAGAGCACAATAGTTTTTTAAAGGGAAAACATTTCAGAATTTAGATTAAATAGAGTAGCTATAATTAAGGGTCTGCCGGCATAAATATTACAAGCCTCAATTTGCTGCCATTTACATAATGTGATCATTTTAAATCTTCTTGGGATAAAACCTGGTCAAAAAGGTGCATAGACCAATAAAATTTTGATTATCTAAAGCATAATTCAGTAAAGAGGTTTCAAGATTTGATATTTTTAAGTTTTCACACCTCTTATCACAATCTAAACAGCAGTCAAACACTGAGAAACACTCATTTACCACCAAAGATCTTAACAAGTGCAAAAGCAATTGCTCTCTCCTTGAGAAATTCAAAGCTTAATTAATGAAAAAACATTCATCAGCCAGTTTTATATTCACTAATCACAATTTCTGACACATAGTAGATGCTTAATAAATGTTTGCTGATTGACTAAACTTATTCAGGGAAGAAACAAAAGAGAAATGTTAATTCCTGTTGCAAAGGGAAAAACTAACATACATGAACACACACACAAAAGTTTTGTTCTTTTTCACAAAATCAATTGACATCTGAAATTTCAAAAATCGATCTTCTCATCCCAAATCTCTAATGTGTCTCAAGTCCTGTAGAATCTTTCTTATTTGTTTTTCTTCCACTCATTGCTTTCCATTATTACCAACTCAGACTAGTTGTACCACATTCCAGAAACACTGAAAAATCCTGAAAAACATTTTGTATCTATTGCCTCAGTTCCCTCTACTTTCTGCACACTGTCCCTTGAATAATATTCCTATAATGCTAATTGCAGCATACTATTTCCTTGTACCAAAAACTTCAATGGCCTCTCACTGTGTTCCAAAAATAGTCCAAACTCCTTGCCCTGGTTATCTTGGTCATTTATAATCTGATACCAACTACCTTTTCAGTTTGATTCTCCACTACTCCCCTTAAGAATTCCTCACTGCAACAAAATTGTTTTACTCACTATCTAGGAAAACAGTCTTTTCATTTCTAAGTCCCAGGCATTAGTCACAGTATTTCAGAGATGGAAGAGACCTCAAAGGTTCTTTTAGTCTAATTCATGCCTAACAAAGCATTCCTCTGTCACGTATCTTGCCAGTGGCTATCCAGGCTCTACTTTTCAACAGCATGAACTCAAAATTACCACTTTTTTTCTAGGTAAAGCATCCCATTTGTGAGAAAGACCTCCTTGCATAAAGTCTTGACCTGTTTGCTATCTCCAAGCACAGCTCCTAGTTGTGTCCTCTGGGACCGTGAAGGACATGACTAAGCCCTCTTCTTCTTGAAGGCACTATTATGCTCTCCTGCTTGAAGGTAAAGTCTGCTCCCCATCACCACCTCTATCCAGGCTAAACCTCCAGAATTCCTTCAATTTCTGTATGTCACAGAATCAATGTTCTTCCTATTTTGGTTCTTCTCTGCATACTCTCCAGTTTATGGAAGAGCTACCTACACTGAGGCTACTCTCTATATGCTTTGACTAGGACAGAGGACAAAGAGATTTTCCTATATGCTAATTCTCTCTCCATATAGTCTAGGGTCACATCTACTTCCTTGGTTGCCACATCATAGTGTCACTCCTAAGGCCTGCTCTTGGTTTCCTGGACTGTGCTGGACTGTGTTCCACTCATCGTGGTGCAACAAATCTCTCCTACTGATCTTCTAAATTGTCTTTGGTGTCTGTGGGCTAAGAAGCCTAGAAACTGTCACTTGTGCCACTGGTTCAGTCATCCAGAAGCTTGCTCCTGGTTTGCCAGGGGCCTGTCTGCTCTGGCACAGCCTGTACTGGACTGTGTTTAATTGCACTCCTCTCTTACTTTGGTGCAAGAGAGCTTTGTTGCTGACCTTTTAAGTTGTCTTGGGTTGGAAAAATTGTTGCATTTCACCTTCTTTGTGGGTTCTGCAGCTCTAGAATTTGTTTAGTCATTATTTAAACGTATTTGGAGGGGTGGGGGAGAGTTCAGGAAGTCTCTGCTTTTATTCAGCCATGATGGCTCCCCTCCATGGAATTCACTTTCAAGAAGTGACTTATATGGAACCATTCTTAACTTAGAACTTATAATACAAATTTTGTGTCCAACCTTCTGTTAATACATATAGTGTTCCAAAAGTCTTCGTGCACTTGTAAGTTTCTTAGTTTTAGGAGTCAATTTTACCTATAAAGCTGAAAACTGAATCAAGACTTTTGGGATACTAGAGGTATATGTGTGACATACATAAATGCATAGATACATATATGTAATGTATTTACATGTATACATACATTTGTGTTACATTTATACATGCGAGTTGTATGTATGTGTATATATAATGTATAAGGGTACATGGGTATATACAGATATGTATGTGTGTATATACATATAATATGTGTATACATATATATGTATGTTTCTATATCTATATGCCATTTCTTATTTAAGGCCTGAATAAATAAGTCAAGATTATGTAGTAATAGCTAATAAATATAGCTGCATTTGCATAACACTTTTAAGATTTCCAAAACACTTTGCAAATATTAACTTATTTGGTAAAATGTCAAAACCACTGCTTATTACATAACAATTCAGAGAAAGTTAAAGAAATCAGTCTCTCGCATGCACTCATCCCTACAGCACCTCACAGAGTCCACTGCACCCAATTTAGACCTACCTTCCTTTCTTCATTTTCTTCACTAACTCCCTGTGATATTTATCTGTTTCCTTCATGCCCTTCACAATGACCTTATTCTTCTTCATCCCATCTTGCTTCTTCTTGTATCTGTCATACTGGAACAGCTCCTTGGTCAGCGTGGTGATCTGATTGCTCATATCTTCTACCATCAGACGCTCTTTTGCTTTCAATTTGGCTTGTTCTAGAAAGAAGCCTCTCCTTTCCTGGAATCTCTCCATCAGCTTGGATCTGGTCTCTTGAAACTTTTGCGCACTTGCTTCCATTTTCTTATTTTGGTCTTCATTTCTTTTTTTAATAAAGTGATTTTTCTCTTGAATATATTCTTGGACATTTTCATTAGTCATTTCGTCATCAAAATGGAGCATGGCTACAAATTGTTTTTTATTTTGGAAGTTTTCCTTCTTTTCCTTGTTTCTATACTGTCTATCAACACTATAAAGTGGGGCAAAGTCAATAGTGCCACCTGGTCTAGTAGCCTCTTTCTTCTTATCTCTTTCCAAGCGATGGCTAATTTTAAATTTGGATTGGCTGTCAATAAAATGACATAATCGGTAAACTGGACGGTGGTAGATTTCTTGTTTTATCTCTTTAGGTTTTGAAGAATACTTGTAAATGGATGGTGGAGACATATGAACTTTGATCACTGGCATTCTAAAATTAAGGTCCATTTCTTGATCTTCAATCTTTTCTTCTTCTGGTACCTTAAAAACTACAGAATATAAAAGACAAATACAAGATGATGTTAGCATATATATATATATACATGTATATATATATACATATATATATATATATATATATACACACTATTGTGTACACTAATCAATTAAAAGAAGTAATCTGCTTTTATTATTTTTATTAATTTCTCACAATAACCTTGAGTCAGACTAATGATCACAACCTCATTAATTACAAAATAAACAGATGATTTAGTCATCAATAATTAAGTCAAGTAATTTTTCTTTCTGTGTACTATGGAAGAATCATGCACCTTACTGGAAGAAAGACACTCAACTGATGAGGCCAATTCATTCACTTTTAAATGTCTGCTTCAAAGTTTTATCATAAAGATGCATTTTCTGACATGATGTGTTACATTCTGTGGGAAACAGAGGAAATACCTACACACATTCAACAAGTAAACATTTATCAAGCATTAACTATGGGTCAGGCATCATGCTCAGTTCTGGATATATGTGTGTATACATACACATGCACCCACACACACACACATATATATATATATATATATATATATATATATATATATATATATATATATATATATATATATATATATATATATATGATTTATAGCTTGCTAGATATCTTATATATATGATTACACTGTACTATGCTATACTATACTATAATATACCATAATATACTATTATATGACTCTATTATATGTATGACTTATAGCTTGCTAGATACCTTATATAAACATATCAATATACAGACAGATCAAGATCTAAGTATATAATTATATCTATTTATATAGATATAGCCAGATATATAGATATCTATAGCTACACTTATATAAATTTAGACCTACATGCAGATATAGATAAATATATAGATACAGACATAGATATCTACACATATTTTGGATACAAAACCCTTAAAATTTAGTACATTGTTTTATCATTATCACTTTCTTTCACATAATTATTAATTGTTCTTAGAATTTTTTGCTTGATCCATTCAGCATTTGGGATTTCACTGTTCTTGCCACATTTGTGCGTATGTCTTTTGCTTCTTATATCTGAAGCGATGCCTTGTTGTTTTTATCTAATTCTTTCTTTTTCATTTTATTGGATCTGCAATCCAATCACATTTACAATGATCTCGCATGCTTTCAAGTCGTTATTTTACACTCTTCCGTGAACAGTGCCATGTCTGTTCAGTGACCTTCACTCATTTTTTTCAATGTTGGCTCTATCTCCATTGACTCTTTTCTCTTTACTCTCTTATCCTCTTCCGATGTGTTACTTCTTTCTCTTTGGAACCCTGCTATGAGCTTCTTTATTTTTTTTCTTGCTGTTACCTGATTATTTAATTCTTCCCCTCCTTTACTTTCTATCTGATAAAATATTTCCCCCTTCTCTTTAGCTAATCCTATTCATTAGATTTTTTAAAAATTTCATTTCTGTGCCCCTCTGTAGAGAGGATTTCTTGCCCTAATCCTATAGCTACTTGACACTACTCTCTCTCTCTCTCTGCCCCTATACTTATCTACTTCATTTCTATTCACTACATTATTAATATAATCAAAATTTCTAAGGTATCTACTTTGTGTCTCCCACCTCCACTGAATAACTTGTATCTCTGTTTTTAAGGAGTTGTTCCAAGGGGCAGAGTCAAGATGGCAGACAACAGGCAAGAACTTACCTGAGCTCCCCCTCAATCTCCTCCAAATTTCTTTAAATAATGGCTTAAAACAAATTCTTGGGGAGTAGAACCCACAAAAGGACAGAATGAAACAATTTTCCAGCACAGGACAACCTAGAATGTCAGCAGGAAAGGTCTGTTGCACCAGAGTGAGAACAGGGTACAGTACAGCACAGGCCCTTCGAGCACACATGGGGCCCCAGAATACCAGAAACAGGCCTTGGGGGCAATCAATAGCAGAAGTAGTGGTTTCTGAACCTCTCAGTCCACAAGACAGTAAGGGGGTTGGACAACTGGTCAGAACGAGACTATAGGGGTCCCTTTGCTGGCACTGTGTGGGGGAGGGGCATGACTCTGTTGTATTGCCCATACTTAGATTTGGGTCACAGTCCTAGGTCTCGGTCCCAGGGCAATAAAGAGCACTAGCACAGCTTGTGTCTACAGGGGAGCAAGGACCTGAGTCACAGTTCTATGGTGGAAAAGGGTGCTTGAGGTCATTCACAGATGAGGGTACAGTGCAGGAGAGTAGTAAACACACCTTTCTCTAGATCATACAACTGTGGAAAAATCAATAACTTACAGGTCTCCAGAATTACCTCTGAAAACAGACACATAAAAATCCTGAGGCTTGGGATGGTGCCTCTTCCACTTTGGAAGCAGAACTCCACTTTAGCACAGTTAAAAATCAAGAAATTGGCTGGAAAATGAACAAACAGAAAAAAGACCCTGACTATAGTAAGTTACTAGGATGACAGGGAAGATCAAAACACGCTTGCAAGAAAACAAAAAAGTCAAGACTCCTATGTTCAAAGCCTCAAAGAAAACTATGAAGTGATCTGAAGCCACTGAAGATCTCAAAAAAGATTTCAAAATCTAGTGAGGGAAGTAGAGGGAAAAATGGGCAAAGAAATGAGAGTGATGAAAGAAAAGCATGAAGAAAGGTCAACAGCGTGGTAAAGGAGATGTTTAAAAAAGTCCAATGAAGATGGAAAAAGAGGTACAAAAACCCACTGTAAAAAAAGAACTCCTTAAAAATCACAGTTGGCCAAACTGAAAAGAAACCTTTAAAAAAAACCTCCTTGAAGAAAATGGCTTAAAAACTGGAATTGGTGAAGCGGAAGCTACTGGTATTGAGACTCAGTAAAACAGTCAAAAGGATGAAAAAGCAGAAGAAAAGGTTAACTATATCATCACAAAAACCAAGTCATCTGGAAAACTGATCTAGAGGAGACCTGAAAGTCATGGCGAAAAATAGCCCAGACATCATCTTTCAAGCATTATCAAGGAAAATGACTGTGATATTCTAGAACCAGAGCATAAAATAGAAATGGAAAGAATCCCCCAGTTTTCTCCTGAAAGATCCCCAAATGAGAACTCCCAGGAATATTAGAACCAAATTCCAGAGCTCCCAGGTCAAGGAGAAAACATTGCAAGTAAGCAGAAAGAAACAATTCAAGTGTCATGGAGCCAGAATCAGGATCACAGATGATCTAGCAGCTTTTACATGAAAGGAACTGAGGTCTTAAAATAGGATATTCCAGAGGGTAAAAGAGCTAGGAATTAAACTGAGAATCATCTACCCAGCAAAATGGAGCATAACCCTTCCTGAGGAAAATGGATATTTAATGAGATTGAGGACTTTCAAACATTATTGATGAAAAGACAAGAGTTGTATGGAACATTAAACGTTCAGACGTAAGACACAAGAGAAGCATAAAAAGGTAAACAGGAAAGAGAAATCACAAAGGACTGAACAAGATTAAATTGTTACATCCTACATAAGATACTTGACATTCCTAAGAACTTTTTTCTTTATTAGAGCAGTTAGGAGGAATGCACATAGAGGGAATGGATGTGAGTTGAAAATGATGGGGTGGTATCAAAAAAAATAAAATTGTATCAAATTTATAAAAATATGAGTCATTTCCCAAATGATAAATGGTTAAATTATATGAAAAAGCATTTTTCGGGCAAAGAAATAAAAGCTGTCTATAGTCATTTGGGGAAAAAATGCTCTAAATCAGTATTGATTAGAAAAAATGCAAATTAAAACATCTCTGTGGTACTACCTCATACCTCTCTGATTGGCTACTATGGTAGAAAAGAAAAAAAATGGTAAATGCTGGAAGTGATGTGGGAAAATTGGGACACTAATGCATTGCTGGTAGAGTTTAGAACTGATCCAACCATTCTGGAGAGCAATTTGGAACTACGACCAAAGAGCTATAAAGCTATTATACCCTTTGACCCAGAAATACCACTAGTAGGTCTGTATCCTAAAGATACCAAAAAAAGTGGAAGGATTTGTATGTATAAATATATACATATATGGTACATAAGTTGTAGTACATGGCTACAACAGAATACAATCCTGCCATAAGAAATAATGAGTGGTATATTTTCAGAAAAATCTGGAAAGATTTCTATCCACTGAAGAGTGAAGTGAGCAGAATCAGGATAAGACCGTGTACAGTAACAGCAATATTCTATGATTTTTTAACTGTAAAAGACTTAGCTATTCTCATCAAATACAATGATCAGAAACAATTCCAAAGAAAACACGAGAAATATGATCCAGCTCCACAGAAACAACTGCTGCAGTATGAATACACATTGAAGAAAACTCTTTTTCACTTTAAAAAAAATTTCAGTCTGTGTTTTCTTTCACAACATGCCTAATATGAAAGTGTGCTTCGCATGACTGCCCATGTATAACCTATATCAAGTTGTCTTTCATCTCAGGGAAAGGCTAGGGAAAGGAAGGAGAGAATTTGAAATGCAAAAATTAAAAAAAATGTTTAAAGTTTTTCTTACATACCATTGGGAAAACTAATTTTTAAACAAAATTAAGGGATGAGAAAAAGGAATTCATTAGAAGAGGAAAGGGAGAGGTAGAATGGGGTAAATTATCTCATATAAAAGAGGTGTGGGAAAAAAACCTTTTACAATGGAGAGGAAGATGGAGGAGTTTAGGGGAGAGCACTTGAATCTTACTCTTATTGAAATTAGCTCAAAATTAGAATAACATATACTCAGTTGGGTATGGAAAGTTATGAGGGAGGTAAGAGAAGAGGAGTCATTGATAGAAAGGAGGGTGGTTTGGGGGAGGTGGTGATCAGAAACAAAACACATATGATGAGGGACATGGTAAAAAGAGAGAGAGAGAGAGAAATACAAGCAGATCAAGGGAAATAGTAACCATAACTGGGAATGGGAATGGGATGAACACCAGAAAATGGAAGCAGATAGCAGAGTGGATTAACAAACAGAATTCTACAGTATGTTGTTTACAACAAACAAACTTGAAGCAGAGAGACACACAGAGCAAGGGTAAACAGCTGGAGGAGACTATATTATGCTTCAGCTAAAGTAAAAATAAAAAAAGGGATAGCAATCAAGGTGGAGCAGTGGATACAACGCTAGATCTGGATCCACGAGCATTCATCTTCCTCAGTTCAAATTTGGCTTTAGACGCTTACTAACTGCGTGACACTGGGAAAGTCACTTAATCCTATTTGCCTTAGTTTCCTCATCTGTAAAATGAGTAGGAGAAGGAAATAGCCAACACTCCAGTACCCTTGCCAAGAAATGCCAAAATGGGGTCACAGGAAATCAGATATAACTGAAACAACACAACAATAAAAAATTATAAGAGAGGAGGTACAGTGGATAGAGTATAGATCCCAGAGTTAGTAAGAATTATTTTCCAGAGCTGTGTGAACATAGGCAAGTCACTTAACCTGTTTGCCTCAAATTTGCACGGAGGTAAAACAAGATGGAGAAGTTAATGGTAAGCTATTCCAGTGTCTTTGTCAAAAGAAAAAAAATGGGGTTACAAAGAGTCAGACATGATGGAAAAAAATGACTGATCGATCACACACAGAGTGATCATGATCGCAAAGAAAACAAAAATAATAATCTAATTAAAATAGATAAGCAGGAAAAGTACATTTTGTTTAAAAAAAAAGGTACTATAGACGATGAAGTAATATTCATACTAAGCATATATGCACATAGCATCCAAACTCTTTAAGGAAAATTTAAATGAGATAGAGGAGAAAAATGTACTAGTGGGGGACCTCAACTTTCCTTCTCAGAACTAGATAAATCTACCCACCAAATAAACAAGAAAGAAGTTAAGGAGGTGAAGATCATTATAGAAAACTTACATATGAGAGACCTCTGGGGATAACTGGAGATGAAAAAAAAATGTACCTTTTTTTCTCAGTGGTACATGGCACCTAAACAAAAATGAACCATGTATTAGGGCATAAAATCAAGTGCAGAAAAGCAGAAATATTAAAATGCATCTTTTTCAGATCATAATACAATTAAATAAAGGGTCATGGGAAAATATATTAAAAATTGATTGAAAATTAAATAATTCTGTCCTAAAGAATGAATGAGTCAAAAAACAAATCATAGAAACAATTAATAATTTCATTAAAGATAATGACAACAACGAGACAACATACCAAAATTTATGGCATACAGTCAAAGTAGTACATGGGGGATGTGTATATATATATATATATATATATATATGTATGTATGTATATAATTATATATATATGTGTGTGTGTGTGTGTGTGTTGAAATTATTAAAATAGAGGAACAGCAGATCAATGAATTGGGCATACAACTAAAAAAACCTAAACTGGCCATACAACTAAAAAAGAACAAATGAAAAATCCCCAAGTAAAAATCAAATTGGGAATCCTGAAAATCAAAAGAGAGATTAATAAACTGGAAGTAAGAAAATAATTGAACTAGTAAATGAAACTGGGAGCTGGCTTTATGAAAAAAAATAAATCATTGATTAATTTGAGTTAAAAAAGAGAGGAAAATCAAATTGCTTGTATCAAAAATCCACCATCAATGAAGAGGAAATTAAAGTGATAATCAGGAGATATTTTGCACATTAATATGTCAATAAGTATCACAATTCAAGTAAAATGAATGAAATGGACAGAATATTTGGAATAGATGGAAAAAATGGAATATTTACAAAAGCACAAATTGCCCACATCATCAGAAGAGGTAATAGAATACTTAAACATCTAAGAAAAAGAAATTGAACAAGCCATTAATAAGCTCCCTAAGAAAAAATCCTCAGGGCCAGCTGGATTCACAAGTCAATTCGACCACACATTTAAAAAGTAATTAATTGCAATACTACATAAAGGAAGGACTCCTACCAAATTGCTTTTACAACACAAGGTACTGACACCTAAAAGAAGGAGAGGGAAAACAAAGAAAGAAAACTATGGAACAACTTCCCAAATGAATACTGATGTAACAAATAAATAAAATAAAATTCTAACAAGGAGATTATAGGAATATTTCACAAAGTTCATACATGTGACCAGGTGGGATTTATACCAGGAATGCAGGACTGGTTCAACATTAGGGAAAAAATTATCATAATTGACTATATTAAAAACAAAAGCAACAGAAATCATATGATTATCTCACCAGACGCAGAAAAAAAAAAACAACTTTTGACAAAATAAAGCACGCATTCCTATTAAAAACGCTAGAGAAAACAGGAATAAATGGAGCTTTCTTTAAAATGACATACAGTAGCTATCTAAAACCATTAGCAAGAATTACCTGTAATGGAGATCAGCTAGAAGCCTTTGCAATAAGTTCAGGGGTGAAGCAAGAATGCCCATTTCTACTACTAATATTCAATATTATACTAGAAATGTTAGCTACGGACATAAGAGAAGAAAAAAGAAATTGAAGCAATTAGAATAGGCAATAAGGAAACAAAACTATCACTGTTTGCAGTGATATAAAGCATACTTAGAGAATCAATTAAAAACAACCAAGTTGTGAGATACAAAAGAACCCACATTAATAATCAGCATTTCTATATATCATCAACAAGACCCAACAACAAGAGACAAAAACATAAATTACATTTAAAATAACTGGACAACATAAAATACTTGGGAGTCTACCTGCCACCTACTACAAGTAGAAAACACTTTTCACAAGAATAAAGCCAGATCTAAACAACTGGAAAAACATAAATTGCTCATGGGTAGGCTGAGTCAATATCATAAAAAATGACAGTTCTACCTAAATTAATTTACTTAATCAGAACCATATTAATCAAACTATCAAAAATTATTTTACAGAGGTGGAAAAATAATATCAAAATTCATCTGGGAGAACAAAAGACCAAGAAAATCAAGGGAATCTGTGGAGGATAAAAAGTGAAACCAGGGGGTCTAGCTATATTATAAAGTGGTAATCATCAAAACAATGCGATATTAGCTAAGAAATAGAGGGGTAGATCAGTGGAATAGATTAGGTACACAATTCACGTTCATATATAACCATAGCAATCTAGTGTTTGGTAAACACAAGACCCAAGCTTTTGGGACAAGAACATACTATTTGATAAAAATTGTTGGGGAAATTGGAGAATAATATGGCAGAAAGTAGGTATAGACCAACATCTTAAATCATACATCAAGATAAGGTAAAAATATGCACATAATTTACACATAAGGGGTGATACCATAAACAAATTAGGAGAGCAAGGAATAGTTTATCTGTCAAATCTATGAAAAAGGGAACAATTTATGACCAAATAATAGATAGAGAGTATTAAGAGATGTAAAATGGATAATTTTAATTATATGAAATTTAAAAGTATTTGCACAAAAAACCCTACTTTAACCAAGGCAGCAGAAAGCTATGAAAAATTTCTGCAGCCTGTGTCTCTAATAAAGGCCTCATTTCTCAAATATATAGAGAATTGAATCAAATTTATATGAATGTAAGTCATACTGCAATTGACAAATGAGCACATATTAAGTGCTCACGAAATGCTTATTCCCCTCCCCCATCCTTACTGGAATGATTTCTCTTCATGCCTTCAGAATTTTACAGAATAGGTATTTAATAGATGCTTGTTTCCTTCCTTCAACTGTAGCTCAGAAAAATACTGATGAGATCAGCACCATCATTCCTTAAGAGAGAGAGAGAGACTCCAATCAATTATTCTTTGATTCTAATTACCACTCCTCTATTTCTCAATCTAAAACGCTCTTTTCTGGCTATAACTTCTCTCTGTGTGTTGTCTTCCCCTATTAAAATGTAAGCTTCTCTGATATTTGTACTTGTACTTCTTCCTTGTGATGTTACTTTATATTAATGTCTGTGGAGATGTTGTATCTACCCTTTAAAAATACAATATTCTTGAAGGAAAAGACTCATTGTCTTTGCATCTCAAGCACTGAGAATTCTGCCTTACAACCAAGGACTCAAAATATATTGAACTGAATTGAATCCAGTGAAATTGGACTTTGAAATGACCACGTATTCAGTCTTCTAGCCAGAAACTCCCGGATACCTCCATTTTAGCACAGCATTTGACAAAGACTTGTGTTATTCTTGTGAACATGATGGAAAGATTTGAGCTGTGCCAGAAGGGTCATGCGCTTGGCTATCTGAATGGCTGCACCCATTGAGGAGCTCTCAAATCAGAGATATCTTTTGGGACAAAAGTCTCTTTCAGACAGCCTCAAAAATCTGTCCTTGGTCCTTATCAAACGTGGATGAAGGCACAGGCAAAAAGATTATTCAGTCTTCAAATGACACTAAGGTAGGAGGAATAGCCAATATGAAATGATAAATTTGGGATCCAAAAAGACTCAAAGAACTAGAATGTTTGCCAGAATCTAATCAAATAAAGAAAAACAATTGAGAAGAAAATGAGTCAGTAGAGAACTTACATGAGACTTGATTAAGTCAGCTCATTCTGAGAGGACATGAAGATATGAGTGAAAAACGGGCCACAAATATCTGGGAAATGGGCATTTGCTGACCACTCCAAAGGGATCTATTATTATCTGGTAAAATTCAATCCCATATGGACTGATCTACTCCAATTTAAAAGGTGCTCTGCTAGGACCCAGGGATGTAAAGTGTAAATTTGAAAATAATTACTGACCTGCAGGACCATACATGGGGAAATGTGACATTTTAGCAACTATGTGCACATGTGTCTATTTGAGAAAGGAGACAGCATTACCCTGGGTGATGAGAACAGAATTATCAGAGGAAAAGGCCTTGGAGCCAAGCCTACAACAAGCCAGGGATTCAAAGACACTCTTTAGTAAGTCGTGCTACTAATACAGAGGAGTATTACATATGGTATATATAAATATAATTATAATAATATATTAACTATATATAATACCAAAAGAATAGAAGACTGACCCCAAACATATTGGGTTGCCCTCTTATGGTAAATTTATGGAAGGCATGAGGAAGAGATGCATAGGACTGTTGGGGGTGAATGAAAGGCAAACTGCACATCAGAGAAAACTCTTACATTGAGCAAATCACAGACCCATTCAAAGGATACTGCAGAAAACAGAAAAAGGTCTGGCAAAATGGGAAGGGCAAGTTATTAATGACGCATTTAGATTGCTTTTCCCCACAACGAAATTTATCTAGGTAAAAAAGCAAACTTGCCATTCTAAAAAAATTATAAATATTCTAATTGTACATATGATAGAACCAATTCATACATAGTTGGAGGAGTGCATTTAGGGTTATTTTATACATACACACATATATGTGTGAGTGCAAATGTGTATATATACATATATACATGCATACGTATATATGCATATATTATATATGGAGTTATGCTGGAGTAAAAAAAAAACTTTTAAAAAAGACTCAAACATTCCAGTAAACAATTTAGGACATTAGAAAGAGGGAAAAATGTAGATAAAATTACCTAGTGCATTGATAAAATGAAATTAGCAAGGTGTGATGAACTGGATGAATTTGGAAGAAAAATGAAGGCATTGGAAAATGTAATGCATTTTATTGAAAACCATAAAAATTCCTCCAGACCCATCTAATTTCAGAGCATAAGTGGGTTTAGATAAAGGCAAAGGAGGTAATCGAGATGAAATTACTAAAGATTACATAAATCTGATCCTGGGCAATGACCCTTCAATAATTAACCCCCTCACCCTTACACTTTCTTCTCAGAAATATCTTGAGTTGAACGGTTGGTCCATTTTGTACAAAATGTGAATTTCCTTCTTATGTAATCATTGAACAATGTGTGCTGTCCTGTAATAACCAGGGAGGTTTGGCTGGTTCCCCAGTTATACTCACTAGAAAGGCTTTTTAACTAGGATAACATAGCTTTTATGGATAAAATTGCTGCCTGAGGTGTATCATGCACTTCCAACAAAATGATGGAATTTGTGTAGTTAATTCCTTACATTCTCATTGAAAAAAATGTATCTTCTGGACAAGATACAGTAAGAAAATTCATGGAGCTATCATGTCCCTTGCAAACACTCATTCAATAATGACAGGCAGTTTTATGAAAAAGGAGAAAAAAGGACAATATTTGCTGAGGAGATATAAAAGAGAAACTGTGGCGGAGGAATCAGAGCTTCAAATTCAGTTAGGGAGGCTGGAATAGAAAGTGCCTAAACTGGAGCAGAGGGTGATTTGGGCTAATGTTGGCTAGAAATGGGACAGAGGAGAGATAAAATATACATCAAAACTGACTGCATTCATTGCCTTCTCTATGCTGATCTGATAAGAAATTTGAAATCGGGAGTTTGAGGTTTTTTTTTGTTTGTTTGTTTTGTTTTGTTTTCCCAAGCCATGAAACAGTTTTCTTTAAAATTTTTAAGTCGAGGCCTACATTCAGGTGAAATGTTTCGTCTTTTTGAATGATTATGACTTACTCTGAGTTACAGAAAACTGTTTGAGGCAAAAGAGATCAAAAGCAAATATGTGCAAAATGTGTGGCTGTAAGAAGTGGGGAAGCCAAACCTTGGATGCGTCCCACTTCCTATGCCCCTCCTCACGAAACCACGGCAGCCGAGTGACTAGTACCTAATTTTCACTGCACCCTCCCAACAAGATCATGCCCTTTTTCCAGGGTATTATGGGGGGGGGCATTATTAGATTTTATTTATTTTCAGTTTTCAACATTCACTTCCACAAAATTTTGAATTTCAAATTTTTCCCCATCTCCCTCCATGCCCCCACCCCAAAACAGTGTGTAGTTTGATTACCCTTTCCCCCAATCTCCCCTCCCTTCTATCATTACCCCCTCTTTTATCCCTTCCCTTCTATATTCCTGTAGGGCAAGATAGATTTCTATACCTCACTGCCTATATATCTTATTTCCTAGTTGCATGTAAAAACAATTTTTAACATTCATTTTTAAAGCTTTTAGTTCCATATTCTCTCCCTTCCCCCTTGCACTCACTCTCACTGAGAAGGCAAGCAATTCAATATAAACTTTACATGTGTAGTCATGCAAAATGCTTCCGTAAAAAGCATGTTGTGAAAGACTATATTGCCCTCTATCCTGTCCTGCCCTCTGTTTATTCTGTTCTCTCCTTTGACTGTCCCTCTACCAAAGTATTTGCTTCTGATTATTCATTCCCCCAATCTGCTGTCCCTTCTATTATCCCCCCTCTCTTATCCCCTTTGCCTCTGCTTTCCTGTAGGATAAGATAAACTTCCATACCCAATTGAGTGTGTATGTTATTCCCTTTTAAAGCCAAAGGAAAGGAAGGCTCATTTATTCCCTCTCAACTTCCCCTTCATTATAAAAGTTCTTTCTTGTCTCTTTTATGTGAGATGATATGCTACATTCTACCCCTCCCTTTCTCTTTCCTAGTATATTCCCCCTCAACACTTAATTTTCTTTTTTAGATATCATGCCTTCATGTCCAGCTCACCTTGTGCTCTCCCTCTCCCTCTCCATATATATCTAGATCTATCTATATATGTATGTTGTATCTATCTATCTATCTATCTATCTATCTATCTATCTATCTATCTATCTATGTTTTGATTGCAAAACCCACGCCAGCTTCACAGCACTCCCCTTCAATGTGCCCACTCCAGAAAAAGGTGCATCCAGCTCCAACTTTAGAAAGGTGGCCTTCATTTGCCAACCTTGTTTCACTCAGGGCTGCTATTTGGATGCAATACCTGTTGAGTTCTCTTGCAATAACAGCAGTTCTTCTTTCAGGTCTACTGGATTTTGTGTTGTCTATTAGTGTGCCCATGTTCCATGTTCCAATGGTAAGTGGAATTATTGTTGCAGATGTTTTCGTACATTTTTTTTGTGTTTAGGCCACAAAAAATTCCTCGCCTGCCACGGTAATCAGGCCAGGGTTGGGTAAGCAGGTAATGTATAGGACACCTTTTCTAGCCCTGTTCCTCACACTTGGAGGTGAGCAGTGCAATCCTTAAAAGGCTGCTCAGACACCCAGGGGGCTGCCAAGTGCCACTGCGGCTTGCAATGAGAAACAACCCTATGGCCTGGGCCACCTGTGTGCAGGGTTGTGACTATAGCTCCCACTGTATCTGCCCCTCCTGCTTCATCACTTGCCTGTCGCCACAGGACTTTGAGGCATAATAGTGAAATGGTATGGGTGATGTCTTTTGATTCATGTGTAAATTGGATTTAAGTGAGGCAGAGTTGCACGAAGTTGTCAGCCTCACTCTCCCATCCTGAGTCATCATAGTCCAGTGGCAGGACAGAGTCAAGATGGCTGGTGATGGTTCAGAATGCAGTGGATGTCTTGGCATCTTCAGTGTCTAACCAAGCTCTAAGCACTCCACATCGCCTGCTTCATCTGCCTTCATGACCATTGGAAAAAATTGTTCTCATCTGCCCAATTCCACTAGAGAAGTCTTCACATGCTTGGGGTAGACACCCCTCTAACTTACCAATGGGTTTCAGAACCCTTGGCTACCCTCAATCTGGTTTGGCCTGTCTACCAAAATGGCTTACTGGGGTGTGGCTGCTGTGCATGCTGCAGCTTCTTGGTGCCACAGGTAAGAGTTAAGTGGAACAGATGGACACCAAAGGTAGAAAGAGCCCCAAAAAGGGGTTGGCAGCCATCACACCAAAGGTACTGGTCCTCCCTGAACACATAATCTAATCAGTAAGTTGATGTGCCTGCCAAAAGGAGTGAATGAGAGGCTCATGGCAATGTGATCGCCACTCACAGGAAAACACCATGCCACCATCATCAGTGCCTATGCTCCCACCATGACAAAACTTGATGAAGTCAAAGAAAAATTTTATGAAGACGTAGAGACACTTATCATCAATGTGTCAAAAGAGGACAAGAGGACTTTAATGCTAGAGTAGGCTCAGACTACCAGACTTGGCAAGGAGTTCTAGGAAGGAATGGAGTTGGGAAGAGCAATAGCAATGGTCATTTCCTGCTGAAGACTTGTGCATCACATGACCTTCTCATCACCAACACTCTCTTCTGTTTACCTAAATGCAATAAAACTCCATGGATGCACCCTCGTAGTAAACATTGGCATCTAACAGATTATGTGATTGTATGGAGAAGAGACAGACAAGATGTGAGAGTGACAAAGGCAATGTGTGGTGCAGAGTGCTGGACTGATCATAGACTTACCCTTTCTGAGATAAATATTTGCAGTCATGAAATGTGCTGCCTCCAAAGCAAAATGACTACCAGAAGAATTAATGTCAACAAATTAGAGCTCTTCTCTGAATGGGAACAGTTTGCTGCTGACTTGGAGGGAAAGTTGAGCCAACATACAGTTGGCAACAGTGGAGCAGAAAAGGAGTGGGCAGCTGTCACAGATTTGGTGTACAGCACTGCATTTTCCCATCTAGGTCAGAACACTCACAAACACCAAGAATGGTTTGGTGAAAATGATGGGGAAATTCAGAAGCTGCTAAATGAAAAACATGAACTCCACAGGATTTACCAGCAGGACCACTCAGCATGGCATGCCCACATAAGAAAAGGTGCTGTGCTCTTTGAGCAAAGTAGAATTGAAACAGCACAAAGTAAACACAGGATGTACAAATTTGGGATATCCACTCCAAATATTCAGACTATCTATGTCCAACCTGTGGTAGAGCATTCCAAGCTTGTATTGGTCTGATCAGCCACAGTCAGATACACTGAAATTTCACTTTACAGTGGTGATGTCATTTTTGGTCCTCTTAGAAGACGAAGGACAACAAGCAACCAACTGACCATATATGTATGTATGTATGTATGTATGTATATTCCCTCCAACTCTCCTAATACTGAGAAAAGTCTCATGAATTACAAATATCATTTTTCCATGTAGGAATGTAAACAGTTCAATTTTAACAAGTCCCTTATGGTTTCTCTTTCCTGTTTCCCTTTTCATATTTCTCTTGATTTTTGTATTTGTAAGTCAAATTTTCTATTCAGCTCTTGTCTTTGTATCAAGACTGCTTGAAAGTCCTCTATTTCATTGAATGTCCATTGTTTTCCCTGAAGGATTATACTCAGTTTTGCTGGGTAGGTGATTCTTGGTTTTAATCCAAGCTCCTCTGACCTCCAGAACATCATATTCCAAATCCTTTCATCCCTTAATGTAGAAGCTTATAGATCTTCTGTTATCCTGATTATATTCCCACAATACTCAAACTCTTTCTTTCTGGATGTTTGCAATATTTTCTCCTTGACCTGGGAACTCTGGAATTTGGCTACAATATTCCTAAGGAGTTTTCCTTTTAGTATTTCTTTCCAGAGGTGATCAGTGGATTCTTCTAATTTCTATTTTACCCTCTGGTTCTAGAATATCAGGGCAGTTTTCCTTGAAAATTTCTTGAAAGATGATGTCACTTTTTTTGATCATGGCCTTCAGGAGGTCTAATAATTTTTAAATTATCTCTCTGGCATCCATGTGCTAGTTCAGTTGTTTCTTTTTTTTCTAATGAGATAATTCACATTATCTTCTATTTTTTCATTCTTTTGGCTTTGTTTTATAATTTCTTGATGTCTCACAATGCCATGAGTTTCCATTGGCTCCAGTCTAATTTTCAAGGATTCAGTTTCTTCAGTGAGTTTTTAGACTTCTTTCATTTGGCCCATTCTGCTTTTTAAGGCATTCTTCTTCTCATTGGCTTTTTAGACCTCTTTTGCCATTTGAGTTAGTCTAATTTTAAAGGTGTTATTTTCTTCAGCTTTTTTTTTTTTTTTGGAAGGGGTTTCCTTTACCAAGCAGGTGACTCGTTTTTCATGATTTTCTTGCATCACTCTCATTTCTCTTCCCAATTTTTCCTCTACTGGATTTTCAAAATCCTTTTTGAGCTCTTCCATGACCTGGGACCAATTTATAGTTTTCTTGGAGGCTTTGGATGCAGGAGCTTTGACTTTGTTGTCTTCTTCTGGTTGTATGTTTTGATCTTCCTTGTCACCAATGATATAAGAAAATACCTCTTCACTGAGAAAGTAAGAATCTATAGACTTTCTTTTCCCTTTTTGCTCATTTTCCCAACCAATTACTTAACTCTTGAGCTCTTTGTTAAGTGGAGGGCTCCAGAAAGAGCTGCAGCTTCAGCACTGACTGCTGCCATCCTGGGCTGCGGCCAGGCCTGGGGCCCGACCTTGCTCCCCTCTCAGCCAGGTGGGAGATCCTTCTCACTGACCTTCAAACCTGTCTTTGGCATTTGTGAGTTGAGAAGATTGGAAACTGTTGCAGCCACCAGCGATTCAGTACCTTAAGGTCTGCTCCAGTTCTGCCCTGGTGCAGCTGAACTGCACTCAACTTCTAGACTGGTGCAAAAGACCCTTCCTGTCAATCTTCCAGATTGTCTTGGCCTGGAAATTTGCTTCAGTCTGTACTTTTGTGGCTTCTGCTGCTCTGGAATTTGTTTAGAGTCATTTTTACATTTTTTGAGGGGTTTGGAGGTCTCTGCTTCTACTCCACCATCTTGGCTCCACCTCAACAAGATCATGCTTTGACAGATTCCTGAAACAACTCACTTTCCCATTCATTATGGCAGCTATTCCTTTTCACTCTTTTTAAAAGCCTCCCTTAAGTCCCTATCAAAAAATTCCATTGGTTCCCTTTTACCTATAGGATGAAATCTGAATCCTATTTGTCATGAATGATCCTTCACAACCTGGCCCTTCCTACCTTTCCAGTCTTCTTACATTTGATTCTTTTTCATACACTGAACCATTCAGCTACACTGCTCCCTTTGCTAATGCAGGACATTCTACCTGCCTCTGTGCCCTTTCCCTAGTATTCCCCTAAAGTGTTCTCTCCTCTGCCCTCAGCCTCATGGCATCCATGGCTTGCTTTAAGGCTAAATTCAAAGCCCAACTTTTTTAAGATGTGTTCTCACTACCACCCCCACCATGCTGGTCTTTTGAGATGACCTTCCATTTGAAGAAATATCATATATAGAGTTATTTGTACCATCTCTTCCAAGAGAACCTGAGTTCTTCAGTGCTATGGGATCATAGTTTTGTCTATCTTTTAGATTCTCTAGAATTTAGCCGAGCGCCAGGAACATATAAGTCCCTAATACATGCTTGTTGATTGATTGACACTTTATATAAACAACTTGTTTTACAATACTTCTTTCCCCATAAACTCCTTGTTTATGAAGTTCTAAAATAAATACCCAGGTACTGCCTCTCGGCCAGAGATCTCTGGGACTAACACACAGGCAGTGTTCTCTCCAGGAACTACTCCTCAAATGTGTGTGTGTGTGTGTGTGTGTGTGTGTGTGTGTGTGTGTGTGTGTGTGTGTGAGAGAGAGAGAGAGAGACAGAGAGACAGAGAGACAGAGAGACAGAGAGAGAGACAGAGAGACAGAGAGACAGAGACAGAGAGAGAGACAGAGAGAGAGACAGAGAGAGACAGAGAGAGACAGAGACAGAGAGACAGAGAGAGACAGAGAGACAGAGAGAGAGACACACACACAGAGACAGACAGAGACAGACAGAGACAGAAGGGGAGAGGAGAGGGGAGGGGAGGGGAGGAGAGTAGTGAGAGGAGGGGAAGGGAAAGGAAGTTGTTAGACCTCCCCCATTTTCCACATGAAGGACCTAAAAGATATATTTTCATGCTGTCCAAGTAGAATAATGTTATCTTATTGAGGGAAGGTGAGAGACTAAGAAATGAGGAACTAGAATTCTTTCCTCTCCTTCCCTCTCTTACCCTGCTTACCAGGAGAAAGGAAAAAGAAAATGTAATGGCTGGGGAAATTAAAACTCTCTAGTTATACTGTTACGCTGGACTTGGATAAAATGAGAGTGCTTCTTCTACAATCCCCAAAGAGAAAATGAAATAACAAATTTAATGCTCTTAGAATGAAGCTCAGTATGAAATCTGCTACAAGATAATTCAAGTACCTGCTTATGTGATATCAGCAAAATTAGTAAACTTTGTTACTAAGATAGGAGTTCCTTGTCTCCCACCATATTTCACATCCCAGGAAAGCTCAAAATGTAATCAGAGGATATTACCAAGGTGTTAAACTAACTGCCAAAATCTGGCCATACCTGGTGATTCTTCTGTGAAGAGTGAAAAATTCTCTTGAATGAATAAGAAAAGGCCCAGTTGTTCGAGCTGGAAATGGGCCCCATGCTCAGAAAACTCTAAGCTGCTAAGCTCAGGATCAAGTACAGTAACTCAGAGCAGTGGACATTTGGAACAGCTTTGGAGGAGGACCTGGACTTATTGAGGAACATGGGGAGTCCCCAAATTCTGTCCCCAAGTCATCTATCAAGCCTTGCAAGTGAGATACTTAACCACCAGGAATCACAGACATTCCACACTAGTGATTCTTCACCTAAGCCCCACACAGCTTGAAGGGATTAACAGATAGATTTCAAGTTGTCTCTGACCTTTGACAGGTAAAAAACAGATCTGTACTTTCACTAACATCTGATTAAAATGTAGCATTTCTTCAATTCATTTTATGAATTTAAAAACTTAATTTTGAAAACGGGTACATGGGTTCTACCAGACTGCCAAAGGGATCTATAATACAAACAAGGTATAGAACCCCTAGATATGTGTATTTTAGTGCCCCCAAGATATTTGAGGCTTTAATGTGCAGGGTCTCTGAGAGAAGAAAGAGGGCTGGCTACAGATCATGAGAAATATAGCACCGCAATTAAGACTCACTGTATGAGAGAAGTAGGCCCAGTCAAGGGACTTGCTCACAAAAGATCTTATACCTGGGAGGGAGGAGGGGAAAAGGAAAGGGAAGGCTCCCTATGATGATTCAACAAGGAGTGAATATCTAGGTCTAACAGTTCTTGTTTTGTCAGGTATCTTGGCACCATTTCCTCGCTTCATTTGTAACTCACATTCTATTCTAAATTTATATCAACTATATATTTTAGGGGGAGAGTATAACCCAAGTTTATAAAGAGAAACATTTTGTACCTTCTCTTTTTAATGTGTAACCTCAGTAAATGCCTTTGCTTTGAGCCAATTGTGTCCACCAGCTGAGCATTAAAGGTAAGTACACCACTGGGGGCTCATAAGTCAGTTTTAGGAAAAGTTGTCAGAAGAATTACCTGGAAACCAAGGTAGAATCTATTCACTGTGGAATCCATCCCTCCAATACAGCTGTGGGTTGTAAGAATAGCCCAGAAGATGTGCTACACTAAGGTGAAAATAAGCTTTCAGAAATGATTGTATTATTTATTAATTTAATGTTCTTTCCACCAGTAAACATTGCATCTTCTCTATGACTCAGGATTCAAGAGTAGAATTTCAAAGAAAAAGCAAATGAAGAAACAAAAGCATTCAAAGGCCAATCTTACAATATAGCTCTGAATTTAACTAGACTTGCACTTATATAACATAATCCATCACGGGGTCCAGTTTGACATATTTGGAATCCACGGGCACTTCCACATTATTATAATAGCGTATAAGTAAATAAGACATTTACAAAATCTAGAATTGCTACTTTTTGAACGTTTAGTAATTAACAGATGGCATACAAATCAGAATAACACAATTTATTAAATAATTTGATCAATAATTATGTAAAACGGTATCCCTCCAATTCCTTTTTCGATGGGGTATTAAAAGATGTCACAATGTTTGACCAGGGCTCTGAATCGATTCAGGAAATGTCCATAGAGCCCATTGTCTGTGCATGACCCTGTGCTAGGCACAAAGGATTCAAAACCAAAAACCAGAGTCTGCCTTCAAGAACCTCATGCCCCACTGCAAGCTCCATGTGTCCACACAGAGGTGCATTCATGAGAAAGTGTAGACAAAATGCCATAAAACAACCTCGGCAGGGGGAGAATTGAAACAACCAGGATTCCAGAAAGGGTGTCAAAGGTAACAACAGTAATGATCCACCCTGGGATGGGGTCTTAGTCTCAGTCCACACAGCTCTTCTGTGCAGTAGCTTGAGAAATTGGAAATATCTGTGTATGTGTGTGCCTGCACGTGCGTGTGCACACAATGCATGCATATAATTATGAGACGTGCAATTTTACCCAATACTCTCGACGTATGGCTTATGTGGTTTAAAATCTGTGCCATGATTCACTCCAACGATAACTTCTTTTTGTTCGTTACTTTACTGAGAGGAAAAAAAAAGATTTCTGTGCCTGACCTTTCCTGTGCCTTAACTTCATGGACTGCTGTGGGTACTCTTTTTTCTGTAATGCTGATACTGCACAGGAAATAAGGGCCTTGTATCTCGATGCAGATATGCCACACAGCTTTGGAAACCCTTTCTCCTTGTGGACAGTCTCAACCTGTAAAAAACAAAACAAAACACAACACCAAAGAAGAACGCTTAAGAGATGCTGTAGGCACTGAACACTGCAGCACACCCACATAGTTCATTGGAGGAAAACCACATCCTTGATCATTCTGAATAATAAACTTCTGATTGTAACATCCTCTGGTTGCCCCATCCTTACCCCAATTAGACAGTATTTTTGCTTTAGACACTGTTTCTTTCTGAGTGTGTGAATAGATGGGTGAGTCACCCTGAGCCCACACTCAGTTACTCTTGGACTAAGTCCCAGTTTTTTATACTAACCAGTCCTTCTCTTATCCTCTACCTAAGAAACAGCCTTTAAATAGCAAAGATTTCTTACTCTTGGGGCAGCTAGGCAGTGCAGGAGACAGTCTGGTCTAGACTCAAGAAGATTCATTGTCATGAATTCAAATCTGGCCACAAACACTTTCTAGTTGTGTGACCCCAGTTACTTAAGCTTTTTTTGTCTCAGTTTTGGCATTTGTAAAACGAGCTGAAGAAGTAAATGGCAAACCACTTTAGTATATTGGTCAGGAAAACCCCAAATGGGATCACAAAGAATCAGATGACTGAAAAACAACTGAACAACACCTTACTTAGTTAGGAAGACAAATAAGAAACTTATTCTGGGCTCACATAAATTATTGATTCTTTAAAATCATTTTTAAAGGTGTCTCAAAATGATTGTAGTTTAAAAAATTAGAATGACTAAGTTATGAATGTAGTTAGTAGAAAAATGCCTTCTATCGTTTATTGTCAAACAGCAACAGGAAAGAGCCGAGAGGGCAGAGGAAAAGCACTGACCTGCTCAAGCTCTCCCCGCAAAGCTCTGAAAGTACCTGTAAAAAATGACTCTAAACAACTTCTAGAGCAGCAGAAGACACAAAAGGACAGAGTGGAACTTATTTTCAGCCCCAGACAACCCGGAGGTTGACAGGAAGGTTCTATAACACCACAGTCAAAGCAGAGCAGAGCCCAGTGTGGGCCATGGTAGCACTAACGACACTGGACCAGGCTTCAGGGTGTGGAATCACAGGTGGTTGCTGCAGTTTCCAGATTTCTCGACCCACAAACGTCAAAGAAAGCTTCAAAGGTCAGTAAGAAAAATTTTTCACCTGGGTGACAAGAGGGCTTGGTTAGGTCCCAATGCTGGCCCCAGGGTAGCAGCAGCAACCACTTTTGGAGCTCTTGGCCTACGGACCCTGGGGGAACCAGGCATTTGATCTAGGTCCTGAGTGGCAGTACTGGGGTGAAGAGGAGCACTGGTGTGGCAGAGCTGGTGGTGGTTGTGAAGAGGGAATCCTACTCCCAGTTCCAGGGCAGAAAAGAGTGTTTGTGGATTCTCAGAGATCAGCGCACAAGCCAGGAGAGGGGTAAACACCTCTCCCTTGATTATCCCACTTCGAAGGAACTAAAACTTACAGGTCCCTAGAGATATTTCAGAGAACAGATGCACAAAACCTCTGAAGCATGGGGTAGTATACCCTCCACTTGACAAAGGACTCAAAAGTCAAGTGATTGGCTGGGAAAATGCTCCAAAGGGGGAAAAATACGACTATAGAAGGTCAGTTTCTTGGTGAAAAAGTTATTTTCTTCCATTCTTTCAGCTGAGGAAAATAAAAGCATACAATCAGAAGAAGCCTAAAGCATACAACTGGAGCAAGACAGAAAGATCAAGGTTCCTACGTCAAAAGCATCCAAAAAAAAATATGAATTGGTCTCAGGTCACAGAAGAGCTCAAAAAGCATTTTGAAAATCAAGAGAGGTGGAGGAAAAATAGGTAACAGAAATGAGAGCGACTCAAGAAAATCTTGAAAAATGATTTTGCTAAAGGAGACCCAAACACTGCTGAAGAAAATAGCACCTTTAAAAATAGACTAACCCAAATGACAAAATAGGTCCAAAAAACCAATGAGGAGAAGAATATCTTAAAAAGCAGAATTGGCGAAATGGAAAAGGAGGTCCAAAAGCTCACTGAAGAAAATAGTTCTTTAAAAATTAGAACAGAGCAGATGGAAGCTAATGACTTCAAGAATCAAGAAATTATAAAACAAAACCAAAAGAATGAAAAAATAGAAGACAATGTGAAGCATCTCACTGGAAAAACAACTGATCTGGAAAATAGATCTAGGAGAGATAATTTAAAAATTATTGGTCTACCTGAAAATCATGATAAAAAAAAGAATCTAGACATCACCTTTCAAGAAATTATCAAGGAAAACTGCCCTGATATTGTAGAACCAGAGAGTAAAATAGAAATGGAAAGAATTCATCAATCACCTCCTGAAAGAGACTTCAAAAGGAAAACTCCAGGAATATTGTAGCCAAGTTTCAGAGTTCTCAGGTCAAGGAGAAAATATTACAAGCAGCTAGATGAAACATTTCAAGCATTGTGGAAATACAGTCAAGATAATGCAAAATTTAGCAGCTTCCACACTAAAGGGTCAAAGAGCTTGGAATATGATATTCCAGAGGTCAAAGGGAGAAGGATTAAAACCAAGAATCATCTATCTAGCAAAACTGAGTATAATACTTCGGGGGAAAAAATAGAATTTCAGTGAAATAGAGTTCTTTTCAAGCATTTTTGTTGAAAAGACAAGAGTTGAACAGAATATTTGACTTTCAAATACAAGAATCAAAAGAAACATGAAAAGGTAAACAGGAAATAGAAGCCTTAAGGACCTCAATAAAGTTGAACTGGTTATATGCCTACATGGAAAGATGACATTTGTAATTCACAAGACTTTTTTTGGTATTAGGGCAGTTAGAGGAAATACATATATGTGTGTGTGTCTGGGTATGTATGTTATATTAGTGTATGTATATATGCATGCATGTATATATATATTTATGGGTGTATATATGCGTATATGTATGTATACATATGTGTATATATGCATATATGTATACATACATATACGCATATATACACACGTGAGTATGAAGGCACAACACCTAAAAAATTAAATTTACTGTTGAGTGGAATGTACTAGGAGTAAGAGAAAGGGAGAGGTAGAATGTAGCAAATCATCTCACATAAAAGAGGCAAGAAAGAGTTTTAAAATGAAGGGGAAGATGGGGGAGATGGCAAGGGAATAAATGAGCCTTACTCTCATGGGATTTGGTTTCAGGAGGGAATAATACACATTCGATTGGCTATGGAAATCTATTTTACTCTGCCAGAAGGCAGGAGGAGAGGAAAGATAATAGAAGGGACAGCAAATTGGGGAAAGGGATAATCAGAAGCAAGCACTATTGTGGGGGGACAGGTCAAGGGAGAGAATGGAATAAATGGAGGGCAGGACTGGACAGAGGGCAATGTGATCAGTCCTTCACAACATGACTGCTATGGAAGTGTTCTGCACGGCTGCTCATGTATGACATAAATTGAACTGCTTGCTTTCTCAATGATGGTGGGTGGGGAGGGAGGAAGGGAGAGAATATGGAACTCAAATGAATTGTAAAAAATGCTTCTGCATGCAACTGGGGGATAAGTTGTACAGGCAATGGGGTATAGAAATCTATTTTGCCATATAGGAAAATAGAGAGAAGGGGGATAGAAGAAAGGGGCTGATAGAAGGGAGGATAGACTGAAGGAATGGGTGGATTGGGTACATACTGTCTTGGGGTGGGGGGTGGGGAGAGATGGGGACAAAATTTGGTATTCAAATTCTTATGGAAGTGAATGTTGAAAACTGAAAAATAAATTATATGTTTAGAAAAACTAATAGCAACAGACTCTATATGAATGATCTCTGATTTTCTTTCAAATTTAAGATATCTATCTATCCTTATTTGTTAAAGAATTGAAAAAACAGTGATAGTAAATAACTCTAATTATAGACAACTGTATGGCTTCAAGACTTTCCTCTAATATTTCCTGGACTCCATCTTCATTCTCTTATCTCAAATTCCTTCACATACCTCTTTGTTTGGAGTCTGGAATGGCCTCGGCTTTCTTCACCCTATCCATCCTACTCTTATGCCTTCTCTTTTACTACCTGGAATGCTTCAAATGAATTTTCTACATTTAATCAATCACATTAATTTCCATCTTCACCTTTCTTAATGAAATGGAAGCTGTGGATCAAACCTTCCAACCACTTGCATCAGTGTCTTGTGCTTGAAAGAAATAATAACAGTAAGAGATGCCTTTATATAATGCTTTAAGCTTTGCCCAAAAAAAGTACTTTACAAATACTATTCTATCCTCATAACAATCCTGAAGGATAGACCTATTATGATCTCTGTCTTACAGATGAGGAAACTGAAGCAAACAGAGGTTAAGGGCCTTGCCCAGGGTCACTCAGTTAGTAAGTGTCTGAAGTTGGGTTTGAATTCAGATTCTCTGGACTCTAGGTCCATCATTGTGCCATTTAGATGAATTATAAAATTCAGCCTCAATCTGATTTTGTTAAGGTTTAGGCTGAGTAATCTTGAAGGGGTAAGATGGCAGAATTTGTCATTTAGATTAGATTTTTAGACATTGTCCATAAGGTCAAAAATTTGTGATAGTTATTGTAGAACTCAAATTGAGTTCTCATGAGGGGGCAACTGGGTGGTACAGTGGATAGAATGCAGGGCCTAAAGGGGCATCTGGTGGGAGGGGGAGGGGGACAGCACTATTGTATAGAGTGCTGGGCCTGAAGTCAGGAATGCTCACCTTCCTGAGTTCAAATCTGGCCTCAGACACTTACTATCTTGCATGACTTTGAGCCAGTCACTTAACCTTCAGTTCCTCATCTATAAAATGACCTGGGGAAGGAAATGGCAAACCATTCCAATATCCTTGCCAAGAAAACCCCCAATGGGGTCATGAAGAGTTGAACACAACTGAAAAGTGACTGAACAACAAAAGTTCTCATGAACATCCATCCAGGCATGAGAGTATTCCTGTATAGACTCATTTCTACAAAGTGGAAAAACACAGGATATTTTAGCAAGTCATGGGTTCAAAATCATTCAACAATGTGATGTGACTTCCCCAAGAGCCTGAGCTCCATCAGGGACTAGAAAGAAGTCAGAATGAAGATGGTCATGATCCTAATTTGTCTTGCTCAGTTCAACTCAAACCAACATACAGTTTCCAAGGCATTCTGTTAGGCACTGGGAATTCAGAGAGGAAAGAAAACACAGCCGTTACCATCAAAAAATTTAAAATGCAGTACAGACAATAAAATAAAGATATACATAGATAAGCTATCATGAACCACTGACCCATACTAAGAGTCAGCCTACTCATCAGTAAAAACTAGATAATAAAAATGATGGTGCGACCTCACTTGGATGTTGGACCAAAGATAGGGGGAGCCTAGGTCTGAGATTTCACTGAGAAAAGGAACTCCCACCGAGCTATTTTCTCTACCAAATGTGGTTGGCACATTCTCTTCATTGTACAGTATTACTAGGATGAAGTCAAGTCAACCAGCATTGATAAAGCACATCCTGTGAGCCAGACCCTAGGGTAAGTGAGGACAATGAAGAAAAGGGAAATGAAAGACTCCGCCCTGCCCTCCCCCCAGACCCAGGAGGTCATTTTTCACAGGGAGAGACAGAAGCCAAAAAGGGAGCTGAGGGGAGGCGGGGCAGGGAGGGGAAGAGGGAGTGCTCATGGGTAGACATGGCAGGAAAGTGTGGAAAAGGAAGGGCCCTTCATTTGCTGATTTGGATCCTTCCACAAAATAGAGCTCTGGGTAGCACTAAGTCAAGGGAGAGAAGACCCACAGGGCCAGAGGGAAGATATGGCCGAGATGAACAGGGTGGGAAAGTCTAGTGGACCCAAAGGTTAAGGGACTTGCATATAGTCAAACAGCCAGTAGGTGTCAGAGGTAAGATTTGAACTCAGGTCTTTCTGGCTACAAAGCCCATTCTGGATCCACCATGTCACATGTCTAATGCACAAAAAAGTGTTTGATACACTGGAAGTGTCTTGCCAAGTCAGCTATTATTGTTCAAAAAGAACTATAATACAAAATGTTTTTAATTTTTTTATTCATTTCAAACTTAAATACAAAATGAGAAAAGGAACAACATTACATGTACACAGCAGAACATGAGAGGATCAGCATAAAACAACCAATTTCCATTTCATGCAAATCTCCGTCATAAATCCTACATGTTTTCAAAGCCACCCAGTTTTTCTTTGCTTCCTTCTAGGTTTTTGTTCTCCTTCTTCTTCTCTGCTGTGTACTTTTCATTTCAGGTTTTTTCTTCCTCCCTCTCTGCCCACCCTGAGGCTACAACTAAATGTAAATACACACACATATCTAAAACATATATACACATACGTGTATACACATATCTATAAACACATATACATGCATATGCTTACATGCACACACACATACATGTATATATATATAAAACCTTATTATGTATATGTCTATTTATCAGTTCTTTCTCTGGAGGTAGATAGCATCCTCCTTTGTAAGTCCATGTCTTTCCATGTTTTAGTCCATCACAGTATTATTCCACCACAAACATATCCTATCTGAGAGATTATCTATGAAATTTTTCTCCCAGTTTTATGCTTTCCTTATAATCTTGGCTATATTAGTTTTATTTTTAAAAGAAAATTTTAATTTAAAATAATCATTTTACACTTGAACAATGCTCTTACCTTATAATATAGTTAAAGGTCTGGTACTGCTAAATCTCTTTACTTTACATTTTTCCCCCTTAGCTTCTGTGAAATTCTTGACCTTTTGTTTTTCCAAATAAATTTTATTATTTTTTTTAATCATTAAAATAATTTTTAGTGATTTATTTGGGATGGCATTTAATAAATAGATTAGTTAGTTTAAAATGTCATTTTTTTTAGTATGCTGGCTTTGCCACTCATGAGCAACAAATGTTTCTTCAGTTATTTAGATCTAACTTTATTTGTATAAAGGGCATTTTATGTTTATGTTCATGAAGTTCTTGTGTCTGTTTTGGCAGTTATACTCTCAGCTATTTTATAACTATCTAGCTACTTCAAATGGTCTAAAACAATATTGAATATTAAATAATGGTGACATATAGAGTAGCTTCCCTAATTAAATCTGTTTTAGCTTTAACCATCATGACTGCTACCCCTGCCTATTTTCTTGTACATAATCAATTCTGTTCCAGTCCTCTAAATGATCTCTGTGAGAATCGCTTGTTTTTATTATCTTCCCTGAAAGCAACACACTGTTGAGTTCAGATTTTAATCCACTCTGCTATTTGTTTCTGTCTTATGGCTAAGTTTATCCCATTCACATTCTGCAATATAATTATTTGTTATGTATTTCCCTCCGTCCTATTTTTCCTCACCATCCTTTTCATCCTGTTTTCCCTACCCCTCCTCAGTCATCTAATTTACTTCTACGGCTAACTTTCTCTCCTTAATTACCCACCCCTCAAGGGTCCCTTATCCTCTCCCCTCCTACCCTCCGCCTTAATCTATCTCTCTTTCTAAGACTTTCTCCCTTACCCTTTCCTCCTCTTAATTTCTAATCTATACACCCTTCTCAAAGTCCCTCCCTAGCCTATCTCCTCACCCTCTTATTTCTTTCTAAATTTGAAAGGCTTTTATACTGGAGATATTTATATGTTTCTGCTTTAACCCATTTCTGATGACAGTAAGGTTCCAGCATTACCACCACCCCTCTTACTTCTCCTATATCAATTGATCTTTTAACGCATCATTTTAATTACTCATTTTTATCTTTTCCTACAAAGTTTTATTTTTTTTTTTGATCACCCTATCACACACAGCTCAGCCCATACCTACCCAAATAATGATGACAGTCATGCTGATAGCATCGTCACATATCAGAAGTAAACAGTTTGACCTTTTTGAGTCCCTTTTAATTACAGGGTTGAGCAGAAGACTGAAGGCCCTTCTACTGTTCAGGGATGCCAAGTACAGCTGTGCTGACCAGATGAGGAGCTAGCACACACCTGAAGGGTAAGGGCCCAGCTAGTTGTGGGTACTTGAAGGATAGCATAGTCCCTGGTTTCAGTTGCAGAACAGAGAGGACAGGTAAAGTTTGCAGCCACCAGAGGGCACACAGGAAGCAAAAGAGTTTGTAGGACAGCCAGGATGGAGCCCTGGCTGTGATTTAGGGGTAGAGAGGAATGGTCCAAGTTGAGCCCCAGGACAGAGTTCAGAAAAAAACAGTGAGAAGGACTTGAGGCTTGGGGTATCAATCCCCACACCTTATATCTAGAACTTGACTATAATAACAAGCTGCTAAAAACAATAGGAAGATAAAAATGAACAAGCAAAGGAGGAAGAACTCAATCATAGATATGGGGTTAGAGAAGATCTGCGTTCTTATTCAGAGGAAGATCACAGAGCTAAAAGAGCCACTCTTTTTTTAAATGAAAGACACCAAGTGGCCACAAGCCCCAGAAGATTTCTTGGAAGACTTTTAAAAGGACTTTAAAAATTAAAAGAGGAGAAATTTATGGACAGTGGAAGGGCCTTCAATCTTCTCCTCAGCCTTTGGACTCCTACAGTGTCAGTGACATGAAAGTTCCTGAGGTTGAGACTGCCTTCCAGCCACACTGCCTCCTTGGCTTTTGGTTTGTTGACTCTTCAGACCTGGCCTGGAGGTATTTGCACCTCCAGGAGGCCAAACCTCAACCCCTGGAGGTTGGACTTTTCCTGGGGTCTTCTCAAGTTGTCTTAAGAGGACAACTGTTTGACCCTAATTTTTTTTATTTCTAGTTCTCTACATTCATTTCGAGGTGATAATCTGTCTTTTTTTGTGGAAGAAATTTGG
Source organism: Notamacropus eugenii (assembly GCF_028372415.1). Lineage (NCBI taxonomy): Eukaryota > Metazoa > Chordata > Mammalia > Diprotodontia > Macropodidae > Notamacropus > Notamacropus eugenii. The sequence goes on from NC_092873.1 coordinate 535,449,686, forward strand.
AAAGCTGAAAGTTTTTGGACCTACTCTGCCATCTTCCTAGCATTCTTGATGTAACAAAAAATAATTAAGAACACAGGTAATATAAGGGTAACAATGGCAGGAGATATTTAAAAGAAAAGTTGATTCTCGGTGGGTCAATCAGAGAACAATGCAAAGAAAGGTTTTACTTGGAGGACAGGAAGTGAAGTAGGTTAAGGAGGGAAGGGAGTGCATTCCAAGCAGGTGACCCTGCATCTCCTCCCACTGAATGTAAGTGCCTTGAATACAGGGTCTGCTTCGTTTTTGTCTTTATCTCCCAAGAATCTAAAAAGGCCTTAGACATAAGAGTTCCTCATTGAGTATTTACTGCAGTGAATGTAACATGAGGCACATTTGAGGGGTATTTTTAAAGTAAAAAATACTATATTTTGGCAAATAAGCGGCTCCTAGAATAAAGCAGAAGTCTGACTCAGGGACACTGGCCCTGTATGCGGAGCTGGAGCACACATTTCAGAAAGATTATTGACAAACTGGACCACCTTCAAGGGGGACAAGCAAGATGGTGAGGGAAGCCAACATGCTCCACAGGAGGATCATGTGCATGCTCAGTGCTTGGTGCTGGGCAACAAGGAGTGGGCTAAAGCTGTCTTCAACGTTCTTCCAACTGAAGCTGGATGGCATTGTGGTAAACACGATCTGTCCTTCTCATGGTGGAAAACGTGACCCACATCCAGAGAAACCATTGGTAGAATCCAAATACACACTGAAGCATACTGCTTTGACTTGCTTGTGTGTACGTGTGTATTTCTATGTACGCGTGTGTTTTTTTTTTTCTCTTTTGGTCTGTTTCTTCTTTCACAACACTACTAAAATGGAATATATTCTACATGATTACCCATATATAAACTATATCAAATTATTTATCATTTTAGAGAGGGGGAAGGAAGGAAGGAAAAAAATTTGGAACTAAAATTTATCTAAAAATGAATTCTGGGGAGGAGCCAAGATGGCAGAGTAGAAAGATACACAGACTCTTAGCTCTTACCCCACAGCCCATAAAATACCTCTAAAGAAGAACTCTCAACACATTTGAGAGCAGCGGAAGCCACAGAACAATGGAGTGGAGGAGATTTGTATCCCAGAGAGACCTGAAAGACTGACAGCAAAGGTCTGTCGCGCACTGGACGCAGATCAGAGCCCAGCCCAGCCTAGGCCATGTGGCACTAAAAGGAGCAGATCCAAGCAGGCTTCAGGGACAGAATCTCCAGCAACAGCACAGATTCCTTAACCCGCAGGCGCCAAAGGTCAGTGAGAGGGTCTTTTCGGCTAGCCAAGAGGGGAACAGGGTGTCCCCATAACTCAGGTCTCCTCAGGAGGAAGCAGTAGAGGCAGCAGCAGAAGGGACTCCCAAAGCAGGCAGTAGCCCACATCCATTGTTGAAGGTCTCATCATAAACCCCCTGAGGGAACTGAGCCCAGTGTGGTGGCCCTGACCCCTCCAGAGCAACTGATCTTAATTTCACACTGAATAGCAGCTCTGCCCCTGCCTAAAACCCCTGAGACTTTGGAGCAGCTCATCTGAATCTCAGCCCCCAGTACTGGCTTGGCGGAACCGGAAGCAAGGTGGTTGTGGAGAGGAAATTCAGAAGTCAAGTAACTGGCTGGGAAAATGCCCAAAAAAGGGGAAAAAAAAAAAGACCATAAAAGGTTACTTTCTTGGGGAACAGGTGTCTCCCCCCATCCTTTTAGATGAGGAAGAACAAGGCATACTGTCAGAGGAAATCAAGGCCCTTGCCTCCAAAGGGAACTTAAATTGGGCTCAGGCAATAGAAGACCTTAAAAAACAAGTTAGCAGCTTACTAAAGGAGAACTAAAAAAAAAATACTGAGGAAAATAACGGCTTTAAAAAGAGGCTAACTCAATTGGAAAAATAGGTCCAAAAAGTCAACGAGAAGAAGGAGGTTTTAAAAAACAGAATTAGCCAAATGGAGGAAAAATAATTCATTGAAAGAGAGAATTGAGTTCAGGGAAACGAATGACTATGAGTTAGACCAAGCAGTTAGTAAACAAAACCAAAAATTTGAAAAAATAGAAGATAATGTGAAACATCTCACTGGAAAAACAACTGATAGACAGATCCAGGAGAAATAATTTAAAAATTATGGAACTACCTGAAAGCCATGATCAAGAAAACAGCCTAGACATTATCTTCCATGAAATTATCAAGGAAAACTGCCCTGATATTGTAGAACCAGAATTCACTGAACACCTCCTGAAAAAGACCTGAACAGAGAAACTCCTAGGAATACTGGGGCCAAATTTCAGAGTTCCCAGATCAAGGAGAAAATACTGCAAGCAGCTAGAAAGAAGCAATTTGAGTATTGTGGAAATGCAATCAGGATAACACAGGATCTGGCAGCTTCAACATTAAGGAATCGAAGGGCTTGGAATCAGATATTTCAAAGGCCAAAGGAACTTGGACTGAAACCAAGAATCACCTACCCAGCGATTCTGAGTATAATACTTCAAGGGAATAAATGGTCATTCAATGATATAGATGACTTTCAATCATTCATATTGAGGAAAAGACCAGATCTGTATAGAAAAATTTGACTTCCCAAGACAAGAATCAAGAGAAGCATGAAAAGGTAAAAAGGAAACAAAAATCATAAAAGATGCTCTAAAGCTGAACTGTTTACATTATTACATGGAAAGAAAATATTTTTAACTCTTGAATCTTTTCTCAATATTTGGGTAGCTGGAGAGAGTGTATATACACACACATACACAAAGATAGATAAAGAGTACAGGGTGTGGGGGAGCTGACAAGATGGCGGCTGGCGGGGCTGGCGCTGCGGCGCCCGAGAGCCGGCTGCTGCCTTACGCGCTGCACAAGTGGAGCTCCTTCTCCTCCACCTACCTCCCCGAGAATATTTTAGTGGATAAGCCAAATGACCAATCTTCACGATGGTCTTCAGAGAGCAATTATCCTCCCCAGTACCTGATTCTCAAGCTTGAAAGGCCTGCTATAGTCCAGAGTATCACATTTGGAAAATATGAGAAGACTCATGTCTGTAATTTAAAGAAGTTTAAAGTGTTTGGTGGAATGAATGAAGAAAATATGACAGAACTCTTATCCAGTGGCTTAAAGAATGATTATAACAAAGAAACATTCACCTTGAAGCATAAAATCGATGAACAGATGTTCCCATGTCGATTCATTAAAATAGTTCCACTCTTGTCCTGGGGACCCAGCTTTAACTTTAGCATCTGGTAGGTTGAACTGAATGGCATTGATGATCCCGATGTTGTGCAACCCTGTCTCAATTGGTATAGCAAGTACCGTGAACAGGAAGCCATTCGCCTTTGTCTGAAACACTTCCATCAACACAACTACACTGAAGCTTTTGAATCACTACAGAAAAAAACGAAGATTGCACTGGAACATCCCATGTTAACTGATCTGCATGACAAACTGGTGTTGAAGGGTGATTTTGATGCTTGCGAAGAGTTGATTGAAAAAGCTGTAAATGATGGTTTGTTCAATCAATATATCAGTCAACAGGAATATAAGCCACGGTGGAGTCAGATCATTCCCAAAAGCACCAAAGGTGATGGAGAAGATAGCAGACCAGGAATGAGAGGTGGACATCAAATGGTTATCGATGTTCAGACAGAGACTGTTTATTTGTTTGGTGGCTGGGATGGAACACAAGATCTGGCTGACTTCTGGGCATACAGCGTGAAGGAGAACCAGTGGACTTGTATCTCTAGAGACACTGAGAAAGAGAATGGACCTAGTGCCAGATCTTGTCATAAAATGTGTATTGACATTCAGCGACGACAGATCTATACACTGGGACGATACTTGGATTCTTCTGTGAGAAACAGCAAATCTCTGAAAAGTGACTTCTACCGCTATGACATTGACACAAACACATGGATGTTGCTAAGTGAGGACACTGCTGCTGATGGAGGACCCAAATTGGTGTTTGATCATCAGATGTGTATGGATTCTGAAAAACACATGATCTATACTTTTGGTGGAAGAATTTTGACTTGTAATGGCAGTGTAGATGACAGTAGAGCCAGTGAACCTCAATTCAGTGGTTTATTTGCTTTTAACTGCCAATGTCAAACATGGAAACTTCTTCGAGAGGATTCCTGTAATGCTGGACCTGAGGACATCCAGTCTCGAATAGGACACTGCATGCTTTTCCACTCAAAAAATCGTTGCTTATATGTATTTGGTGGTCAGCGATCAAAAACCTACTTGAATGATTTCTTCAGTTATGATGTAGACAGTGACCATGTGGACATCATATCAGATGGCACCAAGAAAGACTCCGGGATGGTCCCAATGACAGGTTTTACACAAAGGGCAACCATTGATCCAGAACTGAATGAAATACACGTCCTGTCTGGACTCAGCAAAGACAAAGAGAAGAGGGAAGAGAATGTCAGGAACTCCTTCTGGATTTATGACATTGTGAGGAATAGTTGGTCTTGTGTCTATAAAAATGATCAAGCCGCGAAGGATAATCCAAGTAAAAGTCTACAGGAGGAGGAACCATGCCCAAGATTTGCCCACCAACTCGTGTACGATGAATTACACAAGGTTCATTATTTGTTTGGTGGAAATCCTGGTAAATCCTGTTCTCCAAAGATGAGATTAGATGACTTCTGGTCACTGAAACTCTGCCGTCCTTCAAAGGAATACTTGCTGAGGCATTGTAAATATCTCATAAGGAAGCACAGGTTTGAAGAAAAAGCCCAGACTGATCCTCTTAGTGCTCTGAAATATTTGCAGAATGACCTTTATGTAACTGTGGATCATTCAGACCCAGAGGAAACAAAAGAGTTTCAGCTCCTAGCTTCAGCTCTGTTCAAGTCTGGCTCAGATTTCACAGCACTCGGCTTTTCGGATGTGGATCACACCTATGCTCAAAGAACTCAGCTCTTTGATATCTTGGTAAATTTCTTTCCAGACAGCATGACCCCTCCCAAAGGAAACCTGGTCGACCTCATCACACTGTAACTAAAGAGTCATTTGAGTCACACCTATGAAGAAAAGAAGTCTACGTTCAGTATTTGGGATTTTGACTGTGTTGACTGAGAAGTTGCAGTGATAGAGGACTACATCCGATCTTTAAAGGGATCTCACTGTTTTCAGTTTTGACCCTCATACCCTCAGCTCACCACACTTTCCTCACCCTCTTCCTAAATTAGGCTAATAAAGTGGAATTGGTATTCTTTCCCATTTAAAAAAAAAAAAAAAGAGTACAGGGTGTGCTATAGCAGAAGAGATGACATCCACACAAAAAAATAAAATAAAATAAGATTTAAGGGGTGAAGAAGGAAAATTCTGGGAGGAGAAAGGGAGAAATGGAATGGGGCAGGCTATAACTCATAAAAGAGATAAGAAAAATTTTATTCAATGGAGGAGAAAAGGAAGAAGAAGAGAGAGGAAAAATGAAGCTACTCTCTCCACATGTGGCTGAAGAGGGGTATAACATGTTCACTAAATTTGATACAAAAATTTATATCACACTGCAGGAAAGTAGGAGAGGAGGTGACAGGTGGGCTGAGGGGAGTGTTAGAGGGGAGGGCAAATGGGAGAAGGGAGTCACTAGAAATAAACACTTTTGAGAAGGGACAAGGTCAATTGTAGGGAAAAATAAGGAGGATAGAGTAGGACAGAAGGCAATATGATTAGTATTACACAACATGATTATCATGGAAGTCTTCTGCAAAAGAACACATGTTTAGTCTGCATTGAATTGCTTCCCTTCTCAGTGGGGTTGGGGAGGGAAGGAGGAGGGAGAGAAGTTGGAGCTCAAAGTATTAGAATGAATGGTGAGAATTTTTATTGCATATAATTGGGAAATAAGAACTACAGGGATAGGGGTATGGAAATTTATCTTGCCCTGCAAGAAAAGAGAGAAGATAGGGATAGGAGAGGGCTGGGGTGTGATGGACGGGAGGGCACATTGAGGGAAGGAGTAATCAGAATGCAAGGTATTAGGAAGCTGGGGAAGGGAGTGATGGGGAGAAAAATTGGACATGTTACAAAATGAGGTAAAAGCAATTAGTATTAAGACAATTGACTGAATTAATTACTGAGAATAAATCAATGACAACTTTAGTTTGGGGAAAAGAATTTCAGTCTAAATTTCCTAGAGGAAGGTAATCTCTGGTAAAATTTGGCATTGATGGAAAAGTCAAGGTTTTAATGGTAAATTAGATTTTATGATTGCCATTTAATCAGGAGCTAGAACATGTATAGAAAGACATGTAAGCCACTTAAGACTTGTCTCAAAAGATGTTCCTTAGCCAAAGTGAAACTATAATCATATTTGAAACCTGGTTGTTGGAACTTGCCATTTTTAGATGCTATGGGACTATTAAGTGACTGTTCTTCTGAGTCTAATTCCAGGTATGGATAGCAAGAAAGGCGGTGTGAGCCTCCATTACATGATGCCAGTAAGCTGATGAGATGCTGGTATGGACCACATAGGTGATCTCAAGGGAAGGGTGGAAGAGTGGCTGTTCAGCATCGGCTGAGGTAGGATTCTCCTGACTCAATTTCCCCACTGACACCTGGCAGGCTTGAAGCCCGACTGAATGCAAGTGGACAATCTAATCCTGCCTGGAACTGACATGAAGTTGGGGAGATATTGTATCCCTGGTGGCAATTTCCTATAGTCAAAAGGTTTGTAAGCTTAATACCAGATCTACTCAATTATAGATTATTGGTAGGGGAACATCCGAGGTTAAGTCTAAAATTAAGCCATTAGGCATAGGACTTTAGACCAACTACAATAAGTTAGGGTCCTTTAATTCTTAGTAATACTGAGGAGACAATCAGGTCAACAGCTTGTGAAGTTAGCATCATAAATATTATTTGTGTATCAGTTGGTTAATGTTTTAAAAAAAATTCTTTTGTGGTCCATATTGTAAATGCTTTAAAAAGAAGTATCTCCTGACCCAAAGTGTGAATTGTTTTATCTGTTATAAACTGTGTTAAAAATGAAAAATTAAAATAAAAAAAAAGAATGCTAAATGGAGGTGGAGCCAAGATGCCGGAGTAGAAGCAAAGGTTTGTTAGAACTCTCCCCCCATGTCCACCCAAATACCTGTACAAAATGACTCTAAACAAATTCTAAAGCTGCAGAACCCACAGCAAAATGGAGTGAAGCAAATCTCCAGCCTAAGACAGCCTGGAAGGTTGGGGGGAAGCATCTATAATGCCAGGCTGGGAGCAGAGCACAGTCCAGTGTGGACCATTCTGGCACAGATGGGACCTGAGCAGGGCCTCGGGAGAACTGAATCTCTGGCACCTGTGGTGGTTTCCAGAATTAACGACCACAAAACACCAAGGACAGATTGGAAGGTCAGTGGAAAAAAACCTGTAGGACCTGAGTGAGAGAGTAGAATGGTCCAGCCCCAGTGTCGTGAAGGGGGTGGAGGAGCCCACAGCAGGGGCAGAAGCAGCAGCTGTTTCTGGAGCTCTAGGTCCACAGCTTGTGAGGGGGATTGAGCAGCTGACAGTACATCACCCAACTCCCACTGGAAGCAGAGAACGACCTTGACAAAAAGCTCAAAAGTCAAGTAAATGACTGGGGAAATGAGCAAAAACAGGAAAAAGAATCAGACTATAGAATCTTACTTCGGCGACATGGAATAACAAAATATACAAATAGAAGAAGACATAAAAGTCAAGGCTTCTACATCCAAAGCCTCGAAGAAAAATATCAATTTGTCACAGGCCATGAAAGAGCTCAAAAAGGGTTTTGAAAATCAAGTACGAGAAGCAGAACAAAAATTGGGAAATGAGAGCGATGCAGGAAAATCATGAAAAACAAGTCTCAATTGCTTGTTAACAGGGACCCAAAAATACTGAAGAAAACAGCACCTTAAAAAATAGACTAACCCAAATGGCAAAGAAGATCTAAAAAGCTTATGAGAAGAAGAATGCCGTAAAAAGCAGAACTGCCCAGATGGAAAAGGAGGGTCAAAAGCTCACTGAAGAACATAATTCCTTAAAGATTAGAATAGAGCAGATGGAAGCTAATGACTTTGTGAAAAATCAAGAAATTATAAAAACAAAACCAAGGAATGAAAAAATATAAGACAATGTGAAATATCTCACTGGAAAAACAACTGACCTAGAAAATAGATCCAGGAGAGATGATTTAAAAATTACTGGTCTGCCTGAAAACTATGATCAAAAAAAAGAGCTCAGACATTATCTTCCAAGAAATCATCAAGGAAAACTGCCCTGAGATTCTAGAACCAGAAGGTAAAACAGAAATGCAAAGGATTCATCAAACACTTCCTGAAAGAGATCCCAAAACGAAAACTCCTGGGAATACTGTAGCCAAATTCCAGAGTTCCCAGTTCAAGGAGAAAAAATTAAAAGCAGTCAGAAAGAGTTCATGTACTGTGGAAATATAATCAGGATAACGCAGGATTTAGCAGCTTCTACACTAAGGGATTGAAGGGCTTGAAATGTGATACTCCAGAGGTCAAAGAAGATAGGATAAAAACCAAGAATCACCTACCCAGCAAAACTGAGTATAAAACTTCAGGAGAAAAAATAGAATTTCAATGAATGACACAGAAGACTTCCAAGGATTCTTGCTGAAAAGACCAGAGCTGAATTGAAAATCTGACTTTCAAATACAAGAATCAAGAGAAACATGAAAAGGTTAACAGGGAAGAGAAGTCTTAAGGAACTCATTAAAGTTGAACTGTTTACATTCCTACATGGAAAGATGTTACTTGCAACTCATGAGAACTTTTTCAGTATTAGGGTAGTTAGAGGGAATATATATATATATATATATATATATATATATATATGTGTGTATGAGTATGTATACATGTGTATATTATATCTGTCAGTATGTATATGTACATGTATGTATGTGTGTGTATATATATATATATATATATATATATATGTATGTATAGATAGACAGACACAGATATAGATATACATAGACAGAGGGCACAGGATAAGCTGAATGTGAAGGGAGAATACCTAAAAAATAAATTTACTGTTGAATGGAATGTACTAGGAGTAAGAGAAAGGGAGATGTAGCATGCAGTAAATCATCTCACATATAAGAGGGATGAAAGAGCTTTTACACTGGAGGGGAAGAAGGGGGAGATAAAAGGAAATTACTGAGCCTGACTCTCATGGGATTTGGCTTAAGGAGGGAATAAGACAACCTCAATTGGACATTGAAATCTATTTCACCCTGTAGGAAGGCAAGAGGGGAGGGGATGGAAGAGGGAAGATAAGAGGAGGGACAGCAAACTGGGGAAAGGGATAATCAGAAGCAAACACTACTGTGGGAGGATGGGTCAAGGGAGAGAATGGAATGAATGGAGGGCAGGACAGGACAGAGGGAATGTGGTTAGTCTTTTACAACATAACTAGTACGGAAGTGCTCTGCATTGTTACACATGTAGGACCTGTATCGAATTGCTTGTTTTCTCAATGAGGGTGGGAGTGGAAATCAAGCTATCTAGGCACTGGAGTACAGAAATCAATTTTTCTGTGCAGGAAAATAGAGGGGAAGGGGGATGGAAGAAGGCTGGTTAATAGAAGGCCGGACAGACTGGAGAAAGGGGCAGACAGGGTGCCGAGTGGGGAGAGATGGGGAGAAAATTTTGAATTCAAATTCTTGTGGAAGTGAATATTAAGAATGGAATAATAAATTATATATTAAGAAAAGAAAGAAAATATAGGGGAAGAGGATGGGAGAAGAGAGAGATGTGATGGAAGGGCAGTTTGGGAGAATGCATGGTATCCTGGTGTGGTGGGAGGGGAGAGATGGGGGAAAATTTGGAACTTAAAATCTTGTGGAAGTGAAAGTTGAAAACTAAAAATAAATAAATTTTTAAAAGTGAATGCTAAAAATTGTCTTTACATGAAATTGAGAAAAAGAGAAAAGAAAGATCTGTCCTTTGAGGAAGGTTTGGGACAGATGACTCCTGAGGTCTATGTCCCTTCTAGGCTGAAGTTAAATTGTTCTATGAACTTTCTACTACCATTTAATAGATTTAAAAGGCGACAGCCTACTTCATTAGGTAAGTACATGCGGGGGGTGGGAGGAAATCTCCCCAAGAAGTAATGCATGTAAAGTCAGTTCTAAGCATAACACTCTATATAAATGAGCTATTAGAACTGTCATCATGTCTAACAGCCAAGACATAAAAGTAATGATTAAATGCGTAGGCCTACCAACACTATGAAACTCAGGACAGGCTTTATGCAACAAAGTAGAATCTGGCAAACATAACTGAGCATGCTCTCCATGGCCTTCTCCCTCTCTTTCCCTTTGACTCTTATAAAAATATTTATAGCATCTCCAGTAACCTTTTGCACACTTAGCTAACTTGCTGAAGGTAGAAAGGACACAAAGAATTTGATGGAGCTTTAGTAAGGGTTGGAAGATCTTTGAAGGTCCTGCCCTTTGCTCAGTAAGCAAGGTCAGACCCATGTTTGGGCTCACAATTGGGAGATCTGGGAATAAAGAGCATCATTCCATTCCAGCTGGGCCCCAAGCCTCAGGACCTAATCAATCCCCTTGCTCTCCAAATGCCATGTGCCCTCCAGTTCAACTCATACTCATCAGCCTGACACTTATCTTTCAACACAGATTTTCCTAGATTTTAAGTGAGACATAGTCCAAGTGAAGATGGAAGCACCACATTGTGTGTGTGTGTGTGTGTGTGTGTGTGTGTGTGTGTGTGTGTGTGTGTGGTTTGTCCTACGTTCTCAAAGAGAACCATGACATTATGGAGATTATGACATGAGTTGCCACAGAGCTGTCTTCAACACATCAAACTCTGGGCTTTTCTCTGATGATTTCAAAACAAAGTGACTTTGAAAGAGCTTTCAGGGATGGGAGTATCTCTGCAGAGGGAGAACTGATGATTCCCAAGAGCCCAACGATGGCATTGCAAGGGGAAGGGAAGGTCCTGTCCTTGAGTCTAGTAATGGATAGAGTATCAGCCAGGTGTAGAGCAGTCTGACATGTGGAGCAAGGAAAGAAAAAGATGGAAAGGACAAGCCGCATTCTTCCGTGTACAAGGTACTGAGTTCAAAGCAATTTTTATTACAGCGAAGAAGAAAATACAGCATAGCAGAACAGGAATGGTGCAGAGACCTTGGGTTTGAAGCCTCCTTCTGCTTTATTTGAAACACCTGGAGGAGCTTTCACAAGTCAGTGAACTTCCCAGAGCCTTGGATCTCTCATCTCTAACATCCGGGAGTCAGACCCACGTCCTCTAAGACCTCTCCCCACTATGGTTCCTGATCCTTGTTAGCCAGAGCTGCAGAGACAGAGGACCCACCTTCTAGCAGCTAAGCAGTAAAGAATCTCAGGATGTAGACGCCAGTAGTGTCTGTGCAGGCTGGTCTCCCTTCAAAAGGCTCAAGGACCAATTCTCCCCAATCCAGGACATCAAGGAAAATGAGGTGGTCTTTAAAAAGAAAAGCAGAAAAAAGATCCTGGTGAGGGGAGAAAAAGCAGAGACCAGGCCTGATGAGGAAGAACGAGAGAACTGGAGGGGTAGAGGACAACTGCGATGAGGAGAAAGAGGCTCTGGTGCAGAGAAGGGAGACCACCGGTTTCTGGGTCTGTGGTTCCAGACTGGTTCTCATGGAACCTGGGGTTTGTTTTCCCAGACAACTAAAGGCTAAGCACGCCTCTCCGATCCAATACTTAATGAAGATCACTTGTGGACCTCAGACTTCACATGGAATCTTTGCATTAACCTTTTTTATCATTTTGAGAATTTAACTAGAAATCACTATCAAGGGCCACACTGAGTCTGAAAGAGGATGAAAATTTAAATTGCTTGTTATTAAAGTTTACAAACGACGTTCAGGCGATAAGTATTTTAGATAACAGAATTAGAGTACAAAAAGGTTTTATCAGACTGGAATGAAGGACTAACTCTAACAACCTAAAATTGAATAAATATAATAGGAATCCATTTGGGTTCAAAAAAAAAAAAGAAACAAGGACAACACAACGGCACTAATCCAGAATGAGCAAAATATTACCAGATCACATTCACTGGATCGTTAGTGGTCTGCATTCTAGCAGGCCCTTGTACTTGAGGGCTTTACCATGTGTTCTGATAGCCCCTTCAATAAGCCAGTTTCTTAATTCCCCAGCTTCCTCCACTTCTGCAATCTGGGCCTTTGCTCCAACCACACCATGCACAGGCTTGGTCATCCCTGGAATCTCATCATCACCTCCTTATAGCTGGAAGCCATCTCACCAGACAGAGCCACTTCTCCTGCCCTGACGAAAGTTTAAGGGAAAGATCTGCTCTTTCCTCAACTTTTGGTCCCAGTGGCGACCTGTTAAAAGATGCTACAATCCATTTTAATTGCTTCTTTACCCACATTTTGAGCAACCTGAATGTTGCCTGGTTCACAAAAAAGGTAAGGGTTAGCTAAAGATAAACACAAATTTAAATTAAAACCAGGAGTCAGACCTCTGTGTAAATGTTAGGGATTCTCCAGGAGACTGTGACCGTGCACCGAACTTTCATTTACTATCAAATGCTTACAGCTGAAGAACACGGAACCACTTAGACCATTGTATACTATGATTTTAAAAACAGATCATCACTGTCACAGGGTGGAAAGGGCAATGAAGACTTAAGGACCTTCAAGGAGAGGCCAGAATCTTTGAAAAGGAGTCAATCATCAATGAATAAACATTCATTAAATGCTTATTATGTGGTAGGCACTGGCCTAAGTGTTCATTCTTCTGGAGAAAGTCAAGTGATCATGCTACCTGGGTCTACTGCCAACTTATGTTATCCAATCAGAAAGGGACCCTGACTGGCTGCCCACCAGAACTTGCACTCTCTCCATAACTGTTCTAATCTGCTCCTCCTTCTCCTCCTCTTCCTCACCTTCATCTTCTACTTCTTTTGAGATTAGGAGTCTACTTTTCCCAGGCAAAGCCAACATCCCCTTCCACAGGCAGCCCTATACTCCTCTTGCCCCCCAGGGTTGATGAACAACTCAGAACTCACAAACTCAAGCAATTGCACCAACCTCCACTTCCCCAGTAGTAACAAATACAGGTGTCTGCCAACAACACTGGTTCTTTCCTTCTATTTCAAACACCTTCCCTAACTTTCCCTCCTTTCAGCAGAGGATCGCATCTTACTCTTCACCTGAAATGAACTGAGGCCATGTGTCCAGAGATCCTTCACTTCCTCAATTACATAACAACGAACAAATCACTAAGCACTACTTAAGTATCATGTGCCAGTTACTGTCCTAGGATCTAGGGTACAAAAACAAAAATGAACCAGCTATCTCCCCTCTATTCTTATGTTTTGTAAGGGAAACTACAGGCACATATACAAATGATGCCCAAATAAATATAAGGCAATTTGGGAAGGGAGCAGAAAGGACTGGCAGCTGTGAGGATATGGGAGGGATTCGTGTAGAAGTGAAAGTTTCTACTCTTATCCATTAAAAAAAAAATCTCGTACCAGGAGCGCCCTACATTTTATTGTGCTTTATTCCGCATCTTTTATATTTCATTTTGCAAAATAAATCTTAGTTTATGGAGATCTAAAAATATTATATTATAAATTATTTTAGTAAAGGATATGGAGCAATTATCATGTTTACATTCAATGAAATCTGACTCAGGAGTTTGGCTTGAACTTAAGGACAAATGGAAGGTCCTTACTATCCACCATGAGCATATGTTTATAGATTGTCCATATATATGTATATGTACTAGTCCTAAATGTTTTAAGTAAAATGAAACTAACATGGAGAAGGGGAGAAGTACCCTCCAGAATTCAGTTCCATGAATCTACCTCCCAAAATGTTTCAGGAAGCTTTCTTCTGTATTAGAACTACAACCGCTGATGATTTTAATAAAGCAGTTAAATTCCAGTTTTCACTTTAGGAACAAGACAGCATGAATGTAGTTCACCAAGCCAGAAGATAATGAATGATCATTGGAAACGCCTCTTCAAAAGGGACCTTTTCTATCTACATGAGCACAGCTTTAGGATAAAATGGTTTTGGCAACTGCAGCAGCCTGTGTGTTCCTCTACTTGCCTGAATGTCTGAAGAAGGTCTCTGATTCTAGTTGAGAGATGGAGATGAAGACAAAAAGCTTTCCACATGGGAGGGACAACCAGCACTAAGGGTGTGACGGCACATATTAACTTTTCCAAGATGCCTTTCCTGCCTCCCAGCCCCATTAAATCTTATCTCCAATTAGAGTATGAAGAAAGGAGGCAAGGGGAACATTCAGAGACAACTGCTGTGGTAGTCCACATGAGATACGATGACAAGCTAAAACAGGGCAGCAGCTGCGTGATGACAGGAAAGGGAATACTGAAATGTTTCCATTTATATTACACACATGTGTCTATATACATATACATGCATGCATATATACACATACATATGGGTATGCATGCATGTGTGCAGTATACATACATACATACATACGCATGTTTTTCTGCTGTCTCCCCATTAGAATGTGAACTCCTTGTCATCATGAACCATATTTCTGCCTTACTTGTATGGTTTTCCATAATGACTCAGCATCCTTTGCCAGAATTGCTGTCTATAGTCATGTTAATTAATCAACAAATACAGATAGTGAGAGACAGCGAAGAGTTAAGTTTCCACAGCATTGCTCGTTGCTGAAGTCACTGAAAAAGTCAGATAAGAAAGTTAGCAGACTGCAGGTGGGCTCAACCAATCAGAAGACAGTCAGTGGCCTTCCGAAAATCGCAAAATCAGGATAAAGACTAATCTGGCCTAAACTGGTTGGGGTCAAACTTCATCCATATTAACTTCTCCACCCAGGGGGGAGAATACACCAAATTAGGTGCATTTCATATGTTAGAAAAGGGGGCGAATATATCAAAGAGATATGTAATGGATGTGTAAAGAGCGTGGCCCAAAGGAGAATGGACCAATCCTTCTCTGATGGCAGGATCTGTTCTGAACTATCAGTATAAAGGTGATCTCCCTTCTGTATTCAGCACTCCTCCCTCCTTCTCAAGAGGGGTGGAGTCTGCTTCTGGCCAGGAATATTCAATTTCTTTGAAGTCTGCTTTAATAAATTTTCCTTGATACCTTTCAGTGTCAAGCGTGTTTAAAACAATATTAAACACCTACTCTGTACCAGCATTCTGGACAAAAATACAAATATAATGAATAATCCCTACCCCCAAGGAGAAACGGTGAATGTTCAATAAACTAGTCACAAACCAGACAATAATCATTAAAACAAAAAAAGATAAGAATTCAAAATTCCAAGCAAGTCAAAAGACACTGTATTCTTCATCATGACACTTCACAGAGTGAGTGGCAAACACCTAGGAACTCTTCTCATTAGTTGCTGAGATAAAAGTAAAGTAGAAAATTGGAGCTGGGATGTAAGAAAGAGTGACATGTTTTTCATTTGAAGTTCCTTCTACTCCTTTCTGAATCTCTCCTCCTACTTCCTGAGTGATGGCTAGCAAGCTTCCTATCTTCTTATAATCCTAAATCCAAAGTGTTGAGCTACATCTGGGGGTCAGAATAAACCAGTTTATAACCTAGAAGACTGAGACAAGAATCAGAAGAAGAAATAAAATGCTACGGCATTAAAAATTTTAAAATAAGTTGTGATCCTTTTTTATGTGGAAATACTCCTGGAAGAGACAAGTGCTTCAAGAATCAAGCCAAGTTTCCTTTATAGACGAGATGTTGCTTTAGGTCTGGTTTTATGGAGGACAAAACAAATGTGTTTATGCTGCTGGCATTGTAGTGGTCACAGCTTAGTCATCATTTCTAGAGCTGGAAGGGAACCCAGAGCTCACCTAGTCTGATCACTTCCTCAAGCAAGAATTCTTCTCTAATATCCCTACTAAGTGACCATCTGGTCTGCACTGTAAGACTTCCAGAGAGAGGGAGTCTGCTCCCCTGTCCCAGGGCCCATCTATCTCATTCATGGACACAACTGATGGTTAGAAAGATCTCCTTTATGTAAAATTAAAATGCTTCTCGGCTTCGATCCTATCTCTGTCCTCTAAGACAAGAAGCTGGTTAAAAAACATGCACTAAGCAACCATAATGTGCCTGGATCTGTGCTATGCACTGGGGATAAAGAAAGAGGGAAAAGATAGTTCCGACCCTCAAGGAGCAGCTTAATAGGGGAAGCAATAAGAGAACAAACGTATACAAAGAAGAAACATACACGTACACACATGTGGATTGTATATGCACACACACGTGTATATGTGCACGCATGCATATACATACATACATATACACATAAATGTGTATGTGTGTGTGTGTGTGTGTGTGTGTGTGCGTGCGTAAACTTGGAACTTCAAGGAAGCCTAGGAAGGCAGTAGGTGGAAATGAGAAGAACATTCTGGGCATGGGGGACAGCCAGAGAAAATGCCCACACTGTTCATGGAACATTGGTCATGTATACTAAGTCTAATCCTCTTCTACAGGATGACTATTAAAGTATCTGAAGAAAGTCATCATACACTCCTCCATAAGTCTTCTCTTCTAAAGAGTAGATATCCTCTGTTTCTTCGGTTGAGCTCTGTATGATGAAACAACATAATACCAAAGAAAGATTTAGACTCAGATGTCAGAGGGCCTGGGACAAGGCCCAGCCTATTTTGGGTGTTTCTTATTAGTATGACCTCAGCCAAGTCAAATCTTTATGCCTCAGCTTCCTCAGTGATTGAACTAGATGACCCCTGAGGTCCTGTCCAACTTGAAATCTATTATCCTGTGGTGCTGATGGTCCTCACCATCTTGATCATCTTCTGGTTGTATAAGGTAGGTATGGCCAATGTCATCATCAAAAGAAGTCATTAACCACTGACCACTTTGATGGTGACATTGTCCATAAACCTAGTAATGGGAAACTTAATTTGAGCTAAATGGCTCAGGAAGATGGAGGATCAAGTGAAAATGAGAAAAAAGGGGATAAAACAATGAAGGCCGAGATGCTTGTGCACTTACTCTGGGCCTC
The DNA here is from genome assembly GCF_028372415.1 of Notamacropus eugenii. NCBI lineage: Eukaryota > Metazoa > Chordata > Mammalia > Diprotodontia > Macropodidae > Notamacropus > Notamacropus eugenii. The sequence continues at coordinate 535,466,727 of NC_092873.1, forward strand.
TTTTGGTAACAGATATGGTTGTTGTTGCCAGTTTCACCTCCTCATCCCTCTGATTGTAGGGAAGCTGCTTTCTCCATAGAAGGCATAGTAAATCCCCCTGCCGTCCAAAGAGCCCCCCAATATCCTACTCATTAGAACATTCTTCTTTCTCTTTCACCTCCTGTGACTAATTCATGAGCACACAGTGTTTGGTTGCCCCTGTGTTAAACACAAGCATGAAGTGCTTCCTACAGGCCCTTGGAATTACTCCACTGACTATGAATACTAAGGAGGATAGCATCCCTGGTACTTAGGAGCTCCTCCCATCATCTTGCTGGCAATTGGCTGGTTTGACACATCCATCTGCTAGGCACGAACTCTCCCAAAGGTGTTCCTGAAGCACTTGCCTTAATAGGGGCTGCATGGCTCAAGTGAAAGGGCTTTCATTCAACTGGTGAGATCCTGGAGGCCAAGGACACTGTTTTTGCCTATGAACCCCCAGGGCTTAGCACAGTGTATGGCATATCATTGACCCTCAGCAAATGCTTGTTGATGACCGACTTTCACATAAGCAGAAACTACAAACAGCAAGGACACCTCCTGCAGGACACCTCCCTCAATGCCTTCCTCCTGAGATCACAACAGACCTTGTTAGTGATGCGTGGTGTCCTCCTTTGAAAGGCGAGCTCCTTGATGTCGGGACGATGCATTCACTTTCTTACTATTCCCAACACTGAGCATACCATCTGACACAATCAGTGCTGAAAGCCTATGGGCTGGGCCTCTTAAGTCTTCCCCTGTTCCAATCATGTCCTCTTCTCTACTTTCTACTCCTCACACTGGACCAAACACTGGCTGCTTGTGGCTCCTCCATCCCAGTCTTCTTGTTTCTTTATGACTTTTTCATCCTCAAAGGATGATAATTTGGCACCACTGAGAACACTGACAGGAAGGCTCTGAAGTTAATTCCTAAAGAGGGTCAGTGGTATTTTTAGAATTGATAACATGGCTGAAAAACATGTAATGTATCTACAACTTCTCAAGGGGATCCCTCCCATTTGGATTCATAAACTGTCTCATGTTTGTTTAAAAATCAGTCATAGTACATTAAGGTGAAGTCATATGATACAAAAAACTATTCAGATATCAAAATATGAGACAGTATGTAAATAAAATTGATCAGTTTGGATCAAAGCCAGTCATCCATATTAAAGCATGGATATTCCTGATAACCAAAAGACAATTGGACTTCTTGGATGTAAGTTCAGTGTGATCTCACAGTCCACTGGAATATTTTCCTCTCAAAGGCACTATACAGATCTTTGTAGAGTCTCTCTATGATTCTGAGATTTGAAAAAAGGTATTTGCTTGAGGTAGAACAAGCGAGAAGAAGAGTTTGAAGTGAGGGCAAGCTAGAGCAAAAATGTCTAAAGTTCTTGACCTGATGTCTACAGACCCTTCAGTTCTCCACGCCCTGCTCCTCATACACACAAAAGGGATTGTGAACATGGATGAGAAACTCAGCACATCATTATTGTTACTAACCTCTAATGGAAATTTAGCATTTCCTACAATTATTTAAAGACGTGATTCTGAGAAAGGGTTCATAAACTTGACCATACTGACTGCCAAAGGGCTCCAGGCCAGAAAAAAAAGAAAATTGAAATCTTGATAGGGCTAAGGAATTGTAAGCCACATTAACAGTGAGGAAGGGAAACATGGTAATCATATAGAACTTAGAGATGAAAGAGTTCTTCATACTTTTTCTAGAACTCTGACCAGTGGATCTAGAGTGAGAGAATCATAGACCTCTAAAAACCAAGAAAACAGACTGAACTTGAGGAACATATGACACAAGTATTCAGTCAAAATATTGAATTTTCTACATGTGAATGGGAAGCAGATTCCAGAAGGATCAGGCACACAGCCTTGCCCTGCAACTTTTATGAATTAGAAGGATAAAAGGAAGGTTCGTGAATGGCAGATGGAGATGATTTGGAAGAAAGAGTGAGCTTCCTTCCCCGAATTTGATGGAGAAGATCAAGACTAATGCTCCAGAACACCAGAGGCTTCTTAGGGTCTCCCCATCATCATCAGTGTCTCTCCTAAATATGATTACATTACTTCACATGTTGAAGAGAAGGGAGGTTCTTATATATTAAAAAAAAAAACATCTAAAATAGTTCAAGAAGGGTTATATGCTAATCCTAGAGACTGGTATAAGCTTATAAAGCCACACAGAAAGATCTTATAGCCAGATGGTAGGGGTGGGCAAGATACCTTTAACCAAAACTGTTTTCTTCAAAGTTACTAAATATATCCTACTTGCAATACTCAATGAGCTTTTCTCAGTCCTCACCCTTCTTGGCCTCTCTCCAGTCTTTCTCACTGTCAACCATTCATGTCCTTGCTACTCAGGGTTTTTATGAAACTTCTTTCCTGGTCCTTTTCCTCCCTGTCTGATGACTCCTTTTCTGCTTCCTTTGCTGGATCTTCTGACTATGACAACCTCCTCTTTCATAAACTCCAGTGGCTCCTATCAACCTCCAGGACCGAATGTAGTATCACCTCTCATTTCAAAGCCTTCATAAGCTGTTTTCTCTTCTCCCTTTCCTCTCCACTCCCCATCCTCATGTACTCTGGAATCCCATGGCACCTGCCTCTTTTCGATTCCTCCCACAGGATGCTAGATAGTCTAACTCCAGGGATTTGTATTGCTTCTTCCCCCTATGTCTAGGATATTCTTCTTTCTCTTTTCTACCCCCTGGCTTCCTCCAGATCCTATCACTGATGAGAAGTCTTCCCTGACCCCCTTGAATGTTAGTGCCTTCTCTTTACTGATTAAATTGTGTGTATATGTGTGTGTATGTGTATGTGTATATATATAGTTTTCACATACTTGTTTCCATATTTTCTTCTCCTAGATTGTGAAGTACTAGGGAGGAAAAAATGTCTTGTAAGTGAATGATACGGATGAAGTGAGAAATCTGAATTTTAAATGAAAGCACGACATAAAATGGATTAATAAAAAGGGGAAAAAAGGAAGACAGAAACCTCAAAAGTTACTATGTCAATCAATGGTAAAGAACTTAAAAAAGAAATGAATAAATGAAAAGAGTTTTTCTTAAGTGATCACTACGAGCTAGGCACTGTGATACTGCTTTACATAAAGGATGGCCTTACTGTTCTAACTAATTTATTAATTTGATTGAAATAATTTGCCAGCTTGGAAACTGATTTCGAAAGAGGGTTGTTGGCTCACAATTGACCTGAAAATAAGTCACTAATAACAGATTCCAGATCTGTTTTTGAACCTACTCTAATCTTTTTAGCAATGACTTGGATGAATCAAGGAAGGGCATGATTCTTCAATCTGTAAAGAACATAAAGCTGAAAGGAATGACTAATATGTTGGATGAGAGAATTGTCATCCAAAAAGTCCTGATGATCTGGTATGATGGGAAGAATTTTATAAGATGAAATTGGGATAAGGGATAAATGGAAAATTCTATACTTAAAAAATTGCACATGTATAAATAAGGAAGATTTGGTAAGACTATTCATGGTCCAAACACTGAGGTTTCGTTTGAAAGGTCTTCAACCTCAATATGAGTAGAGAGTGTGATGTGTCAGTATTAAAAATAACAAAAAGAAAAAAACCTGTTGCGTTAATAAAAATCTTTTGTCCAGAAGGTAGAGAGTGACTGTGCCACTCTATTCTGCCCTAATTGACTTCATCTGTAGAGTTGGGTTCAGTTCTACACATAATTTTAGGAGAAAATAGACAAGCTGAAGACTGGAGAGTTTAGTGAAAGAACTAAGCTTATATAATCAAAGGAAGAGATGACTTGGTGGGGTTTTGATTCAATTAATGGGGTAGTCAGAATTAATGTCTTCAAATAGTTGAAGAAGTGGCATTCTGAAAAGACACGAAATTATGAAAAATTACAGGAAGGTTGATTTTACTTTAAAGATGAGGACTGGAGCCAAACAAGGAGAGCTGCCCCCAAAGGAAGAGAATGAGCTGCTACGGGAGATCATCCAGTCACAATTAGTGATTGTCCATGTAGATGCTGAATGAACTCTGATGAGGGATTCCATAGAGAGGGTTTAGGCCAAATGCAGGCATTGGAGAAGAAGAGCATTAAGGCCCTTTTGCCCTATAAGATTCATGGATTCTAAACTATAAGTGAGTTATGTTTTGTTTTGTTTTAGAATCAAAGAATGGAAGAGAAAAGGGAAGGAAGGGAGGGAGGGAGGCAGGAAGAAAAGAAGTTCATAGCTTCAGATCTTAGATGACCCTCTTTCAAGACAAACATGTATGGGGGAGATTTTATGAAGTTTGTGGTGGAAATGACGTTCAGATGAAAGTGGGCTTTTCTTTTTTAGCCTCATTGTGTTATTTTGGTATAAATATTTTCAGTTTTGGTAGCACATTTTCCTTTGGTACCATGATGAAAGAGAGAAGGGCTATTTCAGTATACAAACACAAACAGAACATGCTCATTCCTTAATACATTCTGTTTGTTAAGAACTCTTTGACTAATGCTTTTAGCAAACAAAAGGAAATCACCAATTACTGAAAAATAGAATTTTAGTGTTGAAAGGAACCTCAGCAGTCATCTAGTCTAAACCAAGCATAAACTCCCTACCAGGTCACAACCTTAGAGCTGCTCTTACAGCCCTTGACTGGAACACTCCCAAAGGGATATCTCACCACTTCTCCCGGCAGCCTGTTCTAGTTTTGGATGCCTCGATTGTTAGGAAGGTGGTGGTGGTGGCTACTGCTGTGGTTGCAGCTGCTGCTGCTTTGGCTGCTGCTGTTCTATTCCCCCATCTTGCATCCCTCCGCCCCCCCAGCAATGTCAAGTCTAAAACTTCTTCTTGTCTCCACTGCTCCTGGCTCTGCCCCATAGATTCAAAGCCAAAGACTCTCATCCTGACTGCATGTGACAACCCTTCAAATATCTGAAGGTAGCCTGTCATGTCCATATCCTCTCCCAATTCCAGTCATCTCTTCCACAAACTACCACCACCAACTCTTTCAATGAATCCTCATACAACATGGATTCAAGGCCCTTTATCATGCTGGTGGTCCTGCTCTGGACCCTTCCTAATGATATGCCCAGAACTGAAGATAACAACAGCTAGGTGGCTCCATGATGCATACAGCACAGGGAGTTAGAAAGACTCATCATCCTGAGTTCCAATCTGGCCTCAGACACTCACTAGCTATGTGACCCTGGGCAAATCATTTAACCCTGTCTGCCTCCGTTTCCTCATATGTAAAATGAGCTGCAGAAGGAAAGGGGTGAACAGGACTGAAAGTGACAGAACACCAATAAAAACTCCAGATAAGGTCTGACCAGAACTCAGGGAAGAGTGACCATTACTTCCCTCCTTATTGGAAATTATTCCTTTTTTAACCTAGACCAAGTTTACTTTCTCAGTGTTGGTTGCATCCTCATATTAATCTTAAAGACCACTAAACCCCAGATCATTTTTAGACAACTGAACTTCCTTATTAAAATGGGAGGACCTGGAATACTTTTTAATCCTGTCTTTGAACTCTGAATTTATTTTCCCCAAATCTAGGATTCCATCAGACTCTACTGCCGCATTCTTGGTTATACTGGAGAATCTTGAAGTTTCAGTCACTCTTCCTCTCAGTTTTCATCATTTCTACATCAATAGGCAATTCCTCATTTTGGTTCAGGTCCAGAAAAGCAGTTTTCTTCATTGTTCGTTCCCCTTTTTGAAGAATTAGTGCATTAAAGTAAGCCAAGACTCTTCTGTTTTTAGCAAAATATCCCAATGCTCTTTTATAGCCTGGGGAATGATTAATGATTCCAGATAGGAAAACAGAATACTTCCCTACTATTCATGTCAGGTTGAAATATGGCCACATCCATATTCCTGAGTTTGCTTCAGCAGGGAGTTGCCAAACATCACAACTGGCCTTTTAGATTTCAGCCCATCCCACCCTTGGCGTAATATGAAAGTGCTCCCCTTACCCATCCACCTCCTGGAATCTTTTGCTTTCTTCCCAACTAGGCTCAAATGACACCTTGAGGAATCCTTTCTTGATGATCCCAGTTGCTAGTGTGTTTCCTTCCATGGTGGCATTTATTTGCTTTGCATATGTCTTGAATATGTCTATAAATGTGCGGGTTTTCTTCCCTATGAGAATGTAAGCTCCCTGAGAGCAGGGGCTGTTTTCTTTTTGTCTTTGTGGCCCCAAAGCTAAGCATATTTCCTTTTATATTGTAGGCACTTTTGAATTTTTCAACTGATTGATGGATGGATGGCATCTCTCCTCATAGCCTGGTAATTCCTCATCTCCATTTCTCAGAGCACTATAAACTCTTTCTTGTTCAAGGGTCTAGCCCTACCCTCTATCAAAATGTCCTCCTAGTCCTTCCACAGCTACTAAAGCTTTCTCTCTTCTCTTGCTTTTCTGTATCCCTTTCTCCTATCCTTCCACCTTCTGACAAGCTACAGTTCCCCTCTGATTCTTCAGAATCTTTTTTTTCCTCTTTATTTTCCCTTTTAAGCACTTTCATTCTCTTTGAAAATCTGAAGAGTAGTGAGTCATTCACCCAGTCCTCTCACCTTCTCCTTTAATGGAGATCCTAATCTGCATTTTTTTTTTCAGGTGTGTCTATTACTTTTCAATGGCAGAAATATAAAGAGCCCACTCTGCAAGTTATTAAAAAATGTCCACTTGCTCTCTACACTTGTTTAGTTATGCTTTTCTCTGCTGATGGTTCTTGTAACCAATATGGCAGTGCTGGCTTCTGTTTTCTATTACCATTGAACCCTGGGGAGTATGGATAGGTTAGCTATCTTTACATATTCTGAGAGCTGGAATGTGCAAAAAGGTCAGAACATCAGCACCTCACTTTATAGAAGGCCACTTAAAGATAGTAAGTCTAATCCTTTCACTGTACTAGTGAGGAAACCAAGGTCCAGAAAGGTGTGGAGACTTGCCAAAGTCATATGACAGTGTTTGACGCAGTATTTGAATCTGGATTTTTCTGATTCCAAGGACAGTCGTGTCCTACACCACACCACCTGGGGCTGGAATAAGCTTATTCTTTTAGACCCCATAAGGAAGAAATTTTAAAAAACCAACTGATAAAAATTGTGGGGAGAAAGAATCTAGTTCAATAGAAAGGGGGAAAAGTGAAGCATGCTAGTCTACTTCTTCTGTGAATTCTCCATCACTGGAGGACTTCCAAAGGACTGACTGACTGCTTCTTGTGAATGTCTATCTGTGAAAGTCAACTGCATGACTGTTAGATGAGTCAGTCAATAAGCATCTATTTAGCACCTACTATGGGCCAGACATTACACTCAGAGTTATAGATACAAAAGGAGGAAAAAGGCAGTCCTGCCCTCAAGCAGCTCAGTCTAAGAGGGAGACAATAAACAAATATGCCCAAAGAAGCCAGATATATATGATAAATAGGAAATAATTCAGAGAGTGAAGGGCCTAGAATCAAGAGTCATTGGGAGAAGCTTCCAGTAGATGGTGTGATTTGCGTTAGGATGTGAGGAAAGCCAGAGAAGCCGGGAGCCAGAGAGGAGAAGGGAAAGCCTTCCAAGCACAGAAGACAGCCAGGGAAAAAGCCTGCAGATAAAAGATAGAGTACTTTTCCAAGGAACACAAATGCCATTGAATCAAAGAGCAGGTCAGAGGAGGGCATGAGGTTCAGGAAGACCAGGAAGATGTGTATATGTGGAGATGACTGAGGATGAGGTCTAGGTAGGGTCTGGAATGCTGAACTAGGGATTCAGGAATTGGAACTAGGTATGTGGGTGACAAAGAGACACTGGAGTTTACTGAGTAGAGTGGTGACATATTTGAACCTGTGCTTCAGGAAAATCGCTTTGATGGCTGAATGGAAGCTGGACAGGAGAGAAGGGACTTGAGGCAGGCAGAGCCGCTGGCAGCCCCTTCAGTAGTTCAGGCATGAGGTGATGAAGGCCTGTACTAGGGAGGTTACTGACTGTCTAGGTGTGGATTCAGGTCAGAGGCAGCAAAGCCAGGGGAGAGCACAGAACATTGAGTGACAGGGGCTTGGTTTGCATACAGGTCCTTAAAGTGACCTGTGAGCTGTGTCTCTCAATCTCTCTGAGGCTCAGTTTTTTCAGCTATGAAATGAGTGATGTGGGTCAGGTGATCTCTAAGGTAGCTTCTTTCTTTGGATCTTAGGACCTTTTGCTTTTATGCCCCTTCTAATGCTGAGGTTCTTCGGTTGCTGTCTGGAATCTGGTATTTTCATCTAGAGATTAGAAGGCGTGTTCATTACTGATGAATCACATCTGGCTACATCACTACTAGACAGTAAAGGAAAGAAGGAAATGACCCTCCTGCCATGAATATCAATGACCTAGGACACTGGCACGAAGCAGGCAGTGAGTGTGAAGCAGAAGGGGCTGGGGCAGTTAAGCCGCTTCACAGGGATGAAGTGACACCAGATCATGGAGCAAAAGCAGAAGGAGGGAACTCCAACAGCCGCTCTATTTTCTTAATCAAGGAAAACAATCTTTTATACTGGAAAGACCGAAACACAAAGAGTCACTGAAGAAGCTGTGCAGGGAAGGAGGAGACATTTAACAAAGCTCCTACTTGGCCTATCATCAGGATATGACCAATGATAACAGGGAAATTTTTCTGTGGAATATACTTACTATGATTTTTTAAGCTACATTGTGAGTAGACTTGAATTGACATAATTACGTTCTGGGGTTCCAAAGGGAACACATCCTCAATTCCTGGGCTGCTATCACTGACTTTAAAATGACTTTGGCGCACTGGGACTTTTCTGATCTCCCGCCCCCACCCAACCCCCTTCAGAGCAATGAGCTATGGCAGATCTGCCTAAAGTATCAGGGCCCCACCTCCGCCACTAAAGGGAAAAAAGCCTTAAAATAACTCATGGCTTCTAACAGACACAAGGAAGAGAAAATACATGGGAAGGGAAGCCTGTGGTGTTGAAGATCAGCTGAGAAAATGGATTTGCTAGCTATTTCAAACAACAAAAGCGCACAAATGAGAAGCTATTGACAGTTTTATCAATAGTATCACTATCATCTTATTCTCACTTTTGATAGGGTGTGGAGAATGGAAGAGGTATGTATTAAGTGCCTACTATGTGGAAGGCAGGTAGGTGACTCAAAGGATAGAATGCTGGGGCTGGAGTCAGAAGGCCTGAGTTTGAATCCAACCTCAGACGCTTGCTAGCTGTGCAACTCTGGGCAAGGAGTCACTTAATCCATACTTGTCTTAGGTTCTCATCTATAAAATGGGGACACACAGAGAAAGGAATAGAGAACCAATCCAGCATCTCTGTCTAGAAAACCCCACGGACTTTGTCGTGTAGAGTCAGATGTGACTGATCTGGATGTGAGCTGACACCAGGAGCAGGGCCCCAGGCACTGACATCCCCAAGCAGCCCCATGCTCAGAGCATTCAGTAAAAGCAAGCTTCTGAGAAGTCCCTCTCCTGCCACTGTTCATTCGTTGGAAGGTTCCTCGGGCTGTCACCCAGATAAGCAAGATGACTGTTTTTGTAACTCAAATAGCATGTGTTTGGGCCTGACAGCTCATTATCTAGCAGATTACTTCAAAGGTCTTTGCAATGCCATTGTTAGCAGAGAGGCCAATGGGGATGCTGGATACTTTATCCTTTTCCCATGCGGCTTGATTGTGACAGACTAAAAGTTTTTATGGTCTTTGTGGTCTTAGACAGTCAAGGCCTGCTCCTTCCTTTACCCCTTTCCTCATTCTCTTGGTATGACGGTGTCTGGTAAGACACTGTTCTATAAGGGGAAGGAACCATGGAGACATCCCCCTCTGAGGACATGTTCCCCTTTTTTTTTTCCTGAAGAAATGGGGCCTCCCTGACCTTCTCACTCACTCTTTTGTGAGTGAGGTGCAGGGGGCAGAGGTTTCAACAATTACAGAACAAGCCACAGGAATCTAGGACTTGAGATCTAGGCTGGATTTTATAGGCAGCCAACATCAATGCCTGGAGGAGAAAGGATGGTGCTTGAGCAAGGACCTCTAGGAGTGATGCCCAGGGGAAAGATCCATCCAGCACTCTTGTTGCATCTGAACATGAACTGATTAGGACCAGCGCAGTGTAGGAACTGAGGTCTTTTTGGGGCCTACTTCCGCAGAAACCAAGATGGCTTATGAAGAGTCTGCCCTGAAGGGTCGATGAAAAATAAGTGTACCGTTGCTTCTGCTTTATCTACGAAGTAAATAATTCTGTAAAAGCTGATCAGAGATAAGTCATTGGGGCCAGTTAGTCAGTCAATACACATTTATTAAATGCCTACTATGTGCCAAGCACGTACTATGCACAAGGAATACAAAAAGAGGAAAAAGAAAGAGATTCCTGGCTGGGGGGCTAGTCTCTGCCCCTAACCAATGAGGGAGACCCTGGGCTGATGGCAGTAGAGAGAAGAGACAAAGCCGAGCCCCTCGAGGCTCTGGATTTTGTCTATTACACAGTGGAGTCAGAGCGAACTCCTCACACTCAGAGAATTACCTGGACTAAGGCCATCTGTGCCAGTTTCTAGCTGTTCCCTACCAAATTGTAAACCATGAGGGGAGATATATTTTTTTTCTTCTCTAGATCATGTGTGTCTTTAAAGATCAACACTAAATACATTTTGCTGTTGTTGTTAAATGAGTCAGTTAAATGGCACAGTGGCCATGGCAAAGGACTCAGGAGTTAGGAAGGCCCAAGCACAAATCTTTCCTGAGATACCGTCTGTGTGGCTCTGTTCACCTCCATCAGCTTCAGTTTCCTTAGTGCTGAAACGAATCCCATGTACCTTAAACACCACCAGCTCCAGCCCACCTGGAGTAAACCAAACTCACAGGGCTGACGTCCTTAGGGATGAAACGAGATCTTTAGCTGCTGTCAGTGCACAAAGCCTGGCCTGATTGTTAGCAATAAATTGTGAGCTCCCTGGGGGCAGGGACTGTCTTTTGGCACAAAATAAGTGCTTACTGACTGACTGACAACTGACAATGGAAGTGTTTGGTTTGGACCCTTTAGAGATCCTGTCATGGACTGTTAGACAAGTGATTTCTGAACACACTCGGAGCTCCCACAGGCTCCACGGGAATCAGTCAAACAAGAGCACCTTTATTTTCTTTTCCGACATATGAGAAAAATGCCATTAACAAAGTATACTTGGATATTAGTAAGACATCTAAAAGATTCTCCTAGTATTCTTGTGGTACAGGATTGAGGGATATGGATTGGAGGAGACTACAATGAGCTGTGTCTGGGCCGGCCAGCCCAACTCAGTCCAAAGTGTTCTGATTAATGGACTGACCTCACCTGGGATGGACATCTCTTCTGGAGTGCCCATAAGGCCCTGCTCATGTCCATGTTCTGTTGTACACCTTTCATTTGGCTTAGCACATTTGGGTACAGTGTATAGCTAAGAGGCCCAGCTGATATGTTTAATGCCAGAAGAAAAAAAGATCCAAAAATATTTCAAGAGTCTATATTAGAGGTCAAACTTACATGGTTTGCTAAGCATAAACAGGGGCACTCACTAGCTGTGTGACCTTGGGTAAGTCACTTAACCCCAACTGCCTCATCCTGGGTCATCTCCAGTCATCCTGATGAATATCTGGTCACTGGATTCAGATGGCTCTGGAGGAGAAGTGAGGCTGGTGACCCGCATAGCCCTCTCTCACTCAAAACAAAGTCAAGTGCAAGTCATGTCACTATTTCTCTGACGGCATGGTCTCCTTCGGCAACAAAGGACGAACACACACAAAAGGATAAACACAAAACTTGCTAAGGAAGGTAAATAATTGAATTTAAAAAGATTCTAATATAAAAGTATGAAATTGTGTGGAAGGAGTTAGAAGGAAGTCCATGCAAAAATGAGTTATGGGGTTTGCTGGCCAGCAAACAAGCACCAAGCACTTACCCACCACCTCCTCCAGACCAAATATTGTCAGGTTAACAGGGATCAGGAACTAAACAAAAGGCAATGCAATGTCCTTCGCAGAGAAAGGGAGGCAAGGATTCCATTGGACTCAGCCATGGTCAGATGACATCTGAAGTACTGAGTTCAGATCTGGCTATTACATTTAGAAAGAAAATGGGCATGCTGAAAGGGGACTACAGAGAGATGATGGGAAAATGAGGGAGTTTCCAACCCATGCCATAGGAAGACTGAATTAAGACATGAAATACCATCCTAGTGAAGAGAAAACCATGGGAAGAATCATCCCTACAGCCTATTCTCTGGCTCAGGAGAAGTTTATTCTGCTCAACCCCATGAATTAGGAACAGTAAGTGGGTACTACAGTGAGTTATATTTTGCTGTAACATGAAAAAGAAATTCTTTACAATCAGAGAAGCCTGAAAGGAACAATCTTAGCAATGGAAAAGTTACATATGAAGCCAGGCAATGGAAAGGGATAAAGCTCCATGTTTTTCCTTTGTTTAGAAAAGAGATATTCTTCATCCAATCCCAGCACTCAATGTCCAGTTGCTGAGCAAACAGGTAGGCCCAGGGGCCTCTTCTGACTGTCCACACCTAGTCTCCTTTTACGAGTCGGCTGCCCCTTTTACTGCCAGACCACTCCTACGCACTCACACTTCCACCCCTGCATACACAAGCAGACACACAGGCATGCACCAGCTTCCCTTCATCTCCTCTGATGAATACTCTCTATCTGTACCACACAGAATGGCACATCATTGAATGCTGACATGTGTTATTCTGCAATTATTTCAAATGTATACATCTTGTCTCCTCGACTGATTAGAAGCTGTCCACATGCAAGGGCCAAGTCTTAAGCATCACAGTGCCTAAAAGTGAGGCACGCAGCAGGCCCCCAGTCTACAGTGCTAAATTGCATTATATGGGTCAATGTATCCATTTTGTAAATGAAAGCTGACTGGGAATCATACATGTAACCCAAGCATCACTTCTGCTCTAAGAGCAACACATTGAAGTCATAATTAACATTCAATAGGAAAGCACAATAACCAACAATATGTTCATAAAACAGAGCCAAACCACTAATCCTAAAGCACTTTTTACTTTAATATAGCTCGACACTGTACTGCACTAGAAGATACTATGGAAAATGTTTGGAGGGGATGACAGGGCACTAAAGAAGGCACTAAAATCAAATGGGCCCAGGAGCGCTGATGCCCAACCTCACACAGATGAAGACAAACTGTGGATTTCTGGGCAATAAGAACATCAGATTGACCGACGCCGTTGGGGAAGATCGGTTTGAGTAGCTTGAGAAGTAACCTGGCGTGGCGCCTGTGGCTGCAGCTGCAAAACAAAGGATGGAGGAGTCAGATTTACAGACGGTCCAGAGAGCTGCTCCCCGCGCTGGTGCTACAGAGTGAGCTACTCAAAGGAACAGCGACATCATTACCACATCATGTCTAATATGAAAGACATAAAGAGTCGACTCCCAGGAGGATGAACATTTCTATACAACGTTCACTATCATGAAATATATCTGCCTATAGCGTCGTTATCTCACCGATATTACAACAAAACTGTTCCCCTAAAAATGAACGTTTTCTTTAAAGTGATTGATCAGTTGCTATGGTACAGATATAGTAACTGACTGCAAGTCTGCGGTCTCTGCTAGCATCTCCTGGATAGGGAACACACCCTAAGAATGACTTGAGATGGAGTACATGGCAACAGCAGCATCCAGGATCTTGAGGGTTCTACCTTCCAGCTGGAGATACGGAACAGATCACAATGTAAAAGACTCACTGGGGCCGATGTCAGTAAATAAGGTCCGTGTCTTATCTGGGATACCTGCAGTCTGCGTCTCCTTGGCCAAATTAAACTTCTCATGAGTAAAATGAGAGGGCACTAACTAAACGCCCACCCCCAAGATTCCTATAACATGAAACTAAACAACACCAAAATAGTTTGGCCTGAATGTAGCTGCTGAGGATGGAACCGTAGGGTGTGGTTAGAAATCATGGTCTAGAAATATCTATCCGTCAGTGCTGTTTGCACACAATGGATAAGCAGCCGCAGCTGGGCTGGAATCTCATTTTCTTCACTTTCTAGTTATATGGTGGCTGTCGGTTTAATCTCTCAAACCTTCAGCTTCTTCATCTGTAAAATGGGAATCTACACCTCTGCGGCACAGTACCTGCCTCACAGAGCTGTGGTGAGGTGAAGGCATAATAAGAAATGGAAAGGTGCTTAGCTAACCTGAAAATGCAGTTTTATAATCGTGTTGGAAAGACCTTGTGATTACTGTTGTACAAAACAGACAAGTGAATGATTGATCCCAAGAGGTGTGAAGTGCAAGAACTATTTAGGAGAAGATAGAGTACAAAGGAAAAATGGAATGGGGCCATTTGGGCCCACAACATCTACTGCATTTAAAGTCCCGGTAAAGAAAAGTAAACAGATTTGGATGTCTCTAGCAGTGCTTTACACAATGGAGGTAATCAATCAGTGCTTGTGGAATTCAACTGCATCTAAGATAGGGCTAAGCTACACTTCTCCTTACTTTGAACTCCCAGAAATCAGCTCCTCTACCATCCCATGAACTATTGGCCAGTATTTCTGGTGCCATAATAAGGTAAGAATGCAGCAAGGATTATAAAAATAGTTCCAAATTAATATACCATGTGATCCCAATTATTTTATCAATGATTCTTTCCAATTACCTGGACTAAACATCACTAGAATCTGAGGCAGAATATTAAATGTTATTTTTTAATTCCAAATTTGGAGACATTCGTTACTTTCCAAGACTATCTCAGGAGCTGGCCCAATGGTCTTGCACAACAGAATCTCAGCTCCAATTCCCTGACGTAAAGCTCCCAGATGCAGACTCCCCACAGTTACCTTGCTTCCAGGCGAAGGAGGTGCTTCTTCTTCAGTCTCTTTATCCGACTTCTCATCTTCCTTTCTTGCATCTTCCTTTGGTGCCTTAATGGCTTTTTTTTTAGGACTAATAACATGTTCCCTTTGTAACGATTTAAGGTAAAGTTTTGCCCTAAAAAAGGGAAAAAAAAGAAAAATGCATTATCAATTAATTTTCTGGAAACAAAAATAAAAAAACCAACATTCCAAATTTCTTAAGGCATCTTATGATAATAGTTATTTGTATCACTGCATGTTTTCATGTTACCTCATTTGACCCATATAACAATGCTCTGAAATGTGTTACTATTAATCCCCATCATATAAATAAGACACTGAGGCTCAGAAAAATCAGTTCTTTGCCCAGGATCTGAGGAAGACGGACCCAGTCTTTCTAAGTTTCGGTCTTAATTTAAGTTAAATGTTCCATTCATTTAACATAGTGCTGCGCCACTAGCACTTCCTCTATGCCTCCTTCTAAGAAAAAAAGTGTTATCTATCCATAGACCAATGTCTGACTGTTGTGATGTCTGCTCTCACATTCGGCGGTGAGCTGTGTGGGAGCGGGTCATGTTACACGTCTGTCTCCCTTTCATTCACACGGCAGATCCTGAATTAATTTTTCTGGATTGCTGTTTCTGTCAATCAGTTCATAAATACTTTCCTGAACCCACATTATGTTCCAGGTACCGCGCTAAACACTGGGGAGACAATAAGCAGACAATCTGTTCTCAAGGAGCACACGATCCGATGGGAAAGGCAGTAAGCAAGCAAACACATGCACAAGTCAGACACAGGACAAACAGGAAGTACTTAATACACACAAGGCTTAGGAATTAAGAGGGTTTGGGAAAGACGGCTTGTTCAAGATGGAATTTTAGTTGGAACTTAAAGGAAGTCAGCAAGGGTAGACAGGTGGCACAGTGGATGGAGATGGAGTTCCCAGTCTGGAGTCAGGAAGACTTAAGTTCAAATCTGACTTCCAACACTTATTAGCTATATGACCCTGCTTGCCTCAGTTTGCTCATTTGTAAATGAGATACAGAAAGCAATGGCAAACCACTCCAGTATCTCTGCCAAGAAAACCCTAAATGGGATCAAGCAGTTGGACACTACTCAAAAATGACTGAACAACAAGAAAGGAAACTAGGCAGAGTTGAGGAGGGAGAGCATTCCAGGCATGTAGGTCAACAAGAGAAAATGTCCAGAACTGAGAGATGCAGGGTCTGGTTCCTGCAAGACCAAGGAGGCTATAATGTCATCACTGGATCAAAGAGTACATCTCAGGGAATGTGTGTGTGTGTGTGTGTGTGTGTGTGTGTGTGTGTGTGTGCGCGCACGCGTGTCCTTCATTGCCAAAGAAGACCATGTCACCAGAGAAATGATGACATGACTTGCACTTGACTTTGTTTTTGAGGGATGGAGGGCTGTGCAGGTCACCAGCCTCACTTCTCCTCCAGAGCCATCTGAATCCAGTGACCAGATATTCATCAGGATGACTGGAGATGATCTAGGATGAAGCAACTGGGGTTAAGTGACTTGCCCAAGGTCACACAGCTAGAGAGTGTCAAGTGTCTGAGGTGAGATTTGAACTCAGGTCCTCTTGACTTCTGCACTGGTGCTCTATCCACTGTACCACTTAGCTGTCCCAAGGGTTGCAGAATAGGTCAAATCACAACAGGGTGCCCTCATTACCCCCAACACAATTCTTGTCAGGACAGGTTTCTCCAGGCAAAATCAGGTTTCAATGAACAATAAGGTGTCACTCTCACTTGGGCAAAGAAGGAGGCAGAGCAGCAGTGACGGCAGAAGTGGAAGCCAGGAAGTCCATAGCCCAGGCAAAGAAGAACTCAGAAACCAATTTCCATGTGAGGGTTGGGTAGAAGACCATTAACCTGATAAACCTGTTTTCACCCAAAGAAGACTTCAACAGTGGACTTCAGGCCTTCAAGAAATATCAGCTGTCCCAATTGGGCAATGATCAGATTGACTCCCAGCTTCTGAGCTGTTGTAGATCAAAAGCTCAGGGCATAAAGAGTGAGACAAATGAAAGAGTAGGTTACAAAGGGCTTTGAAGGACAAGCTGAGAGTACTGTGCTGGATCCTGGAGGCAGTGGGGAGCCACTGGCAGACACTGAGTGTGTGAGGGGATGGGGGTACTTTAGTAAAATCACTTCGGTGGCTCCAGGGAGGATGGACTGGAATGGGGAGACATGAGGGAGGCAGACCCCTAGCAAGCCATTTCAACAGTCTGGGCATGAGGTGATGAGGGCCTGCGCTAGAATGGCAGCAGTGTCAGTGGACAGAAAGGGTTTTATTGGGTGGGGTGGAGAAGGTGCATAACATTCATGGAAATTTTTATTATCAGAGGATATTTACATGAAACTATTTTAGGAAAATATATTAGATAGCAACTGTCAGACTTTTTGTTTTTTTTATATTTTCCCAATTTAATGTAGGAACAAATTTTCATCTGTTTTTTTTAAAAATGTTAGTTTCAAATTCTCTCCATCCTTCCCGAGTCCTTTGTGACAAAGTGAGCAATCTGATATAGGTTCTACATGTGCTATCACACAAAACATATTTCCACATTAATCATGCTGTGAAAGAAAACAGACCCAAAAAACACACACAAAAATTTAAAAGTGGGAAATATGCTTTGATCTGCATTCTGCCTCCATCAGTTCTTTCTCTGAAGTGGAGGGAGCTTTTCCTCCTGAGTCCTCTGGAAATGTCTTGAATCACCGTATTGCTGAGAAAAGCTGTTATTCACAGTTGACATTCACAGTACAAGGCTGATATTACTGGGACCAGTGTTCTCCTGCTTGTGCTCACTTGACTCTGCATCAGTTCGTGTAAGTCTTTCCAGGCTTTTCTTTTCCTTTTTTTTTTAGATCAACCTCTTCATTTCACTTTATTTTAGCTTTCCACTGAATAGTGTTTTTTTCCAGTTTTCAACATTTACTTTTATGAGATTTTGAGCTCCAAACATTTTCTCCTTCTCTCCCCTCCCCTTTCCCGATCCACAAGACATTTCCACATTGGTCACACTGTGAAAGAAGAAAGGAAGCAGTATGGAAGGGAAAACCACGAGAAAGAACAAACAGAAAAGGGAGAAACACTTTAGCTGAGTCTGCAGGCCTGGGAAGTTTAGGGGAGAAGATGTTAAGCTCTGCTTTGGACATGGTGAATTTAAGATGTCTACCACCATCCGACTGGAGATGTTGGAAAGGCAGTTAGACATGAAAGAGTGAAGAGCAAAGGGGCGAGGGCAGCATCATTCACACGGAGGTGTTCATAGAGGCCATGGGAGCTGACATGACCCCCAAGGGAAGTCGTATAGAAGGAGAAGAGAATAAAGCCCGGACAGAGCCATGAGGGCCAACTGTGGTTAGAGGGAATAGGAGAGTTCGATTTAACCTCTATGAAGGGGGGAGAAACACAAACGAGGAATGCCTATTGTAGAAGAGGACAGCCACAGTTAGTCCATCAGCTTGATACTCTGAATAGATAATGACATGCAGACACACACATGCACACTTTTTCGATGCCTTTCTGGGATCCTGATCAGTGTAATGTTCATACTTGTTGGGTGGGTGAGAGACCTCTTAGCTCTGGTTGGGCTTGGGAAGGAAGGAATTTCTTCAAGCCTGAGGCTAGGAATGGGGGGGAGAAGAATAAAAAGATATCCCACAAACATCTATAAACAGGTTCAAGAGGGGGTGGGAATAAATGAAAAGATTTTGTAGTTCATTCTAAGCTCTCTGCAGAGATGATATAACGAGTGTCAGCTAACCAGTCTCTAATCGTACCAAAGTATTTCCTAGGGCCTTGGCCAGTCTGGTAGTGAAGAGTATTAATAAATTTATGCAGAAGTAGGAGAGTGGGGATTCCCCTAAGTCTCAAGCCAAATTAGTGTCAGGGGATGCAAAGGTCTCTTGCACAGTTGGGTGGGGCAGCTTCCTATGGCTTTGGTTCAAGAGAATCATGGAATCTTCTCATCTCTAGGCAGAAGAAAGGAGAAGCGAAGCAGCTTGAAGCTGGATATGGCTTTGGAGATCCACAAACTTTGATTAGGAACAAGGGAAGAAGGATTATGGGAATTGTAGGGCTCTAGTGCAGCGTAAGAAAAAACTTAAAGCAGATGGAGCAAGAGAATGTCCTGATTTGGGGCTTGTGGGGAGATGGGGTAGTATCTGCTCGGTTAGGGCTGAGATGGGACGCTGCAAGGATTATCCAAAATGGCTGGATTGGGGAAAGAAGGAGCAGGAAACTATGTTCTGAAGATGAGCAACTCGAATGGCAAGAGAGATGGAAAGTGGTAGATGAGAGAAGCTCAAAGGCATCTCCTCCTTATCTGGGCCTCTTGGAAACGTCATTCTAAAACTCTGATCAAGACAGCTCTTCTACATGAAACTTTTCTCGATTCTCCGAGATGCCAGTGCCTCCCTCCCACACCTCTCTAACACCAGACATCTAATTTGGATCCACTTATAAATGTACATTTTGTCTTGCTGACAGAATGTAAGATCCCTGACAAAGAACTGCTTCACTTTTGTCTTTTTATCCCTAGATCTTGTCACATGTTAGGTGCTCAACAAGTGATCAGTGTTGTAGGAAACAGGAACTAGAGGAGACTGAAGATAAGAGGGAATGGGCAGGATCCTGTGGAATGTGATGGCACCTGTGGAGGAATGGGAGATGGGGTAGAGGAGTTCGGAAATGTAGACTTGGGAAGAAAGAGCTCACGATGAGTCCTTTCAAATTTTTTTCAGTAGTGTGAAGTAAGGTTCTCTGGTACAGGGGGAGGTACTTAGGTAAGTAGGTTAAGGAGATGTTTGGAATGGCCCTTGTTTAGCTGGGTTCAAATTAATAATTAGATAATATGAATTTGGTCCAAGTTTGGTTTTGTCATCCCAGCACCTAAAATGACAGCATTTGATGAACATTTGGTGATGCCTCATTTGGCTAACTATAGTGGACCCAGTAAGCAGCATTCTGTGACCTCATTCAGGAGCATCCAGAAGCAAGCCAAGAGATGCAGAGAAGACAGATGATGAGAGTAACCCAATTCTGTGGTTTGTCAAGGCAGGAAAGGCAATAGGGTAGAAACAAGGTAAAGATGAACTCATTTCGATGAAATAGCTTCAAAGGTAGGAAAGTAGCCCCTGGCAAAGGTTGTTAGACTAGGAGACCATTGAGTGACTAGAGCTCACAATTCAAAAAAAGAATAGGTTTAGGATAAATGAAGTAGAACGAGTGGCCAAAGGAGAGGAAACTGTGACCAGAGTAAGGAAATTCAGAATTCTGGCTCATGAAAAGGCAATACTTGCAAAAGATGATGAGATGAAGTAAAGAGTGATCTCAGCGAGTCACTGAGATGGAAGATAAGGAGGCTGATGTACTTGGAGGCCCTGGCATTTAAGGACACAATGGCATGTATACTACTGTCCCCAAGTCAAAGGGCAATGACTGAAAAAGAAGACTACGAATTAAAAACTCTCTTAAGAAAGAAGAGAAAATGACCTGGTGGTCAATAGGTTATATCAAACGGGAAGCAAACAGATGTAGATGTAGACGAGGTGAGGTTGTTTAGTGACAGCAGCAGAGGGAAGTCCTGAAAGTGGTCCTGAGGAAGGAGCAGGGCCCAGGCCTCCTCCTGCTCCAGTATGTTGGGAAGCACGAGAAGACAAAGATTGGCCCTATTTGCTTAAATTGTGGCAGGGAGGTGGTAAGGGTACTGGTAATGAAAAAGGGAGAAGTAGCAATGAATCTGAGAGATATTTTGAAGAACATTATAATAGGAATTCAGGCCTGGTGGGCAATAAATAGTCAGTGGAGAGAAAAGAATCAAAGATAAATCTAAAATCTCTATACTTGGAAGAATGTTCATCTCACCACAAAAAAAGAAAAGCTTGGAAGGGGGCAGAGTTTCACCAAGAAGTAGATGAGTCTGTTTTTTAACATACAGAATCTAATTTGATGGAATATCAAATATTCTGTGACAAGCTGAGCTAGCAAAGGGTCAAAACTAGAAATATGGACTCAGAAATTCTAGAACACAAAACTTAAAGATTTAGAAAGGACCTTCAACTAAATCCAACAACCCCATCTGTATAATGGATTCTACTCAAGAATGAAATTCAAAGATGCAAAATGGTAATCTGTGATCCCAGGGGCCAGTGAACCTCTGATAAGGGAAGACACAAACACAAGTAACTCCAATATAAATAACTGTAATGATAATACAAGTAACATAAGACAAATTAGAGTTTAAGGGCACAGAAGAGGTCCAAATGGACTAAAGGATGTGAGTAGGAAGGGAATAAGACCAGTGTTTATGCCTGAACAGAATGAGTATGTGAAGGTCTGAGAACAGGCCTCCCAGGCATGGACATATTTCATCATCCATATTTCCCATCTCATGATCAGTCTATTTGACTGTATAAGTAATTAAGCTTGGGATGGACTTTTTGTCCTTCTTCTTTTAGCTTATTCAGCTTTATTCCTATGCTATATGTTCCCCACATGACTCTGCAGTGGAATAAATAATAAATATTAAAGCATCTTGATCTCATGTAATTTCCTTAATAAAAATTTAAGGCCAAATAACTATAATATTAGTGCTTCCTGAGGCACATAAAAAAATACTCTGGAGACCTATGTGAGGGAATAACCCACTAGCAGACAACATCAAACTTACAATATGAGTTCTAGTCCAAATAGTCAGCAACATCTTAGAAGTTATTCTTAACAGATAATTTTTGGCCATGGCAGATAATTCAAAATTATTGGCCTGTTTCTAATTACAATTAGATATCTTCCTATTTTAAGTTGATGGAGGAATCAAATCGATGTCTATAAAAAGTACAAAGTGGGTATTTGAAGAACATTTTTAAAAGGCCTGAAGGTCTTTCAACAATACGGAAATGACATTTCAGGGTTCACTTCAACCAAGTTCAACTTTTAAAAAACTACCAAGTGATGACAAAAGCATAAAAGGAACAGCAAAGAAGCGAGGAGTATTAATGGGGTGGGAATAAAATGTACAGAGAAACAAAATATGTAAAAGGAAAAGGAAGGTGGATGTGAGTGGGGATGGGGTGTGCAGTTCATGATGTCATGGGACCTTGGGGATATCATTAAACCTCCCAGTCCTCCCCCCAACTCTATAAAGCTTCAGGTTAGAGACAAGTAGTCAACACCAGGAATTCCTCCCAGAAATGAAGTGGAAAGCCTAGAGAAAATGAGTCAATAGATAAAGAATAAACAAATGAATGAATGAATAAACAGATGCATGGATGGAAGGAAGGAAGAATATATAGATAAGTAATAAACAGAACTAATTAATTTAAAAGGAAAGGAAAATCTGCTATGCTGGAGACTAGGAAAGCAGTTGAATCCAAACACTGATCAGCTAATCATCAAGAAGCATTTATTAAGCACTTCCTTTGAGCCAGAAACGGTGCGAGGGACAGCAGGTCCCAATACCAAGACATGACAGTCCCAGCCATCGAGGTTCTTACATGGGATCTGCACCCAGGGCTCCCCAGCCCCTACCACCCCAATCACATAAATAGACTTTGACTACTGATGCTAAATGCGTGAGCAGGTGAAGCAAGTGCCACTTCAATGAGAAAAGGTTCAAACAGCCCAGATTTGTTGTTTATGGAAAATGACCGGAATTTTAAAATGCTATTGTACAAAGAAGAAAACAAAATGAATGAACATGTTTCTTCTATGTTCTGAGCATGGTATTAGTCATTTAAGGGTTAGCTACTCTAAGGATTCCGAGTGGAGAACAAGCCTGACTGTCTTTCGTCACCTACAATATTGCTGGGTCTCCTCCCTCAGACCTGCTGTAACCAAGACAAAGGAAATCAAAGCAAAGCAGCATTTCTTCAACATCTTCTACGGCTCAGGAACTCCAGGCCAAGCACTGTTCAAACTGGATCCCATCTGAGCTTTAGAGGCAGTCTGGGAGGTAGGTGCTATTATTCTATTTCCATTTTACAACTGAAACAGCGGAAGCAGACACAAGTTCAGTTGTTTGCCCAGGGTCACAGAGCTAGTTTTCCTGACTTCAGGCCCAGTATTCTATCTAAGGAATTGTAAACACTTTCCTGTGGACCTAAGACAAAATTGGGCAGGAAAAAGCTATTAAAGCACTCTTTTCTGTCTTAAACCATTATTTCAGTTTATCAATATCCCTTCCACCCTACACCAAGGAAATTACAGGAAAATCTCCACCCCCATCAATTAATCCGATGTTTATAGATTAAAGAAGATATTTAATCAGTAACTGTTGAATCCAGTTGAAGCACTGAGAGCTATGAAGTCTCTAAAGACTTGAGGTAAGCTACGTACAGAAATAATCATACTTGCGATCTTACCATCAGTCGTAAAAGTGTTCCACTTCAAGACTGAGAATTCTTAAACTCCTCCCTCTGACGATAGCTCCCAGCCTGCCACTTCTCCAGTGACTCCCATATCTTCCATCCATTCTTTGTTCCGCTTCCTCAAATATATGAGTTCTACCCTTGGCCATCAGGCCTGTGATGACCTCTCTTCCCACTCCTAACCCTCCTTATCCAGTTCAGCTACACACTCATCCACTCTCAGCTCCCTAACTGCTCTGTCATATCATTACTCAGGCCTTTCCAAAGTTCAGTCCTGGCGTACTTGTACCATCTATGCTGTCACTCAGACACAAAGAGAATGCACCAGAGAACGCCACTGAAATGTGCTACAAGGTGTTATGCCATTTCCAAAGGCCCAAGCAGCTGGAAGGCAGTGAGTGGGAGTCCGACCTTCTCTGCTAGAGCTTCCCCTGCCACACCTCATCCCCCTCCTCTTAGCAGAAAGCTTCATTACTTTGTTGACCTCCCTCTGGTCTTCTATTGACTCATCATCCTCCATTGTCTTTTCTTTAGTTCCAGTCTCTGACTGCTGCATTTGAGCACACTGTCCATTCAGGATAGTGGCCCATGTCCCTCAAGCATTTCCCATCCAAACTCCTGGAAGGGAAGGGCCCACGTGTGTGTGTGTGTGTGTGTGTGTGTCTGTCTGTCTGTCTGTATGTGTGTGTATATGTGTGTCTGTGTCTGTCTGTGTGTATATGTGTGTGTGTCTGTGTGTGTGTCTGAGTGTGTTTATACGTGTGTGTATGTGTGTGTGTGTGTGCACTTTGCTACTGCTTAACTCTCTCATTTCTGTCTCACTTCTCGATCCTGTGTGACCTAGCTGCAGCCTCTGCTACTCTGCTCAAACTTCCATCTATTTCTAGATCCAATGGCCTTTTCCCATTCCTCTGCCCTCTTGAGATTTGGGCAGATTTCTTTCTACAAACTCTCTCCCCTAGATTTTCAAGACAAACCTCCATCTTAGATCTCTTCTTCGTCCCTGTCTAGCTGCCTCTCCTCAATCTCCTCGCAATATCCTCATCCACGTGCCATGCCCTGTTCTTGGGTCTATCACAAGATTTTGTCCAGAGGTCTCTTTCCTTATTTCCAACATTCTTTTGGACATTACCAGCTCTAATCTAGCCAGCTGCCACTTCCATGTAAATGACTCCCATATCTATGCTCAGCATTCATTTCTCCACTGAACTCTGGTTCTACATCTCCAACTTTATCTAGATACTTATTGTCATCTCCAACTCAACATGACCAAATTATTCTCTTTCAAACCTAGGCTCACTCTTCTTCCAAATATCCCCATTTATACTGAGGGACCCATATGACTCAACCCCCAGATTTTCAACAGAAGAGCCCATCTTGACTCTTGACTCTTACCCATCACCCACAATGGGTCATTCTTGCCAGTTCTACTTCCTAATTAGTTGATTCCATACCCCATCTTTTCTATTCATACCCCAACTACCCTAGTTTCAACTTTTATTACCTTTTGCCCTATACCTAAATTCTACTCAGCTGTCAAATTGACCTTCTTAAAGGACAGAACCTATACCTGGAGGTCTTAAGGAGCCACAAGTTTACTACATAGGAGGAAATGTAGTAAATTCTAAGTGGTTCTCTTACTACACCTCCAGGATTAATTTAAATTAACATGTGTTTGACATTAAAACCCTTCTAAACTTGACTCAATTTGTTTACACCTTTTCCCATTCCCTCCCTCCACCATTAGTTTTGGATCTACTGGTACTGGACTCCGCTATTCCTTGTCAAGACACTCCACTCCCCTAATTCTTGCATTTTCACTGGCTTTCCTCCATTTCTGGAATGTACTCCCCCCTCATCTGCACCTCTTGGTTTTCCTGGCTTCTTTCAAGTTCCAACTCAAATCAGACTTTCAGTAATAAGTTTTTTTAACCTTCCTTCTCTAATTTATCCTCTGTATATCTTATTGTATAAAGTTGTTTGCATATTGTTTCCCCATGTAATGTGAGATTTTTGAGGGCAGGACTGTTTGGTTTTTTTGCCTTCTCCCTCCTTTCCAACCCTAGTGCTTAGCACAGTGTCTGATATATAGTAAATGCTAATAAAAAATAATAATTTAAAAGTCCTGAAAACGGGGGATGAATCACATCCTTCACCTCCTGCCAGAGAGATGATGAACTTAAAATGTAGAAACGCATTTTGAGAAAAAGACAATATGGCTAACTATAAACATTTACGATGAGGGTTGCATTATTTATTTTGTTTTGGTATGGGGGAGCATTGGGAAGGACAGGTTTTTAATTCATGTAGAATAAATGTATTTTTTAAAAAGACTGTCTTCCCTCATGTCAACACACACGCACAAAAACCCCCCATAAAGGAAGACCAGTTTAGTAACTGTCTATGGGAAGGATTGGCACAAGGACAGACTGCTAGATCAGTAAGGAAATTGTTGTGGTAATCCAGGTGAGAGGCAATGAGAGCTTGGGCCAGGGCAGTGATCATGTGAGCTCAACTGCTACCTCCTAAACTAAGCTTTTTGTGACGGTGGAAAATGCTCTTAGTTCCCCTCCCCCCTTTTATTTGGTATTTTATCTCTAAATCTCTTAAGTGGCAGAAGAGGCACTGACCTTCATTCATAGAGAGAATTTCCTCACTGGAAATTTCTTGCACCACTGAAGTCATAATCTGTTCCCAAAAGAACTAGTTTGTGATTACTTATACAACAGAGTCATATGTTGTCTTCTATTAGAATATAAATTCCTTGATGATAAGAATTATTCTTACATTCGTCTTTTTTCTCCCCAATATCTAGCATAGTGCTTGGCACATAGTAGGGACTTAATAGCTTCATATGGAATGAATGAATATGAACTATAAATAAAGCGTGGACACTATGATGCTCTTTCAGATTAGGTCCTGTAACTGTGTTTTTTTCAAAATGTGTTATTTTCATTAAGTCAAATAAACTCTCACCATACTGTACTCTTAAGTCTTTTATAGAAGAAGAGTTATCAAAAGCAAGAATCCACTAAAATCCTGCCAATCTAATAATGACACTAACAGTTCAGAACCATCAGATGGGGAAAATGATTCATGACTGGTCACCAAAGCTGGTCTGAAATGTGTGCATGTATGCATGCAAGCAGGTATATGTGCATAGGTGTGTGCAGCGTATGTGCAGCGTGTGTGTGTGTGTTCGTATCTAATGATCATTAAAAGAAGTAGGCACACTTGTGATTTCATAACACTTTCTCCCTGGCAAGTCCTCCTGAGTTATTTACTAATTAAACATACCAAGAATAGCGAGAGATATATATGCAGCACGACTTATTTCCAATTTGCAGAGGAAAACTGACATAGAAAACCATCCTAATATAGCATGAGTGTTCAGGGGCAGTCCTTTGGTAATGAAAGGCTTTGCTCTGGACTCCTAATATTCATCCTGAGGCTCCTTCCTCTTGATTCCTGAGAGTACAAAGAAATCCTCTATTCAAATTCAACAAATACTTTCCTCATAGAAATTCAGAATTGCAAGGGACCTCAGAGATCATCTACTTCAGAGATTCCCAAACCTATATGACCTAACACATCCTTTTCAAAAAAAAATTACTCCGGGGGGCGGAGCCAAGATGGCGAAGTGAAAGCAACGACTCACCCAAGCTCCTGGAAAAACTCCTCTGGATATCTCTGCGGGGAGAGTCTGACCAGACTTTGGAGGTATAGAATCCAGTGGGTGACGGACTTTGACGGATTCGGAGCCCAGGTTGGACTGGAGGGTCCACGGGAGGGATCTGTTCCGCGGGGGTAAGACCCCAGCGCACAGCGCAGCGCGGTCGGCACGACAGGGCGGAGGGGACCTGAGGGGCCCGAGAGTGGCGGGCGAGACCATCGGAGCAGGAGATAAGCCAGGCCGAGCTGATGAGAGCCGCTGAGCGCCAGATATCAGTGCAGTAGCCGTTAAAACCTTCAGCCTGAAGACTGGACTTCGGTGGCTCAGCTACTTGAACTTCCAGGAGTTGGGATGGCGGAGTGATCAGTAAGTGCTCTCTCCTCCCCCCTGATGACCGTAAGGGAACCATAAAATTCGTCCCCAGATTAATCCTGGATCAGGGGGAATAGTAGAAGGGGGCGGGTGGTCTCACAACACCAGAGGCTGGAAAAGTGGCAAGGGGGGATTCTTCCTACTGTGGCGGAGGTGATCTGGGGGGACAGACGACCCAGGGCAGAGAAAATTCGCACTGAGACCCAGGCAAGCCTCAGCGCCAGGAGACAAGGCCCAGGAGGGGCGGGAACACGCATTAGCTTCTAGGCGTGCCCCAGCCCTCCAGGGGAAAAGGGAAGACAATAGGGAAGCTGGGACCACCATCCCCTGACCTTGCCTTTGCCTCAAGCCAGCTGAGGAGATCTCCTGAGACCAAACCACCCCTCCCACACACCCAACAAGCTAACCCCAGGGTTGATCTGGGAAACAACAACAACAACAAAAAAAAGCCTGCTTTCAGCCTAGACACACAGCAGCCCAACTTAAAAGATCTGTATCTTCTGACTGAAAGAACCAAAAGCTACAACACTCAGCCAACATCATGAATCGGAAAAAGCAGACAAAAAGTGAAAAAACCATAGAATCTTTCTATGGGGATAAGGACCAAAACACAAACACCAAAGAGGTCAGAGCTGAGACTGTACTTTCATCTGAAACCTCAGATGGGACTATGAATTTCTCGCAAGCACAACTAGATTACCTGGAACGTCTGAAGAAGGATATAAAAGAAAAACTGGCCAATGATTTTAAAATTATAAAAAAAGAATTCACTGATGAGAACATCACTCTGAAAAGGAAAATTGAACAAATGGAAAAGGAAGTTCAAAAATTAACTGGAGAGAATAATTCCCTAAAAGGAAGAGTTAATCAAACGGAAAAGGAAACCCAAAACCTAATTGGGAAAATTGAACAAATGGAAAAGGAAACCCAAAACCTAACTGGGAAAATTGGTCGAATGGAAAAAGAAATACAAAAATTAAATGGAGAAAATAGCTCC
Organism: Notamacropus eugenii; assembly: GCF_028372415.1. Taxonomy (NCBI): domain Eukaryota; kingdom Metazoa; phylum Chordata; class Mammalia; order Diprotodontia; family Macropodidae; genus Notamacropus; species Notamacropus eugenii. The sequence goes on from NC_092873.1 coordinate 535,495,059, forward strand.
TTAAAGGGAAAAATTGGTCAGATGGAAAAGGAGATGCGAAAGCTAACGGAAGAAAACAATACGATGAAGATTAGAATTGGGCAAGTAGAAACTAATGACGCAATGAGGCAACAAGAATCAGTCAAACAAAATCTAAAGAATGAAAAGATAGAAGAAAATGTAAAATATTTAATTGGAAAAACAACTGACCTGGAAAATAGATCCAGGAGAGAAAATTTAAGAATTATTGGCCTGCCAGAAACGCATAATGAAGAAAAGAGTCTGGACAACATCTTCCAGGAAATCATCAAGGAAAACTGCCCAGAAGTACTAGACTCAGAGGGCAAAACAGTCATCGAAAGAATCCACCGTTCCCCTCCTGAAAGGGATCCCAAACTCAAAACCCCAAGAAATATAGTTGCCAAATTCCAGAGCTATCAAGTGAAGGAGAAAATACTAAAAGCAGCTAGAAAGAAACAATTCAAATATCAAGGACACACAGTCAGGATCACACAGGACCTTGCAGCTTCTACATTAAAAGATCGAAAGAACTGGAACCCAATATTCCGTAAGGCAAAGGAGTTGGGACTTCAACCAAGGATCAACTACCCAGCAAAGTTCAGCATAACATTTCAGGCAAGGAGAAAGTCATTCAACGAAATAAGGGATTTCCAGAGCTTCCTGACCAAAACACCAGAACTCAATAGACAATTTGATCTTCAAACGCAGGTCTCCAGAGAATCATAAAAAGGTAAACAGAGGGGAAAAAAACAAAAACAAAAACTTGCTACTCAATTAGGGCAAACTGTTTACCTCCCTATGAGGGAAGATGATACCTGTTAATCTTGAGAACTGTGCAGCTATTATGATAAAAAGGATATACATAGAGGGAACGGGTGTATAGTAAATGATGTCATGTCAAAAATATGATTTAAGTATGAGAAGGGAATGTAATAGGAGGTGTGGAAAGGGGGAAGCAGAAAATGTCAAATTATATCACAGGAAGAAGTACAAAACCATAGTAGAGGGAAGGAGGGGAGGGAGATGAGCATTGTTTGAGAGGTACTCTCATCTGATTTGTTCAAAGGAGGGAACAATAATCTTAAGTAGATAAGCCTAACTAGCTCTATAGGTAGTAGGAGGGGAAGGGGGAAGAAAGGGGAGGGTGGCTAAAAGGGAGGAAAGAAGCAATAAGAGTAAAGGGAACTAAAAGGGAGGGGGGGTCAAAAGAAGGAGGGGAAAGCTGCAGGAGGAGGGGGAGAAAAGTGAATACTATTGAGGAGGGGAAGGGAGACGGGAGAGCTAAAAGCACAAATGGAGGGAAAGAGGGTGGAGGGAAATACACAGATTGTAATCATAACTGTGAATGTGAATGGGATGAACTCTCCCATAAAATGGAGACAGATAGCAGAATGGATTAAAAGCCATAATCCAACAATATGCTGCTTACAAGAAACACATTTGAAACGGGGGGATACACATAGGATAAAGGTCAAAGGATGGAGCAGAATATATTGTGCTTCAGCTCATGTAAGAAAGGCAGGAGTAGCAATCCTAATCTCAGACAAAGCGAAAGCAGAAATAGATCTAATCAAAAGGGATAAGGATGGAAACTATATCCTGCTAAAAGGCACCATAGACAATGAAGCAATATCATTACTAAACATGTATGCTCCAAGTGGTATAGCATCCAGATTCTTAGAGGAGAGGTTGGGGGAGTTGAAGGAAGAAATTGATAGCAAAACTATACTAGTGGGGGACCTCAACCTCCCCCTCTCTGAACTCGATAAATCCAACCTCAAAATAAATAAGAAAGAGGTTAAGGAGGTAAATAAAACTCTGGATAAGGTAGATATGATAGATCTTTGGAGAAAATTAAATCGGAATAGAAAGGAATATACCTTTTTCTCAGCGGTACATGGAACATTTACAAAAATTGACCATGTACTAGGACATAAAAATCTCACAATCCAGTGCAGAAAGGTAGAGATAATCAATGCATCCTTTTGAGATCATAATGCATTAAAAATTACATGTAATAAAAGGCCATGGAAAGAGAAACCAAAAATCAATTGGAAACTAAATAATCTAATTCTAAAGAAGGGTTGGGTTAAAGAAGAAATCATAGAAACAATCAACAATTTCATTCAAGAGAATGACAATAGTGAGACAACATACCAAAACTTATGGGATACTGCAAAAGCAGTTATTAGGGGAAGTTTTATATCTTTGAATGCTAACATAAATAAAATAGAGAAAGAGGAGATCAATGACTTGGGCTTGCAGTTGAAAAAGCTAGAAAAAGAACAAATTGAAAATCCCCAAGTAAATACCAAATTAGAAATACTGAAAACCAAAGGAGAGATCAATAAAATTGAAATTAAGAAAACTATTGAATTAATAAATAAAACCAATAGTTGGTTTTATGAAAAAACTAATAAAATTGATAAACCTTTGGTCAATCTGATTAAAAAAAAAGAAAGAAGAAAATCAAATTACTAATATTAAAAATGAAAGGGGTGAACTCACCTCCAGTGAGGAGGAAATTAAAACAATAATTAGAAACTACTTTGCCCAACTTTATGCCCACAAATTCGATAATCTAAACGAGATGGATGAATATTTTAAAAAATACAAATTGCCCATATTAACAGAAGACGAAGTTGAATACTTAAACAACCCCATCTCAGAAAAAGAAATTGAACAAGCCATCAATGAACTCCCTAGGAAAAAATCTCCAGGGCCAGATGGATTCACAAGTGAATTCTGTCAAACAATTAAAGAACAGTTAATTCCAATACTACATAGACTACTTTTGAAAATTGGGGAAGAAGGAGTCCTCCCAAATTCTTTCTATGTTACAAATATGGTTTTGATACCCAAACCAGGAAGAGACAAAACAGAGAAAGAAAATGATAGACCAATTTCCCTAATGAATATAGATGCAAAAATTTTAAATAAGATTCTAGCAAAACGAATACAGCATCTTATCACGAGATTAATACATTATGATCAGGTAGGATTCATACCAGGATTACAGGGCTGGTTCAATATTAGGAAAACTATTAGCATTATCGATCACATCAACAACAAAGCTAACAAAAACCACATGATTATCTCAATAGATGCAGAAAAAGCTTTTGACAAAATACAACACCCATTCCTACTAAAAACACTGGAGAACGTAGGAATAAAGGGAACTTTCCATAAAATAATAAGCAGTATCTATCTAAAACCTTCAGCAAGCATTATATGCAATGGGGATAAGCTAGATGCATTCCCAATAAGATCAGGGGTGAAACAAGGTTGTCCATTATCACCACTATTATTCGATATGGTACTAGAAATGTTAGCTGTAGCAATTAGACAAGATAAAGATATTCAAGGAATAAGAATAGCCAAAGAAGAAACTAAGTTATCACTCTTTGCAGATGGTATGATGATTTACCTAGAGAATCCCAGAGATTCAAGTAAAAAATTACTTGAATTAATAAACAACTTTGGCAAAGTTGCAGGTTACAAAATAAACCCACACAAATCTTCTGCGTTCCTATATATTAGCAACAAAGTCCAACAGCAAGAGATAGAAAGAGAAATCCCATTTAAAGCTAGGGTAGACAGTATAAAATACTTAGGAGTCTACCTGCCAAAACAAACCCAGGGATTATATGAACACAATTACAAGACACTTTTTGCACAAATAAAGTCAGATTTAAGTAAGTGGAAAAACATTAGTTGCTCATGGGTAGGCCGTGCTAATATAATAAAAATGACAATTCTACCTAAATTAATATACTTATTTAGTGCCATACCAATTAAACTATCAGACAATTACTTTCTAGAGCTGGATAAAATAATATCAAAATTCATTTGGAAAAACAAAAGGTCCAGAATATCAAAGGGACTAATGAAGAGAAATGCTTGGGGAGGTGGCCTAGCGCTACCAGACCTCAAACTGTACTATAAAGCAGCAATTATCAAAACCACTTGGTATTGGCTAAGAAACAGAGAGGTAGACAAGTGGAATATACTTGGCACTCAAGATGCAGTAGGCAAGGAATATAGCAACCTTCTGTTTGATAAACCCAAGGACCCCTGCTTCTGGGATAAGAACTCATTCTTTGACAAAAATTGCTGGGAAAACTGGATAACAGTGTGGCGGAAATTAGGCATAGACCCATACCTGACACCGTACACAAGAATAAAGTCCAAATGGGTACATGATTTAGGTACAAAGATTGATACCATGAATAAACTGGAGAAGCAAGGAATAGTGTATTTATCAGATCTACGGAGAAGGGAAGAATTCTTTACTAAAGGAGAGATAGAAAGCATTATGAAATGCAAAATGGATAACTTTGATTACATTAAACTGAGAAGTTTTTGCACAACCAAACCCAATGCAACCAAAATCTGGAGGGATGTAGTAAATTGGGAAAGAATTTTTACAGCTATGCTCGGGGATAAAGGCCTCATTTCTAGAATATATAGAGAACTGACCCAAATGTATAATCTTACAAGTCATTCCCCAATTGGTAAATGGTCAAAGGATATGAACAGGCAATTTTCAGAAAAAGAAATTAAAGCTATCTATAATCATATGAAAAAATGCTCTAAATCACTATTGGTTAGAGAGATGCAAATCAAAACAACTCTGAGGTACCACATCACACCTATAAGATTGGCAAACATGACAGAACAAGAAAATGATAAATGCTGGAGAGGATGTGGGAGAGTTGGAACACTAATTCATTGTTGGTGGAGCTGGGAGCGCATCCAACCATTCTGGAGAGCAATTTGGAACTATGCCCAAAGGGCTACAAAAATGTGCATACCCTTTGACCCAGCAATATCGCTATTAGGACTATATCCCCAAGAGATCATAAAAATGGGAAAGGGTCCCACATGTACAAAAATATTTATAGCAGCACTCTACGTAGTTGCCAAAAACTGGAAGTCAAGGGGATGTCCATCAATTGGGGAATGGCTGAATAAATTATGGTATATGAATGTAATGGAGTACTATTGTGCCATAAGAAATGATGAACAAGAAGACTTCAGAGAGGCCTGGAAGGACTTATATGACCTGATGCTGAGTGAAAGGAGCAGAACCAGGAGAACTTTATGCACAGCAACGACCACAGTGTGTGAGAGTTTTTTCTGGTAGACCTAGATTTTTGTAATAACACAAGAACTTCTTACAAAAAAAATAAATAAATAAATCCCGATGGTGGTTCTCAAGGCAAAATGCCTTCCACACTCAGAGAGAGAAATATGGAAGTCACTCACATAATGTAACAGATCATGTTTGTGTATGTGTATGTGTATGTGTTTGAGTATCATGTTCTGATTTGTTATACGATTTCTTTCATTTATCTTAGTCTGACTACATAGCATGACTATAGTGAAAATATACTCAATAGGAAAGTATATGTAGAATCTATACAGAATTGCATGCAGTCGTGGGGAGGGAGGGGGGGACTGGGGGTTAGGTGGGGGGGATAAAATCACAATTGTATGGCAGTGATTGTTAAACATTAAAAAATAAAAAAAAAAATTACTCCGTGCCCCCTGGAAATCTACTTTCTTTGACCCTTTAATGTTTTTTTTTTTAATTTGTGTCATTTCAAAAATATAATTGAAAAAAGATGCATCTTAAATTTAATAATTTATCGTAAACTTGTTGGATTTTTCCTGCAGCGAAATTTCGATGATGCAACATTGTGTCATGTAACTGTATCGTATCATACTGTAAAAAAGTCATTGCATGCACATACTCCTGCCAGCACATGCTGAACTTCCCCACAACGCATGACAGCCCACCTGCCAACACCTGTTTGCTAAGACCTGCGAGCAGGCTTGACCACCAATCAAAAATAACTGGCATTTTGTGTTTCATTGGAAAATAATGTCATCGCTATACTTTAACTTTTACTCAACAGAACAAACATATATGAATAGTTTTCCAAAATTTTCTTCTCTTTTTCCTTTATGTTTCCACCGTCTCTTTATTCAATGCCCCCCCAATTACATCTGAGAATACTACTGCCCCTGGATTGTTAAAGCAGCACCCCTCAGAGGGAATTATCACCCACTTTGGGAACTTCTAATTGTAGTTCAATCCAGCCTCTCAAAAGGCTTTCTGACCAGTCCTCACCCAGCCCTGGCCTGAAAACTTCCAACAAAAAGCAATTCTCATTTACTGAATGCCTGTCATGCTTTGAGCATGACGCTGGACATTCTAGTGGGTTACAGATTCAGAGCACTCGGAGGAACCTCAGAAGTTATCTCACTTCCCAGTTGAGGAGATATACCCAGAGAGGCAAGTCAGTTTGAGGTTATAGGAGTAGTAAGGGGTTTAACCCTAGGTATTCTGACTTCAAATCCATTGAGCTTTCCATTAAAGTGCGTTTTAATTAAGAGTAAGACAGCCCACGAGCTGAGGCAGCTTGCTATCTCTGAAACAAGTGGGACTGTAGAGGAAGGTCCATCAAAGAATTCCATGACTATCTCTACCATAAGGTACGATGTCATGAGTGCTCTAAGAAGCATAAATTGTCATGGAGGTTTAAAACATCCAACTGAAGGCCTCTGAAAGGTTTTGTTAGATGGACCATGTAGTGCATGGTCAGCAATACAAGAGGGGACCATGGAAGCAAACAAATTCAGTGTTCCTAGCTCTGAATAGGAGGTGGATGAAAATCTTCCCTGGGTACTCTCACCTCGATTCATCATTCCAACTAAGGGTGTGACTGGCTGAAAATAATCACCAGGTACAGCCCGCCCCCATTAGCAGCCAAGAAAACACCTCAACACCAACTCAAATATCTCAAACAGAAATTGTCAGGTGAGATGAAGTTGCAACAACAGGCTCACTGAACCAGCAGTTCTTCTAATTTTCCACACGTGATTAATTTTGGTATTGATTAATTGTTGATTAATATTCTGGTATAATGGGGATGATGATTTATATGGTACTTCGTAAACCTTTAAGCATTACCCGAGTGTGAACTATTACTACCAGCCATTATTTCTCTCTAGTTAAGAGATTTTCATTTACAACAATCACTTGCAAGTTTGTTATTTTATAAAAATAGACACTATCAGTCATAAATACCCCAGAGCCACGGAATGGAGAAATCAGGATTTCTCCCATCCTACAGCCATTATAATTTCTGTCTGGAGACATAACTCCTAACAGTGAAAGAAAAAAGGGGGTGGAAGATGTTTAAAACCTCCATTATTTCAAGACAGATAAAGTCCTAGAGTCTCATCTGTACTGCTTATACTCTAGAGTACAATTACAACTTTGTGGTTGTCTTAATAAATACAGAAATCTCATTCTATGAGTGGTCAGGCTACTTTGTGATCACTAGATAAGGCCTTGTGTATCTTGAAAGGCTACTAATATTTTTAGTGATTCGTCCATATCATCCACAACATTTCTACCTTAGCCATACCAAGGCCTCTACCCAATATCTGAATAAGTGACGGGTCATTCTTTGCGAGTCTCCAAATTCAAACTATATTTCAGTCTGAATAAATGTTAAAAGGCAATGAGATAGGTCTCATCTTTTTCCTGAATAACCATTACCATTTATCCTTCACAACAGCATGACTAATGTAGGAATTTTGTGGATACTATCAGTTAATCCCTAAAAATATCAAAATATCAATATTATATAACATTCACATTTAGAAGCCTCATGTCTATAAATTACAGCTATTTCCTTCAAGAAAGAAGGATGGGATAGATGTGATGAGCACAAAATATCAGAAAATAAAAGAAATGGATTGTATTTTAATGTGAATGACTAAAAGTGGGAATCATTTATGAACAGACCATTTATAGAAAGCCTACATCCTTTTAAAGTAACTATCAAAATAAATGTCTAAATGAATAAAAGTCAGAAGACATACAAGTGCGTCAACTCTGACCTGGATGTGTTAACCAAGTTATCGATGCTGAAAAATAAGAAACAGGTACAATAAATGACACACAGACTGTCATCATTTCCAGAGAGACAATGGAAGATTCTAGAAAGAAAAGTGAAGAGGCAGCTTTCCACAGTACTATTCTGCATCAAACCACATCTTTCCAGGAACACAGTTGGCCTTTGTCTCCTTCCTCAAACCTTCCACTGCTTCTCCCTTCCTCTCGGATGAGAGCCAGGCTTTCTGGTTCAGTGGCACTTTCTTCTCTCCACTCATCTCCCATCACCCAGCTGCCTTCTGCCACCATGTCCTCTTTCATTCCAATTACACGAAGAGGGGCCCTTTTCCTCATTAAGGCAAAGGCCTCCACATGCACCAGGGATACAACTCCATCCTCTCTGCTCCAGCAGCTCGCTCCCTCTCTCATCCCTATCCTAAGGATTTGATTTTCTCCATTACCCCTTCTCTACTGGCTGCTTCCCTACCACCTATAAACACACACCTATAAACACAGCTGATGTGTCCCTTCCCCACACTTGATTGTCCTATGTCTCCACTCCCTTCCATGGCCAAGCTCCTTGAGAAGACCATCTACAGTAGGTACCTCCACTTCTTTTCTTATCACTCTTAATCCTTTGCACTCTGGCTTCTAGCTTCATCATCTCACCCAAAGTACTCCCTTCAAAGTTGTCAATGATTTTTTAATCATTCAATCCAATGGCCTTTTCTCAATCCTCATTCTTTCTCAACTTTCTGCAGCCTCTGACATGGTCCATCGCTCTCTTCTCTGTAGTTTATCTTCTGGGTCTCCTGCTACCTGTCTAATAGTACTTTCTCTCTCTCTTTGGCTGGATCTTCATCCCACATTATGAGCACTAACTGAGGGTGTCCCCCAAGGCTCTGACCTACACCCTCTAATATTTTGCTTTGAGATCTCATCAGTGATTTTCCACAGTGATCTCATGAGTTCAATGATCATCTCTAAGCAAATGACTCTGAGACTTATTCTCCAGCCCTAACCTCTCTCTAGACTTCCGTCTCACTTCTCCAAATGCCGTCGCGTCATTTCAGTTCTGTCTGACTCTGTGACCTTGGCTTCCTTATTGTTCCTCATGCACCCTCCGTCTCCCAAATTGGCTTCTGTTGCCAGCTGTCCCTGGGACTTGTCTCCACCTTTTAGCTTCCCAGGTTTCCTTCAAGTCTTAGCTAAAGTCATTGCTGTTGCTGTTCAGTAGCTTCAGTCGTATCAAGCTCTGTGACGCCATGTGGGGTTTTCTTGGCAAAGACACTGGAGATGTCGGCCATTTTTTTTCTCCAGTTCATTTTCTTTATTTGTTTGTTTGTTTGTTTGTTTATTTATTTGACATTCATTTTCACAAAATTCTGGGTTCCAAATGTTCTCCGCTTTTGTCCTCTCCCCCCCCAAACACCAAGCATTCTAGTTGCCCCTGTGACCAATCTGCTCTCTCTTCTATCATCCCTCTCTGCCCTTGTCTCCATCTTCTCTTTTGTCCTGTAGGGCCAGATAGCTTTCTATACCCCTTTACCTGTATTTCTTATTTCCTAGTGGCAAGAACAGAACTCGACAGTTGATCCTAACACTTTGAGTTCCAACTCCCTCCCCTCCCTCCCCTCCCCCTCCCTTTGGAAGGCAAGCAATTCAATATAGGCCAGATCTGTGTAATTTTGCAAATGACTTCCATAATAGTTATGTTGTATAAGACTAACTATATTTCCCTCCATCCTCTCCTGTCCCCTATTACTTCTATTCTCTTTTGATCCTGTCCCTCTCCATGAGTGTCAACCTCAAATTGCTCCCTCCTCCCCATACCCTCCCTTCCATCTTCCCCCCCCACCCTGCTTATCCCCTTATCCCCCACTTTCCTGTATTGTAAGATAGGTTTTCATACCAAAATGAGTGTGCATTTTATTCTTTCCTTTAGTGGGATGTGATGAGAGTAAACTTCATGTTTTTCTCTCACTTCCCCTTTTTATCCCTCCACTAATAAGTCTTTTGCTTGCCTCTTTTATGAGAGATCATTTGCCCCATTCCATTTCTCCCTTTCTCCTCCCAATATATTCCTCTCTCACTCCTTAATTTCATTTTTTTAAGATATGATCCCATCCTCTTCAATTCACTCTGTCTCTATGTGTGTGTGTGTGTGTGTGTGTGCATGTGTGTGTGTGTAATCCCACCCAGTACCCAGATACTGAAAAGTTTCAAGAGTTACAAATATTGTCTTTCCATGTAGGGATGTAAACAGTTCAACTTTTATAAGTCCCTTATGACTTCTCTTTACTGTTTATCTTTTCATGCTTCTCTTCATTCTTGTGTTTGAAAGTCAAATTTTCTTTTCATCTCTGGTCTTTTCATCAAGAATGCTTGAAAGTCCTCTATTTCATTTAAAGACCAATTTTTCCCTTGAAGTATTATACTCAGTTTTGCTGGGTAGGTGATTCTTGGTTTTAGTCCTAGTTCCTCTGACTTCTGGAATATCCTATTCCATGCCCTTCGATCCCTTAATGTGGAAGCTGCTAGATCTTGTGTTATCCTGATTGTATTTCCACAGTACTTGAATTGTTTCTTTCTAGCTGCTTGCAATATTTTCTCCTTGACCTGGGAACTCTGGAATTTGGCCACAATGTTCCTAGGAGTTTCTCTTTTTGGATCTCTTTCAGGAGGTGATCTGTGGATTCCCTGAATACTTATTTTGCCCTCTGGTTCTAGAATCTCAGGGCAGTTTTCCTTGATAATTTCATGAAAGATGATGCCTAGGCTCTTTTTTTGATCATGGCTTTCAGGTAGTCCCAGAATTTTTAAATTGTCTCTCCTGGATCTATTTTCCAGGTCAGTTGTTTTTCCAATGAGATATTTCACATTATCTTCCATTTTTTTCATTCTTTTGGTTTTGTTTTGTGATTTCTTGGTTTCTCATAAAGTCCTTAGCCTCCATCAGTTCCATTCTAATTTTGAAAGAACTATTTTCTTCAGTGAGCTTTTGAAGCTCCTTTTTCATTTGGCTAATTCTGCTTTTGAAAGCATTCTTCTCCACATTGGCTTTTTGAACCTCTTTTGCCAATTGAGTTAGCCTATTTTTCAAGGTGTTATTTTCTTCAGCATTTTTTGGGGTCTCCTTTAGCAGGGTGCTGACCTGCTGTTCATGCTTTGACTTCATGTCTCTCATTTCTCTTCCCAGCTTTTCCTCCACCTCTCTAACTTGATTTTCAAAATCCTTTTTGAGCTCTTCCATGGCCTGAGCCCACTGAGTGGGCTGGGATACAGAAGCCTTGACTTCTGTGTCTTTGCCTGATGGTAAGCATTGTTCTTCCTCATCAGAAAGGAAGGGAGGAAATGCCTGTTCCCCAAGAAAGTAACCTTCTATAGTCTTATTTCTTTTCCCTTTTCTGGGCATTTTCCCGGCCAGTGACTTGACCTCTGAATATTCTCCCCACAACCACCTCGCCTCCTGATCCTCCCAGGCAGCGCTTGGGGTCTGAGATTCAAATGCTGCTTCCCGCCTTAGGGCTTTTGGCGGGGGCAGGGCTGCTATTCAGTGTGAGAATTAAGTTCAGGTGGTCAGGTGGGGGGCAGGGCCATCTCACTGGCTCAGTTCCCTCCGGGGGTTTATGCAGAGACTTTCAACAATGGATCCAGGCTCCTGCCTGCTTGGGGAGCCCTGGTCTGCCACTGCCTCAGCTGCTGCCTCCCGAGGGGGCCTGAGTTATGGGGGCACCCCACTCCCCTCTCAACCCGCCAAAGAGACCCTCTCACCGACCCCCGTCACCTATGGGTGGAGGGACCTGCGCGGCCACTGGAGATCCCATCCCTGAAGCCTGCTCGGATCTGCTCCTCTCGGTGCTGCGGGCGCGGCAGGGCTGTGCTCAGCTCCCAGTCCCGGCGCCTAGTCCACGGTGCAAAGGACCTTTTGCAAGAAGTTTGCAGGTCCCTCTGGAACAGAAATCTCCTTCACTCCACTGTTCTGTGGCCTCTACTGCTCCAGAATTTGCTGTGAGTTCCTTTTTACAGATGTTCTATGGGTTGTGGGTTTGGAGCTATGTGTATGTGTGTCTTTCTACTCCGCCATCTTGGCCCCGCCCCCTCCAGTTCACTTTATAGATGAGGAAATTGAGGAAAACAGGGTTAACTGACTTGCCCAGGCTTGCATTGCTAGTAAAGATTTAAGCCAGATTTGAACTCAGGACTTCCTGATTCCAGGCTCAGCACTATGTATCACCACACCACATCAACTCGCTGTCCAGCCAAAGTCATACCTTCTACAAAAATCCTTTCCCAGAATGCCTTAATTAACCTTAGTGTCTGTCCTCTAAGCTCCCCCTAATTTGTCCTACATATCTTCCATACATAGTTGTTGACATATTATCTTCCCCATTAAACTGTGAGGTCCTTGAGACCAGGCACAATTTTTTTTGCCTTTCTTTGTATCCACAGAACTTAGCATAGTGCCTGGTACACAGGAGGAGCTTAATAAATGTGAGTTGGCTGACTGCAGCAATGAACTATCTTATAGGCTCTCAGTAAGGCATTGCTCTCTCTTGCACACATCAAAACCGTGCAAAATTTGTGAAAGAAGAAATGAGAGGACTTTGTTCTATTTCCATCTGGATAAAAGGATCACCTGACACCTGAGACGCATGTTATGAAACAAACAAGGAAGGGATCCAAAAGGGAATCCAAAGAGGTTCCTGTGGATGCTCGTGGATTCTCTATGGTCTTTTTCATGAAGGTCATTGGATAAATTAAAACAATAAAGCAATTCGGATGCACGTGTTGAGGATCCCTGTGTACCAGGCACTGTATGAGTTCCTGGAGATACAAAGGAAAATGTGCTGGCCCCTTACCTTCAAGATCCTTACATTCTGATTAAGTGAGGTGGATGTTTGGTCTTCAAAACTTTGATAAGACTAATTTGAAATGATGACATGGAGTTCAACAGAAAAACACTGGTTAAAATGATCTTCAGAATTCAAGGAAATTGTTGGTCATGGTAATTATTCAGTGAGTACAAAGAATAAGCATATACTTTTTAGAATGCATTGTGCAGTACTTTCAAAAGATTGACAAAGCATTATCTGTAAAGGGCTTCAAATTAACATATTAATGAAAGTTTTCAAGACATTATGTGAGAGCTGAGGTTTTTACGGTAATATCTAATGTGCCATTAATAACGTGTAAAATGCATAAGCATGAAGGACAGAAATTTTAAAGGTCTATACTTCAAAGAGTTATTAGTTTAAGAGAGTGTAGCTCAGCTATTATGTATTTAGAAATTAGGTTCTACTTGTCTCCCAGAGAAAATGATTAGGACATTGTAGCCACTGCCTTTCATTCTGCCTTTCTAATAACAATGAGAAATGTACACAAAAGTATTACAAAAAAGCAATAATTACAAATGGTAAAGGTAAGTAAAAAGATAAAAGGAATATGGCAGCAATAAGAAAATGTAAATTTGTGGCTTATAAAAGTACAAGTTTGCCAAGAGTAAGAGTGTTCTGGACTCTCATTCCTTTGGGGCCCTGGCCCCTTTGGATTTTCTAGTCTTCTGACATGCTCCTCTTGGCCAGACCCTCCCTCCTGGATTCAAGCATCAAATGGCCCATTTGGGTACATCACCCACACGACCCCACCTTATATCTTCCTGTCTCCCTATGTATTAGTTGTCCCTGCACCTAGAATATTCCTCCTTTTCATATCAGCTAAACCCCCCACCCCTTAGAATCCTTGGTGTCTTTCAGCTCAATGCACTTCCTGTAGGAGGCATTTTTTGGTTTCCCAGGCCCAGTCCCTCCCCCAGGTGCTAGAACCTTCCTGATAATATTTCATTCCACATATTCTGGTTCATGTTCTGGACCCCTATAGATTTACATTGTGCCTCCCCTACTGGAAGGTCAGCCCCTTGAGCACAGGCTGCTCTGGCTTTGTGTTTATTCAAGCCCATTGCTGGAACACACAAGCACTTAAAATATGCTGTGCTGGTACTCCCAGTGAAACTCTGTAAGCTACACACATACGCAGCTTATCTCTGTGAGACTGCTCTTCCTTAATCAGTTTAGTAATAGGTGACTAGATCCAATGAAGTGTCTATTCCAAATAATTAAAAATCATGTCCTTTATACTATCTCCTATTTCCCCAACATTGATGACGCAGCCTCATCTGCGTACAGAAAACTGAGCCACAGGCAAAGACTCTTCAGAAATTCCAAGGCCACTAGACACTCCTGTGGAGCTCTGCTTGGTAATAGCTCTAGACCATTTAAATGGATGGCATAAAAACTCAGTTTCAACAAAATATATGGCAAGTCCTGAAAGAGGTGGAAGTCCCAAAGCATCTTACTTGTCTCCTGAAGAACATGTATGTGGGTTCAAAAGCGACAATTAGAATCAAACACGGAAAAAAGCAATTGGTTTAAGATACAGAAAGAAATATGACAAGCCTGCATATTATCAATTTATTTGTTTAACTTCTGTGCAGAGTACATTATGAGAAATACCAGACCGGATGAATCAGAAGCTGGAATTGAGGTCAACAGGAGAAACAGCAACAATCTCAGATATGCAGATGAGAGCACTCAGATGGTGTAAAGTGAAGAAGGAATTAAGGCACCTCTCGATGAGGGTGAAAGAGGAAAGTGTAAAAGCTGACTTGAAGTTTAACATTAAGAAAAAAAAACCCTTAAGATCTTGGCAACTAGTGCCACTGCTTCCCAGCAAACAGAGGGAGAAGAAATAGAAGTGTCAGATTTTATATTCTTGGGCTCAAAGATCACTTTAAAAAGGGCCTGTAGCCAGGAAATTCAAAGTTCCTTTCTCCTTAAAAGGAAAGCTCTGGCAAATCTGAACAGCAGACTAAAAAGCAGAGACTTCACCTTGCCAACAAAGGTCCACACAGTCAAGCTATGGTTTTTCTAGTAGTGATGTATAGCTATGAGAGTTGGGCTATCAGGAAAGCTGAGTGTGATAGAACTGGTGCTTTCAAATTGTGGTTCTGGAGAAGACTTCTGAGAGTCCCTTGCACAGAAATTAGATCAAACCAGTCAATACTTTAAAAAAATCAATTCAGGTTCTTCACTAGAAGGTCAAAGCTGAAGCTTAAATACTTTGGCAACAGAATAAGAAGATGGGACTCATTGGAAAAGACCCTGAGGTTGGGAAAGATTGAAGGCAAAAGGAAAGGCGGATGGCAGAGGATGAAATGGATAGATAAATCATGTTAACAATGAATATGAACTTGGACAGACATCAAGAGATAGTGGAGGATGGGGGGGCCTGGCATGCTCTGGGAACTTGCGGCCTCAAGGTTATATGTGGCTTCCTATTCCTCAAGTGTGGCCACCCATGGTCTCAAAGCCACAAGTTTCCCAACCCTGCAGTCTGGTCTAAGGGGTCACAAAGAGTTGGACTGAACAAGAAGAAACAGCTATTTTCAAACAAATAAGATCAAAAAACTCAAATGCAACTGAGGATTCAGCATTTCTGGAATCCCTGGGGTTCATCGAACAAACAAGCCCCAACAAAAGCATAAACTTTACCAGAATCAACTCTTTAAAGCCTACGAGCTGAAGAATGGGGAATTCTCATTGCTTCAGCAATTTTAATTCAACTTTCCTCTATCTAAACAAACGCAGCCTGCTCTCCAGCCCCCTGGAGACTTCTCTCTCAAGTCCTACCAGCTGCTTCTCCTCACCTTTCTCTTCCTTATGCACTTGTCTCTCATGAGAAAGGAGTCGTCAGGATTGAAGAGAAGAATAAGTCCACTCTTTTTATTCCTTCCCATCAAAATCCACCCAGTGTAGACAGGGAACGGGGGAGGGGGGGCAGTCTGCAAGAGGAGTTCTGTACGCTCAAACTCTGGAATGGAAGTGGTGCCAATTATTGGTGCTTCACGTAAATACCTAGTAATGTGCGGGCTCCAGTTTTCTATAACGTATTCTCGAGCTCTCCTACATTCATGTTTCAGTTCAAATGAATTAAGCAATTAAACAAATACTGATCAGAGCAGAGACAGAGACAGAGAGAGGAGGGGAGGGGGGAGGGGAGGAGAAAAAAGAGGGAGTAGAGGGGAGGGCAGCAAGAGTGGAGGGGAAGGGACAGGAGAGACACAACAGAGACCAAGCATTGTATTAGAAGCTGGAGAGGATCCAGAGTTGGGATCCCACAGAAGACATGGTTCCTCTCCTCACTGTAATTACCCTCTCAAGGATAATGGCTTGTTCTGTCTAACTCTCGGCAGAACACCAGGTTCAGTCAACACCATTTATTCAATGCTCACCATGAGCCAATGCTGGGGAGAGCACTGAAGGCACAAAGAGAAGGCAAAACAGTCCCAGCCCCCAGAGTTCATGATCTAATGAAGGAAAACCAACAAGACATGCACAGGATAAGTTATGAATGACCTTAGAAGAAAGCAGAAGGAGAATGTGAAGGAGGATGACAGTGAGGCCTTTCAGTAATATGTCGGGTGGGAGGGCAGGGAATAAACATTTATATAGAGACGAACATGTGCCAGGTACTGTGCTGAGCAAACGTGGTACAAATAGATCTCACTTGATCCTCCAAACAACGCTGGGAAGCCACTGCTTGTTTTATCCCCATTTTACAGTTGAGGAAACTGAAGGAGGGGTTAAATGACCTGCCCAAGGTAACACAGTCAGTAAATGTCTGAGTTTGGATTTGATATCAGGTCTTCCTGACTCCAGGCCTTGGAGTCTCTTTATTTACACTCTCTTTATTGGGCCTCCTAACTGACTGCAAGCAATACAAATTACAATAAGGGGTGCAGAATAAAACTGCAATTCAAACTTAGCCTTGTTCTCACTTACTACTGAAGAAACAAAATTTCTTCCAAGATTATTAAATTCACTTCCACCTAATTTATGATATCTATTTTAAGTCAATATAGTCAATACCATAATAATGTAACCTTTATATTACTGTTCTGAAACTCAAATAATTAGTACCTTTGCATGAAATATAAAAATTCATATGCAAAACACTAACTATCCATCTTTGGCATGTCACTGCTTTGAGCTAGCACAGTTTGACCTTAAATTATACAGAATTATTCTGGAAAAGCTTCATCTAAAGGGAAAGTTTCCAAGTAGCATAATATCACTTTTTTTTTTTTATTTCCCTTAAATATGTTCTCACACACAGAAAGCTCAAGCTAAAATAAACATCACCTTTAAGAATCTAAGAGCTTGGGATAGAAAATGGTGGAATAAGCTGCATGGCTTGCTTCAGGACCTGGATACAACACAAACAATGTTCCAAATAGAATGTTATTAAAATTGACACAATAAAAAGGCATTAGGAATTGCCTTCTGATCCACAGTAACAATATGATCCTGAGTTAGATTCGTGTTCCTCCTGCCTTGGCTGCCTATGAGACCGATCATAGCAGATTCATGCTGGAGGTCTCACTAGGCTGAATTGGCTTTTATCGTATTACTAATAAAAATAATTTTATTATTGGGTTTTATCAGTATCACTTTTTACCGCAGGGCAGACAGAAGAGACACTTTGCAACCCCAAATTAGTGAAACACTAGAGGGTGCTTCCTGACAAGGTTGGCTACATCAGTGTGGGAATAAACTTCCTCTTTATATTTTAGAGGTTTGATGACTCATCCAAAAGCATGCCTTTCTCTTCTCAGAGGAAAGAATTATTTCTGGATGGTTGCCTTTGTCAAGTCCTCACATAAAGCTATGAAGAATAAAGTGTCTTTAACTGAGATGAAAGGGTAGCAAACTTGCCACCCTGGGGGATGGATGTCCAGTGGATTTCCCAAAGAGACTCATGAATTTTTTTTCTAGTTTTAGGAGGAGGGGGTAGGAGACATTATGGGGTAGCAAGACCTGGTCATGACGCCTCAGTGGTCCTTGGCATCTGGGCAAGGAAAACCACTCCATTATGGCTATTTTGCCCTTCATGCCACGAATCCCAAAGGAAGGAGGCAGGGACTCTAGAAGCTGAGATCCAGCGTAAGGTAGGTTTCTTTACAAGGTGAAATCTGTGGGTGGTTAAGACATAGGGTATGGTTCAGCTCAACCTAAGCAAGAGTGAGTAACTGAGTACAAATTGTCGACCTGAAAGTTTGGTTAAAGAAAAGGCGACAGGCTAAAGGCATACGTTATTGTTACTATTATTACCACTCCCTTAAGTTAACGGTGCATGATCATGGAACCAGAAATGAACATTTCTGGCTGACTCAATACAAGCATGGTCAGGCTTAAATACATTTTACCATGAGAAAGCAACTCTCTTAGTTGAATAAATTCTAAATTTAGGGAGACAACACAATTAACAAAGCAGTAGCAGTTAGAATTTATGATTCCAGGATATGTGAATAGCATACATCTCTGTGACACAAGATAAGGAGAAAATCCCACCGCTCCGGGGGCAGGCATCCTGTCATAAACAGGTCTTGGTTATTGCTGACACAGGAAAGGGCATTTTTAACAGAGTAAGGAATGCTAAGTCAGCCCCCATCTGGCTTTGTTGACATAGGAAGAGGCATTCTCTGAGTTTACTTCAGAGAACAATGAGATTATTAGGTCCAGGCTCTTCTTAATTCAAGCTCTGGCCCTTATTAAAGTCCAAAGTTTATAATAAATATTATCAGAATGTAAGGATATTCTAGAAATTCTGATATTACAAGGATCATTGAAGGGAGTGGCAGTCCATATTGCATTTGGTATGAATAATTTCTGTCATATTAACAATCGTATCAACAACTTTCTGCCACCTTCTTTCTCTGGTTGGCATGTTCAATGAGAGGACTCAGTGAAAAGAGAGCCTGTGGGGAGGGGAGGTGTGTGGGTGGAGGGGTGTGAGGCTGTCAACTTGCTGTCTATATACCCATCCATTCCCTTCCTCAGACCACGGTGATCACACGTGGCTCATGGTGTTTCACTGCTTTTGTATTTTTGTTGTTTTGTTTCATTTGAAGCATAAGGGGAGGAAGGAAGGAAGGAAGGAAGGAAGGAAGGAAGGAAGGAAGGAAGGAAGGAAGGAAGGAAGGAAGGAAGGAAGGAAGGAAGGAAGGAAGGAAGGAAGGAAGGAGGGAGGGAGGGAGGGAAGAAGGAAGGAAGGGAGGGAGGAAAGGGAAGGAAAGAAAAAAAGAAAGTGGGAAACAACGTGGAACCTCAAAAAAGCAGGAAGGAAAGATGATCAAGAGACCAGGAAAGGTGGATAAATGCTCATTAAGCTCCTACTGCATCCCAGATACTCTGCTAATCACTGGCCACCCCAAATGAAGACATGGTATCATAAAACAGAAAATAAACAGAAAACTCCCAGTGAAAAAGAAAACAAAAAATGATCAGAGCCCCCGCGTCAATGTATAAAAATCAAGAAACTCAAAAAAGTAACAAAAGAGGAAATGGGAAAACAAGTACTTTTGATTTTCATTTTATTTAAGGGGAAAATCCTGGGAAATCTGAGCTGAAACAAGAGGTGGAGCTCGGAGCTCTTAGATAAGTCATTGTGAGAACTGAGAGAGAGAGGCCACTTTCGAATCCATGACAGCAAATCTCCCTACAAAGCTAAACATTATGGGAAAAGAGAACAGGGAACATGGTTTCTGATAAGGAGAAGTGGCCAGGCTCAGCGGAATGAAGGCTGAATATAAACCGATTCAATTCAGTTCAATAAGGGCAGATTAACAACCCATGATGGAAATAAATGAACAAGAATCCCTCTTCTCGAGGTGTTTGACTTTCTACTGGCACAGAAATTAAACCCAAAGTCTAGGAACAATTACTGGAGGCGCAGGATCCAGGGGGGCTTCTTGGAGGAGCGGATCCCAAGGCTAGGTGTGCAGGGAGCCCCATTCTCACATAGACATCACACAGATGGCAGCCGAAGCTTGGAAAGTCAGGGGCAGAGCCTGAGGGAAAAGAAGGGCTGCTGGCCAGGGCCCCTCCACAAAAGGGAGGGAGGAGGAAGAGGAGGAGGGGAGGGGAGGAGGAGGAGGACAAGGAACTCATTCTTGAGAGAATATGGTCCCACATGAAGTCTGCAGGTCTTGGGGAATGTTTCAGGAGAAACAAGGAAATTCCAGGGTGACACAGAAGGCACTGGGTTTTGCTGTTTCCAGCAATACCGAGTTCATAAAGGAGAAGGATGAGCAGTCATCCAGGAAGGCATCCTGGAGCTGGATAGGGAAATTCTGCGTTTCTTCACCCCCCCATTCCCCACAGGAGTCGCCACAACTTCTCAAAACTCAGGCTTCTGTTTAGGATTTCTAAATCAAAACAATCAGCCAGCAGAGAGTCTGAAAATTTTAATCTCAGTACAAAAAAACAACAACCAAGCAATGAAGAGGTTAAAAACCTACTCAGTGAACTACAGGAAATCATTGAAGGAAATTTACCTGAACTTTTAAAAAATAAATGTTGTTCTCATTTATATAACACTGTTTAAACTTCAGAATTCCAATTCTGAACAACAAATATTATAAGTAATCAAGAGAAATGTCTTTAACGAGCAAGGAAAATCAGTTTAAATATTAACACAATAGCATTATTTATATATCTGCATAGCACATTCATGTTTGCAAAGTACTTTATGACTAACACTTTACCTGATCCCCACAGCTCTGTGAAGTAGGTACTATTATTATCTCCCGTTTACAAAAGAGGACACTAAGGCAGACAGAGAGGATGTGTCAGAGGCCAGGTCTGAACACCTGCCTTCAGGTCCAGAGCTCTCGCCATGAGGCCCTCTGGTTGCTTCATTCATAGCCCAGGACTAAGGGCTGAGAAAGATGAGAATGTAACACGTTACTCCAAGAGTAAGAGGAGAGCTAGATGCAGCACACGTCCAAGGAAAACTCTATAGGTCAGGCCTACGCATCCAACACAAGCAAACGAGAGCTTGTGGGCACCTCTCTAGAGGACACAGTCTGAGGATTCAGCCATTCACCCATTAAATAAGGGAAAATGTTTAAAATGGAAACTATGAATTCCGGGTCACTGGATGCCAGAGAGCTTATCTAGGTCAAGCCCCTCATTCTTCAGATGACAAGGGAAGTCTTTCCAAGGCGAGGAGTCATGTAACTAGTGACAAGTATGTGGCAGATCAGGTACTGGCACTCCTGTCCTGTGACTCTAAGTTCAGAACATGTTTGAACACACTATTAAGTCAACCATTACTGAAAAACAATCGAGTTATTCAAGAAATGTCATTTAGTTCTTGGCATCCTGTAACTGAAAAATCCCCAAACCAGGTGGAAGATGGTCCATAGTCCTATCCTGGCCACATTTCTGGCTTTCCATTATCTAGAATTCAGTGCATTATATAAAGCAAGTCTCAATACAATGGAAATTTTCAATTGTTGCATCTATTTACATAGCCACCTTACACAATTCATCCCCGTGTTAAGAAAAATTCACAATGGTAAATATTTTTTGTAGACAAAATTTAGATTATTTTCTGATTAAACCCTCTTACTGAAAACACATAAACATGTCACAGATTTTTGGGGTTTTTTTTAAAGCATTTTCACTAAATTCATCAGAGATTTTCATTATGACAACTCATTCTAGTGCATGTTGGGTGCTTATTGAGCATTAGGTTATTATTAGATTATTATTTTAAAATGTTGCTTGAAGAATACATTTTCAAAACAGTATTCTGCAACAGAATTCAGGCTTAGATTACTATTTTAAAATGTACCTTTGTAGAATACATTTCTCAAACAATCTTCTGCAATAGAACTGAGGCAATCAAACTTTTCAAAAAGTTTCTCTTTGGTTTTGTTTCCCAAGAATGTGCGTGATATCCATGGATCTTAGCTAAATTGCCATTGCAACAGAGAACCAGTGAGACATGAATACAGCATCTTAACATTTATAGAAACATCTCGCATCTGTGCTTAGCTTAATAGAAAATCATTCAGTGTTCTTAAAACTTAGACCAAGGAAAATCTTTCTGAATAACAACAGATTTCTTAGCCAAAATGTTTTTGGGTTTTATTTTTCATTTGCCTCAATGTGGTATTAAAGATAAAACAGGGTTATTAACAGAATCAAACAAGAATCACAATCATGAAACATTTTCCCAAGAAACTTCTCTTGAATACATTAGAGCACGCTGGCTCAAAAAAGATTCTGATCAAATGTTTCACTGGGTAGAACCAGTTCCCCAGACTCATGCTTCAATGCACCTGTGATTACATCCACAATGCTGTGTATCATGTAGACTTGAAGAAAGAGCATGACTCAAATATCACAAGAACAGGAAGTAAAAGGAAGAAGAAACGTTAGAGACCATTTCACATGAACAAGTATCCCAACTACAGGGAGATAATCATCATAAGAATTGTTCTCATGAGAAGAAAAACAGTGGTTCTTCATCCAATGGGAGGACAAGGATGGATAGGTGTTCTGAGAACATAGGACAAAAAAGTTTTAAAAGCACAGCAAAGCTAATAACAGAAATCAGACTTCATTTTGCCTAGCAGTATCAAAGACTAAGAGGAAGAAACCACTGGGCTGGTGAAATGGACGTGGAAATGGTTTATCTACATTGAGAGCCTATGAATGGCTAAGATTCAAGGGTGGGCTCTGCATCTGCACGGACTGAACAAAGAAATGTCAGACAAATGGCCAAGACCTGAATATCTGTTTGCTCAAACAGAGGAGTTTCTAATGCAGTGACTGAAGATCAGGCCATGGCCTGGTATCCTTAAAGACATCAGACTGTTGCCTGCTGCAGTTTTCAAATTCATTCAGATTTTGCATAGGTGCAAAAAAAATTAGTATCTACATGAGATCAAAAAAAACCAAAACCATTATTGACTAACTAGAATCATACACCAAAAACTTGATATCCTTTATAAACAAACAGGTAACAAAACCCTGTATTTCAAGTACAAGCTCCAAAAAATTGTTGAGAATTATTGGGGCCAAAATATTATTAAAAATAGAACTATGACCACAAATGCCTGTATGGAACACTGATCCATAATGTTCAAGAACAATGTTTTTGTTTAAATATATATCACCATATTAAATTTTCATAATTTTCAAACTACATGAAATTAAAACACTTTTTTCAAAATAGAGAAATCTAGAGCTCTCAGTCAGAAGTGAGTGTGAACAGGACGTATGATGCAGTACACATCACCACATCACCCCTCTCCTCCTGTCTTCAAAGGGTGTTGGATCCAGGATACTCTCAGTGAGTCAGCAGGAGAGGAGACGACATCAAAATCGTCTGCTTTGCTCATAGAGTACAGCACTCTTTCTAATGTGGGCACTCCATGCTGAGTGGTCCTGTGCCAGTGTCTCCCATGTCGCACAGTTAAATCCAAAGTTCCTGAGAGAGATCTTGAGAGTGTCCTTGCATCGCTTCTTCTGGCCACCATGTGATCACCCGCCCCATGTGAGTTTTCCATAAAACAGACTTTTTGTCAAGTGTATATTTTGCATTTGAACAATATGACCAGCCCATCAGAGTTGCACTCTCTGAAGCATAGTTTGAATGCTTGGCAGTTTGGTTCAAGCAAGGACTTCAGTGTCTGGTACCTTATCCCGCAAGGTGATCTTCAGAATCTTTCTAAGACAGTTCAAATGGAAGTGATTCAGTTTCCTGGCATGGTGGTAGTAGACTGTCCATGTTTCACAGGCATACAACAATAAGGTCTGCACAATGACTCTGTGGACATTCAGTTTGCTGGTGAGTCTAACACCTCTTCTCTCCCAAACTTTTCTTTGGAGCCTCCAAAACACTGAGCTAGTTCTGGCAATGCTGCATCAACCTCATTGTCAATGTGTACATCCCTGGAAAGTACACTACCAAGGTAAGTGAACTTATCCAAAGCATTCAAAACTCTAATGGTTGAGTCCTATGGATTGATTTCAACCAATGAACAAACATCAATGTAGACGTAATCCTACAAGTATCATTCTGTAAAGAATTATGAAAAAATACAAATGGAATCAACCCATCTCTGATAACAAAAGACCTTGGAAAACACTTAATTCAATTTAAAATGCTTGCAGCATCTAAGACACTGTGTGTCAAACATTCCCCTGTCCTCAGGAAGCTGCCAATCGCAGAGGGGAATGAAGATATGCACACAACGATAACACAAGAAAGACAATCCAAGGCAGAAGACTCTAAGCACAGAAGAGATGGCCAGGTGAGTGGTATGTGGAAAACCAGCAGAGAAAGATCCCATTGAGCTAGGGGCATGGAATAAAGAAAGACCCACTGAGAAAATGCTGGCCAAATTGAGCTCTGATGGAAGTGTTTCATCGGCAGATAATGTGGAGAAAAGGAAGGGAAGGAATGTCTATTGTGTGTCAGGCACTGTGCTAAGTGCTTTACAAATGGCACCTCATCTGGTCCTCATAATAACCCTGGGAGGTAAGTGATGTTATTCCTATTTTATAGTTTAGAAAATGAAGAGAGGTTGTGATTTGCCCAAGGTCACGCAGCTAGCAACTGTTTGAGGCTGAATTTGGACTAAAGTCTTCCAGACTCCAGGTCCAGTGCTGTAACCATTGTACCACCTAGCTATCTCAGTTTTATGCAAAGCAGAGGAAAGGAGATAGCTAGGTGGTACAATGGTTACAGCACTGGACCTGGAATCTGTAAGACTTCAGTTCAAATTCATTTTTACTTTAAAAAATGCTTTTTTGGCAGTCTCACAATGGGATGAAATATGGCTATGTTCTAAGATAGGACTGGATTATATAAAGTCATCGGTAGTAGCTATTAATTAATTATTGATGGATCCACACGTTAATATCCAAAGCTTCTAAAGAAGCCCCAGAGTTTAAGACATAACCCTGACATGGACTGCTCACCTGCCTTGACTGAGAAGTAATGCTGCAATGCCAAAATATACACAATTCCACAGAGATGGTCATTAGTCTACCAAGAACTTCCAGCTCCTTCTGTTTTCTTTGAGAAAAGCTCACTCGTTAAATAAATGGGATTTGCTCTAATTCTATGTGTTTTACAGCCAACTATCTGGAACACATCCACTTTTAAAAGTCAGGCTTAAGTAGTGTTTATAAATGATGAACTGAGAAATATTCTTCAATATTATAAAAATAATGGAATGGTAGAAAACAGTATTGAGAGTTACATGAAAGAGACTGGTAATGGTGTAACCATTACAGTTCAAAAATGAGATTTCAAAATTTTCCCTGTGGGAAATACAAAGGTAATTTACTTTATGCAATAAATTATATGTTTCTTTAAAGCTACAAGAAAAATAAATTTTAATATACTGACTCATGTTCATATTTAAAGGAAAGTCTTCATATTCAAAGAGTATCCCTTAAGAAAGCAAAAATCCCATCTTCAGTACTGAAAATAATTACTTCCCAATTAACTTAATTTTAAGCTACAATTTTCATATGTTCAGTGCTCTTAAAAGTTCAAATTATTCATTAATCAATAAGAATCAAAAAATGCCAAAGTCTGAGAGTGTTTCAGAGGTCCTCCACAGTCAACCCCAAAGAGACACATGAATCCTCTATGAAACCTTACAACTAATTGGGCATCCAACCTCTGTCTAAAGGCAGCAAGTGATAGGTAACACACTACCTCCCCTCCTGAGCCTACTCATTCTATTTTGGGATAATTCTAATTATACTACTCCATCTAAAATTCCTTTAGCTTAAAACCAGTCAGCTAAGCCTTGCTCTTTGAAACTAAGCAAAATAATCTTAATTCCTGTCTTTCACACAGCAATTTTCAAATGCTGGAAAATGATGACCAGGCAGGTCTTCATTAAGTATCCCCCTCCTTCTCTGCAGCTTCTTCAGCAGACCTCTGAATTATATCCTTTTAAGGCACCTCAACATGTGTCTTCCAAAATGATGCATCAAAAACTGTCCCTTGTATTGCCTCCGTAGTCTGGAGAAACTACCATCTCACCTGCTCGGAATGACTGTTGTACTTTTCTAAAAGTGATCAAAGGTCACCTCTTTTATCTTCTGCTGTCAAATCCTAACACAAGTGACTCAGATGCTCACAGTCCGCTAACCCCACCTGGGACTTCTTGTTCATGGGAACTGTTTTCCCCCACACTGTACTTTTGTATGTGTCATTTTACACTTTAATCCAGTACTCAAACGGTTCAATGATCTTATCAACATCCCATTCTCTCCAGTGGGGCAAACTCTAATTGGGCCACACCTTGTCCTCTTAGATTTTTTCCTGTTCATGTCTTCCAATAATTTCCTCACAAGTGCTTTGTCCAACATGTTGGGACTGATCTCATTTTCCCCTGGACATTGTAAGAACAACAACGGAGCCAGGAACTGTGCATCAGTTATACTTCCCTCTTGTCATGTAACCAACCCAATATCCATCTCCTTGAAGACATCCTTTACAATTCTTTGTTTCTGAATTCCTTGTTTAGAATGTGGTAAGCCTACTCACAGCCAAAATGTACTTTTCCATTTCTACTTCAATGCTCTTACATTTCAGCTCCCCAGAGAAGGTGCTATCCCACAGTCACACATCTATTCTAAAAGATTATTTCATTCATCCTTCGATCAGCAAGTATTTATTTATTACCTACTATTGTTATGCAATGTGGGAGGGAGTGAAGATACAGGGACAAAAGGAAAACTATTTCCTTTCTCTTAAGGAGCTTGTTTATGTTCAACAAGTAGAGGGAACATGTACATACATAATATAAAGAATAAATATATTGATAAAAAATAATGTTGGATGGGTTTATATAGCATGTTCATGTTTTTATACAGAGTTCTAGCTAGAGAACTAAAATAACAAATATTGTGTGTTTTTGTCACCACTTGCAGTCGACTTTGATTTAAGTGAGACAGGGCCATGCAGGTCCCCAGCCTCACTCTCTTCTCTTGAGCCGTCTGGGTCCAGTGGATGACTGGAGATGGCCCAGGATGCACTGGGAGACCTTGGCCCTTCTAGGCTAAGGCCATTTTAGACACTTGCTCAGAGTGAGACAGCTCCACTCAGAAGAGGGTCAAAGGATGGCTCCTTTAATTAGAAAAAAGAAGAAAAAAATCGAGATGAGAGGCGAAGACCCAAGTAGCTAAATACACTGGAGACGGCTGGTGCTCAAAGGTGGGGAGATCAGGAAAGACTTGGGGTAGATGCTGGTTTGGGGAGAGTCAGAGCAATGGCACAGGATAGAAGGCACAGAGCTGGTCTGTGCATGTCTGGCATCTTTTGGTATCCCCAGTTAACCAGGACAGGGGCTGGCACAGAGAAGACACTTAATGGCAGCCAAGTGTGAGGGATGGAGAGAACACAAGTGTGATGGAACCATGTAGGACAGGAAGAAGACCAGGAAGATGAATTAAGCCAGACTGTGAGTAGCTTCACAATCCAGATGGATGACAAGCCACTAGATTCTATTGAGGAGAGGAGTTAGGTGTTCAAATACGTACATAAGAAAAATAACTTTCACAAAACAATAAGGAGCTTGGGAGTGGGGAGAAGTGGGGAGAAACTTGAGAAGATTAGACTAATTAGGAGGACACTGCAATCATCGAGGGGATGAGAGCCTGAACTAAGGCAATGAGCCCATGAAATGTAAAAGATAGAGGAAAAAATGCAAGACTTAGCAACAGATTTGTTTTACATATATATATATATATATATATATATGTATATGTATTTTTGTATGTATATATGTAAAGAGACAGAAAGACACAGAGGGAGAGAGAGAGAGAGACAGAAAGAGAATGTGTATGTGTCTGGGATAAAGCCAAAATTATGAACCTGGAAGAGTAGAATGATAGTTCCCACAACAGAAACAGGCAAACCTGGTCAACAGGAGATTTTAATGAGAATGATAACAAGTCCTATCATGGATATGTTGAGTCTGAAGTGCCAATGAAAAATTCAGTTTGAATATCCCATAGGCTGCTGAGGATGTGAGGATGGAGTGAAGAGACAATGCAATCATATACATAGATTTCTTAAGTAATTTTCGAAGATATATATCTAGAGCTGTATCCCAAAGAGATCATAAAAATGGGAAAAGGACCCCCAGGGACAAAAATATTTATAGCAGCCCTCTTTGTGATGGCCAAGAAGTGGAAACTGAGGGGATGCCCATCAATTGGGGAATGGCTGAATAAGTTGTGGTATATGAATGCAATGGAATACTACTGTGCTGTAAGAAATGATGAAGAGATGTACTTCAGAAAAACCTGGAAAGACTTATGTGAACTGATGCTGAGTGAAGTGAGCAGAACCAGGAGAACATTATACACAGTAACAGCCACAGTGCAAGAACTGTTTTTGATAGACTTAGCTCTTCACAGCAATGCAAGGACCTAAAACATTTCCAAAGGACTCACGACACAAAATGTCATCCACATCCAGAGAAAGAACTACGGAGTCAGAATGGAGAATGAAGCAGACTATTTTCTCCTTTGTTTTGTTTTGTTTTTCTCATGGTTTCTCTCCATTTTAATTCTTCTATGCAACATGACAAACATGAAAATGTGTTTAATAGGAATGTATGTGTAGAATCCACATAAGATTGTATGTCATCTTGGGAAAAGAGGAGAGAAAATTTGAAACATATGAAAGTGATTGTTAAAAATTGAAAACAAATTAATAAATTGGGGGAGGGGTTAAAGAGGAGATATTTAAACCCGTAAGAGATAAAGTCAGCAAGTCAGGGAACATAGAAAGAAAAGAGAAGAGAGCCCAGAATAGAGCCTTGAGGTTGGCAAAGTCACAAAAGGCACAAATGTGGCCATCTTTAGATCACTAACAGTACAAAAAGAAGTATATTCTTCAGCCCCTATAATAAGTCAGAAAAAGACTTATCGCTTTGTAAATATACTTGTTACATCCCTGCTGCCACTCAGCCCTGGTCTTCCTTAAAACAAAGACAACACCTATGTGAAATTCACCAGTCCAGGGGTCCTTTGCTATCCTCCACTCAGGAGATGACAGGAGAGTCATCACCTCCCTGGGACCACCAATGATTGGTTGTATGTCCTCTTAGCCGCATTTTTATGGGGCAGAATATCGTCACATGGAATGCAACTACCATGCCCCTCAGCAGACATGCAACGGCTTCGTTTCCTGTCATTTCTACCACAAAGAGTCCTGGTGAATGCTTGTTCCATGTGGGGTAGATTATTCTCTGTTCTCATCTTCCAGGGACACATTCTAACAATGGGATCTCTCAGTCAAGGAGCAATCACTGTTTAGGAACTTTTCTTATGTAATTTTTCCAGAACAGTTGAACCAATTCACAGAAACATCATCAACATCATAGCAGTGAGCTCATCATTCCAGAGTCCTCCAGTGCTGACACTTTCCTCCTTTGTTATTCCTCTGTGTCAGACTGGAGACCTGCACCAGGACTTCATCACTGAATGAATGCCCCTAAGAGCTTTAACATATCCTTATCCCAATCCCATAGTGTTTCTCCTTCCAGTGAGATCATCTTTGCTTCGTGCATGAAGATCTAATTAGCTTCATTTTTCTGGACAATCAGCTATTTGATGGATATTTAACACCATTTAAACATATATGGATAGATGTAGGAGTGCCACCATTGCCAACGTTCCCTGTGATAATCTCATGCAAACTGATGGCTACTTATGCAACTAATGATGTTGACTTCATGTTTACTGTTGTCTATCAACATCTACTTTAGAAGTTGCATCCGAAAACAATCTTCCTAACCTCCTTTTTCAATTTAGAGGTTTTAAAATTGGATCAGAAGGTCTCCATCCAGGCAAAAGCATTCTTCCCCACTGATTGCACATAGTCTCTAATTATAAGTCAGAGACAGAGATCTCTGGATGCATTTTAAAGAATGACAGAAGAGGAACAAAATAAAAAGTCTACAGGCACTTTGGACTACCAATTCAAAAAGAAACTCACAAATATGCAATGACCAGAAAAGTTAGAATTGATAAGCCCTAACTATCTAGGAGTCTGTCCTTTCTATGTGACAAAAAAAAAAAAAACTGTTTTGTTTTTAAGCAAAGTTCAATATTACAAAATGAGTTACAGGCACAGGGCTTCTCTGACCAGAGGAAGATGTCATGGTCCTGTTCTATATACATCACACTCTAAGTTCTGCCCAAATTTGATGCATCTGAATGCTAAAGAGTGTCATTTCATCTCAGCTGAAAAGTGTAAAGTAAGGTCTGAATTTAAAAGAAGGGCTCAGCATTTAAATCAACAAATATTAAATCATATTCTAATCTCATTCAGATTTGTCACAAAATAAATAAGTAAGCAGAAGAAAAATCGAGGGAGAAAATTAATTTTTTCACTACAAATTAAACCATAGTAATATTAAGCCAATGGAAGTATAAGTCATTAATATTTCAAGAAATAATGCCTTACTTTCATAATCAGACTTTGATGTTATGATAACATGTATGTGTATGTATGTACATACACATGTGTGTATGTGTGTATATATATACATATATATATACACGCACACACATATATATATGAAAAAGAATTCAATGTCAATTTATAAGAAAAGTTGCTATTTCTCGAGAATCGGGCCCATCTTCATAATTACATTCTGCAACGAGGCAGAGAAATCATCACCTGGTCACTTCTCTCAGCATGGCATGAAGTACTCAGCCAATAACAACTAAAAAGGAAACAATGAGATTCTTATATCCAGAAAAGATTCTGATTGCTAGGTTATATACAATTGTTTGTTTTTTTAATCATATGACAGCTTTACTGAAGAGACCATAGAGAATAACAAAGAAATATTTTCTTTTAATTCTCCTAATTAGATTTTCTTTTTTATCCTATTTTTTCTGAAAGAATAATTGCAGCAATTATACTAACAGTGATTGGGTGTGTACACACACACACACACACACACACACACACACACACACACACACCCCCACAATTAGGTAACGTTAATAACTCTAAAACAGGTAAAAGCACTTGTTTGCATCCAAAGCTCCTGAAAATACTTTCTAATAATAGACGGAAATGAGCAGCAAAAGAACTTTTATGAATATTGTTATAACTATCACCCTAGGCCACGGAAAATTAAAAGGAGCAAATTTCATGTGACATCTAATTCCTTTGAAGCGCTGTATGTTTTTTTACTGTATAAATGCATTTTGTGGGAAAATATCTAAAATTATTCCATTTGAGATATGAAAGTTCTTTCCTCTTTGATGTGCTATTTGCCTTTGATGTATCATGAATGCGTTCTTAAATCACACATGATAAATACAAATTTCAGAGCATTACTCAAACCCAGAAAATTTCCAGTTCAACAATAACATAGACTACACTATAACAATCACAGAAGAGAAAAACAAACGCAGACTAAAATGTCTCTGATTTCAGCACGGCTTCCTTTAAAAACGCTTTACTCAAAGAAAAACAGATCAAGAATAACAGAAGGATAAAGCAATTGGCAGAAATTTTTGTCCCAAAATACACAAATGTGGCAGAGAAGAAAAGTTTATGAGAAACTACTGAGAAATGACACAAACACTGTAAGAATCCTAGATTAGGTGTGAGAAGGGGCTGAGGCAGGATCTGAATCTAGGTTTTCATAACTCCAAATCCCACAATCTATCCACTACACCACACTCTCTCTCCTTAGAATGTCTCACTGAAGAAAAATCTTTATAAAATCTGTGATATCAGTTGGCTTCAGAAATATATAATTTGGGTCAAAAATCAATGAGAAAGAATTTTAGGAGGATATCAGAAAGGTGCGGGGTGCCTACCAATACTACATCTCAAACTATCCAACAATTATTCTAATATTCGGTCCTAGTTACAAAAGGGGTGAGAAGATGGTGGAGTGATTGGTAACTGCTATTTCCCTCCCCTTGTTGACCTTAATGAGCCCAGAGAATATCTCCCCAGAAAAAACCCTGGAACAGTGGAGGAGCAGAAAGGGTAAACAGACTCTTAGTCTGTGAGGCTAGAAAGATCGCTAAGGAGGGTTCCTCTTGCTGTGGCCAAAGGTGAACAGTGCAAGACCAGAGCTGGCTCAGACAGCCCCACCTCAAAAAAGAGGAAGAATATCCTGAGTCCCAGGGGGGTGAAGCCAGGAACTGCCAATACCAGGACATCAGGTGGGCCTCAGTACCCCACAGGAATCAGGAAGAGACTAGCATGGAGAGTTGAGCTTCCTTATGCTCTAGCTCAGGAGAGAAGACCTCCTATGGCCAGACCACCACTCCCCTACACTTAACGAGCTAGTTCCAGGGTAACTGCGGGGAAACCCCAAAAGACCTCACCTTGCCTCTGCTTTCCAACATCAGTCAGCTCAGAGCCTGGTAAGCTGCAGCATTTTAGCTCCTAACTGAAAGAACCAGAGGCCACAACACATAAATCCTCAAGTTTTAGGCACAAGAACTGTGGGACAGAGCTCTCTATGCCATAGACACAGAGATCTACTTTAAAAGCCAGGAAAAGGGTTATTATCATGAGTAAAAAGCAAAGCAGAAAAGAAAAGACCATATAATCTTTGTATGGGCACGAGGACCAAAACACAAATTCCAAAGAGGTCACCATTGAGACTGTACTCCCATCTGAAACTTCAGAAGGGAATATGAACTGGTCTCAAGCACAAAGAACATTCTTGGAAGAGCTCAGGAAGGATTTTAAAACCCAAATTAGAGAAATAGATGAAAAACTGACCAATGATTTTAAAAATATGCCAGAAGAAATCACAAAAGAACTTAAAAGGACAACTGGACAAATGAAAAAGGAAGTACAAAAACTAATTGGTGAAAATAACTCCTTAAAAGGAACAACTGGACAAATGGAAAAGAAGATGCAAAAGATAACTGAAGAAAACAATTTGATAAAAAATAGAATTGGGCAAGTAGAAGCTAATGGATCTATGAGACATCAAGAATCAGTCAAACAGAATCAAAAGAATGAAAAAAGAGAAGAAAATGTAAAATATCTAACTGGAAAAACAACTAAGCTGGAAAATAGATCCAGGAGAGAAAAATTTAAGGATTATTGGTCTACCAGAAAACCATGATGAAAAAAAGAAGCTGGACAATATCATCCAAAAAATCACCAAGGAAAATTGCCCAGAAGTCCTAGACCCAGAGGGCAAAATAGTCATCAAAAGAATCCACTGTTGACCTCCTGAAAGGGACCCCAAACTAAAAACACCAAGGAATATCATTGCCAAATTCCAGAATTATCAAGTGAAGGAGAAAATACTACAGGCAACCAGAAGGAAACAATACAAATATTGAGGAGCTATAGTGAAGATCACACAGGACCTTGCAGATTCTACATTAAAAGATCAAAGGAAATGGAATATGATATTCAGTAAGAACAATATTCCCAGCTGGGAATACAACTAAGGATCAATTACCCAGCAAAACTGAGCATGATATTGCAGGCAAGGAGATGGACATTCAGTGAAATAAGGGATTTCCAGACCTTCCTGATGAAAAGGCCAGAACTTAATAGAAAATTTGATCTTCAAATGCAGGTCTGAATAGAGGTATAAAAAGGTAAACAGGGGGGAAAAAACTTGTTACATAAAATGGGCAAACTGTTTACATCCCTATAAGGGAAGATAATACTTGTTAATCTTGAAAATTGTATATTTACTATCAAATGTAAAAGGGACATACATAGATAGAGGAAGTGGGTACGAATTAAATGATGTGATGATAACAAATGTGATTTAAAGGCGCAAAGAGATTGTAATGGGAGATGTGAAAAAGAGGAGGCAGAAAAAAAAATAAATTCCATCAGAGGAAGGGGCACAAAAATACATTACGGTAGAGGGAAAGAGGGGAGGGAGATGAGTATTGTATGAGAGGTACTCTCATCTGATTGGATTCAAGAAGGGTACAACAAGCTCAGTTTAGTATAGAAATACAACTAGCTCTATAGGTAATAGGAGGGGAAGGGGGAAAGAAAAGGGAGGGGAGGCTAAAAGGGAGGGAAAAAGTAGTAAGGGGAAAGGGGATTAAAAGGGAGGGGGATTAAAAGGGAGGGAAAACTGAGGGAGGCAGTGATCAATAATTAAAATTCTATTGGGGGGAGAAGGGAAAACTAGAAGCATAAACAAGGGGAAAAGGGATGGAGCGCAAGACACAGGTAGTGTACAAAATACAACACCAATTCCTATTGAAAACACTGGAGAACACAGGAAAATAAATAAATAGAACTTTCCATAAAATAATAAGTAGTATCTACCTAAAACCTTCAGCGAGCATTATATGCAATGGTGATAAGCTAGATGCATTTCCAATAAGATTACGGGTGAAATTAGTATGTCCATTATCACCACTATCATTCAACATGACATTAGAAATGCGAGCTGTAGCAATAAGAGAAGAAAAAGAGATTGAAGGAATTAGAAGAGGCAAAGGCAGAGATCATCAAAATGGGAAAGGATCCCATATGGTACAAAAATATTTATAGCAGCTCTCTTTCTGGTGGACAAGAACTAGCAATCAAGGGGATTTCCATCAACTGGGGAATGACTGAACAAGCTGTGGTATATGAATGTAATGGAATACTATTGTGCTATAAGAAATGATGAACAGGAAGACTCCAGAAAGGCCTGGAAAGACTTATGCGAACTGATGCTGAGTGAAAGGAGCAGAACCAGGAGAGCTTTATACACAGCAACAATCACAGTGTGCAAGGACTTTTTCTGGTAGACTGAAAACTTCATTGCAATGCAAGGACTTAAAAAATTCCCAGTAGTCTCTTAAGGCAAAACGCCCTCCACATCCAGAGAAAGAACCATGGAATTCAATCACATAATGCAGCAGATCGTTTTCTTTTGTATTATGTTTTGCTATGTTTTATGGTTTCTCCCATTCATTTTAATACTTCTATGCAACATGAGTAAGGCAGAAATGTATTTAATAGGAATGCATGTGTAGAACCTATATAAAACTGTACGCTGTCTCAGGGAAGGGGAAGGAGAAGGAGAAGGGAGAGGAGAAGGAAGGAGGGGGAAACAAATCTAAGATATATGGAAGTGATTATAGAACACCGAAAACAAATAAAATAACGTAAAAAATAATATGAAAGGGGTGGAGTCAATCAGTGGAACACAAGAGATGCAAACAGACCTTGTAGACTAGTATTCAATAACCCAAATGCCCAAGCTCCTGGGGTCAGCCCTCACTATTTCACAAAATCTGCTGGGAGAAATGAAAAGCTGTCTGTCATCAATGCAGATATGTGACTCTGGTTGAAGACACCAAGACAGAAGAGAGAAGAGGCAGAAGGAGCCAGGCACATCAGACCCCTTCTTCTTGTAGCCTGTGCTTTACTTCTTCACATCTGCATTCCCAGCTGACAGGATGCTCTTATATTTCTTTCCTGCCATGGTAGATTCTGGTATTTCTAGTCTGCTCACTGTTGCTTGTTTGTTTTGTGTTTCCCCAAGTAGTCCATAAATTTTGCTTTCATAGCTGCCATTTCTAAACTACCCAGGGACAGCACAGTGCGGTCCCATGCCCTCCTCACGTTTCATGGGGTCTTTGTCCCATCAAGAGTTGAATCATTTCAAGACAATCCCAGGAACTATATAAAAACAATTACAAAATAGTGTTCACATCAATAAAGTCAGATATAAACAATTGGAAAAATATTAATTACTCATGACTAGGTCAAGACAAACTGATAAAAATGACAATTGTACCTAAGTTAATTTACTTATTCAATCTTGTAGCAATCCAATTACCCAAAATTTATTTCACAGAGTGAAAAAAAATAATAACAAACTTCATCTGGAGGAATAAAAGGTCAAAGACTTAAAGGGAATCAACAAAAAACATAAAAGAAAATGACCTGCCTGCACTAGACCTCAAGCTGTAACATAAAGCCACAATCATCACAACAGTCTGGCACTGGCTTGAGAAACAGAGGGGTGAATCCGTGGGGTGGTACAGGGCCATAGACACAACAATGAATGACAACTGTGATCTGGTGTTTGGTAAACCCAAAGGGCCACGGTTTTGGACAAGAAATCACCACTGGACAAAAAGTGCTGGAATGACTAAAAAGCAATTGGCAGAAGTAAGGTATAAACCAAAGTCTCATGCTGTATACCTTGGTAAAGCCAAAACAGCACATGATTTTGACATGTCAACTGAGATTAGAAAATTAGGGAAACATGGAACATTTTACCTATTAGATTTATGGGTAAGTAGAAAATCTGTAATCAAACAAGAAACAGAGAGCATTACAGGATATAAAAAGGACTGTTGTGATTACATCAGATTTAAAAAAAAAAAAAGTTTTGCACAAGCAAAATCAATGCAGCCAAAATCAGAAGGAAAGTAGGGAAGTGGGAAAAAATTACAGCAAGTTACTCAGATAAAGGCCTTATTTCTCTGAAATATATAGAGAACTGAGTTGGATTTGTAAAACCACAGGTAATTCCCTAATTGACAAATGGTCAAAGGATATAAACAATTTTAGAAGAAGAAATCAAAGCTGTCTACAGTCCCATGGGAAAAAATGCTCTAAATCATTACTGATTCAGAGAAATACACGTTATAACAACTCTAAGGTACCACCCACCCCACACTTATTAGATTGGCTACTATGACAAAAAAGGAAAATGCCAAATATTAGAGGAGATGTGAGACTTCGGGACATTAGTATACACTTGGTGAGGTTGTGAACTGATCCAACCACCCTGGATTG
Source organism: Notamacropus eugenii (assembly GCF_028372415.1). NCBI lineage: Eukaryota > Metazoa > Chordata > Mammalia > Diprotodontia > Macropodidae > Notamacropus > Notamacropus eugenii. The sequence continues at coordinate 535,531,636 of NC_092873.1, forward strand.
CAATTGAGAACTATGCCAAAAGAGCCATAAAACAGTGCATACCCTTTGACCCATCAATACCACATAACTCTGTATCCAAGAGATTTTAAAAAAGGAAAAGGACCCGCACGTACAAAAATATATACAGGAGCTCTTCTGGTGGTGGCAAAGAATTGGAAATTGAAGGGACATCCATCAACTGGAGAATGGCTGAACAGGTTATAGTACATGATTATGATGAAATACTATTGTACCATATGAGATGATGAGCAAGATGCTTTCAGAAAAACCTGAAAAGACTTATATGAACTGCTGCAAAGTGAAGTAAACAGCACCAGAAGAACACTGTGCACAGTAACAGTAATATTCTACAATGATCAACTGTGTATTACTTATCTATGCTCAGCAGTACAATGACCCAAGACAAATTAGAAGGACTTATAATGCAAAATGGAATCCATCCATCTCCAGAGAAAGAACTCATGGAGCCTCATAGAACACTTTTTTTACAATTTATTTTTCTTGTGTTTTTTGTGGGGGGTTGTGTTTTTTTTCGCAACATGTCTAATATGGAAATATGTTTTCCATGCGTATAACCTATATCAAATTGCTTGCCTTGTCAATGGGACGGGAAAGAGAAAGAGAGAAATTTTAGAACTTAAAATTTGTAGAAATGAATGTCAAAATTCTTTTCACAGGTAACTGTAAAAATGCTTTTTTTGAAAAAGAGTTGGGGGGACTGAGCGAAGCAAATTTCCAGCCCAACATGGGCTGGAAAGTCAACAGGAAGGGTCTATCGTGCTGCGCTGCAAGCACAGCACAGTCCAGCATGGTCTGCACTGGCACAGATGGGCCCTAAGCAGGCCTCAAGGGGACTGAATGTCTGGCACCTGTGGTGGTTTCCAGATTTCATGACCCCAAAACACCGAAGACAAATTGAAAGGGCAGCAGAAAAAACCTGTCAGACCCCTGTGAGAGAGTAGAGTGGAACGGACCCAATCCCAGGTTGGTGGAGGGGACAAAGGAGTCTGTGGCAGCAACAGCGCAGCAGGGGCAGAATCAGCTGCTGTTCCTGGAGCTCTTGGCCCATGGATTGTGGGGGGATCAAGAGGTGGATAGTACAACACTCATCTCCACTGGAAGCAGAGAACTACCTTGATAAAGAGCTCAAAAAGTCAAGTAAATGGTTGGGAAAATAAGCAAAAGCTGGAAAAAGAATCAGACTATAGAATCTTGCTTTGGTGAAAAGGAAGACCAAAATATACAAACAGAATCCAACAAAGTCAAAGCTCTTCTATCCAAAGCCTCCAAGAAAAATATGAATTGGCTCAGGCCATGGAAGAGCTCAAAGAATTCTGAAAATCAAGTAAGAGAGGTGGAGGAAAAATTGGGAAGAGAAATGAGAGCGATGCGAGAAAATCATGAAAAACAAGTCTCAACTGCTTGCTAAAGGAGACCCTAAAAAACTATTGAAGAAAATAATGCTTTAGAAATAGATTAACCCAAATGGCAAAAGAGATCCAAAAAGTCAATGAGAAGAATGCCTTAAAAGCAGAATTGGCCAGGTAGAAAGGGAGAATCAAAAGCTCACTGAAGAAAATAATTCCTTAAAAATTAGAATGAAGCAGATGGAAGCTAATGACTTTATGAAAAATCAAGAAATTATAAAACAAAACCAAAGGAATGAAAAAATAGCAGACAATGTGAAACATCTCATTGGAAAAACACCTGACCTAGAAAATAGATCCAGGAGAGACAATTTAAAAATTACTGGACTACCTGAAAGCTATGATCAAAAAAAGAGCCTTGATATTATCTTTCAAGAAATTATCAAGTAAACCTGCCCTGATATTCTAGAACCAGAGGGTAAAATAGATGTTGAAAGAATTCACTGATTGCCCCCTGAAAGAGATCCCAAAAAGAAAACTCCTAGGAATATTGTAGCCAAATTCCAGATCTCCCAGGTCAAGGACAAAATATTGCAAGCATCCAGAAAGAAACAATTCAAGAACTGTGGACACAATCAGGATAACACAAGATCTAGCAGTTTCTATGTTAAGAGATCAAAGGGCTTGGAATATAATTTTCCAGAGGTTAAAGGAGCTAGGATTAAAACCAAGTAACACCTACCCAGCAAAACTGAGTATAATCTTTCAGGGGAAAAATGGATATTCAATGAGACAGAGGACTTTCAAGCATTCTTGATGAAAAGACCAGAGCTGAATAGAAAAGCTGACTTTCAAAGACAAGAATTAAGAGAAGCATAAAAAGATAAATAGGAAAAAGAAATCATAAGAAACTTAGTAAAGTTGAACTGTTCACATTCCTACATAGAAAGATAATATTTGTAACTCTTGAGAATTTTCTCAGTGTTAGTGTAGTTGGAGGGATTATATACATATAGACAGAAGGCACAGGGTGAGTTGAATATTAAGGGAGGATATTTGAAAAATAAAATTATGGGGTGAGAGAAAATATATTGGGAGGAGAAGAAAGGCAGAAATAGAATGGGGTAAATTATTTGTTACATAAAAGAGGCAAGACAAAGCTTTTTCAATGGAGGGGAAAAGGGGAGATGTGAGAGGGAAAGAGAGGACCTTACTCTTATCAGATTTGGCTTAAGGAGGAAATGATATGCACACACAATTTGGTATGAAAATCTATCTTACACTACAGGGAAGTAGGGGGGAAGAGGATAAATAGGGGTGGGAGGATGATAGAAGGGAGGGCAAATGAGAGGAGGGGGTAAATAGAAATAAACACTTTTGAGGAAGGGTCAAAAGAGAGAGAATAGAATGGGAAGCAGGATAGGATGGAGGGAAATATACTTAGTCTAACATGACTGTTAGGGAAGTGTTTTGCATGACTACTGATGTATAACCTAAACAGAATTGCTTGCCTTCTCAATGGGGGTGGGTAGGGAGGGAGGAAGGGAGAGAAGTTGGAACTCAAAGTTTTAATAAATGAATCTTAAAGATTGTTTTTACATGCAATTGGGAAATAAGACATACAGGCAATGGGGCACAGAAATCTATCTCGCTCTACAAGAAAATAAAGGGGAAGGGGATAAGAGCAGGGAGGGTGTGATAGAAGGGAGGAGAGATTGGGGTAAGTGGTAATCATAATACACACTGTCTTGGGGATGGGCGGAGGGGAGAGATGGAGAGAAAATTTGAACTCAAAACCTTGTGGAAGTTAATGTTGAAAACTAAAAATAAGCAACCATTTTTTTTAACAGTAGGATGATTTTGCTCTGATTTGCAATATTAATTCTTAAGAGACAAAGTCATTTACTATATCTAGAGGTCACCTTTCCTTCTATTATTACTCTTTTCTCTGTTGATTTATCTACTTGTGTATGAGGTTCTTCCTCCTGAGGTCTTTAGTAAGTTTGGTCTCTCGTTTTTTTTCTTTCCTTAGTTTACCTGATTACTTACTTTATGACTCCCTCCCCTCTGATGGTGGTTTCCTTGGGGATTGGATCTCCGAGTAACTCAGCCTCTTCCCACACTGGGCAATTTCATTGTTTTCAAGACTAGTGACTGTCCTAAGTGACTCAGGGTGGGGGAGGTGGGATGGGCAGAACTGGCCTCAGTTGGGTGCCGGGCTCTTTCCCTCAGCCTAGGAAGAGTGCCACACAGCCACAGAACACAACCCCCTATTCCCCCACCCCACAAACACGTCTGATGTTTTGTCCCACTGTATATTTTCCTCATTTCCCTGACCTAGTACCAGCAACTCTGAGTTGCTCCACTGGTATTATAGTTGATTTCAGTACTTTGGACCTTTGAGGCTCTGGGTGGGGAGTGGGGGGGAGGGTTGAGTTCTATTTTAAGGCCACGTATGCCTTTCCTCTTTCCCTCTGTCCCTCTGCTCTCCTGTAGACACTGCCTATGACAGTACTGGCTGGTTGTTTTAGACCAAGCAAACTTCTACGGTATGGAGCCTAGATCTTTACCACACTGGAAAGACAAAGAGGGAGCCAGGATGTGGGGATGGATTTTATGTCAATCTGTCAGGTCCTTGGATTGGCCAGTGCAGTTTTGCTGCCAAGAGTATGGAGGTGATGATGATAGTATTTGGGGATGGGGTGCTGAGTGAGCTCAGGGTTGGCAGGAATTCATTTTTAACCTTCTTTCTGGTTCTGGGAGTCCTAAACCATGGAGTTACCTGAAATTGTTTTATCTTGGATGCATAATTTCCATTTTGGAGAGGTTTGCTGTATTGTGAAGATCAGAGAAAATGCCCATTCTGCTACATTATTTTTCATGTGATCCAGAAGTTACCAGTTCTCTTCAGACCCTGATGGATAGCCCAGTACACTGAACCCAAGAGCCCTGGAAATAGTATCTGCACTAAGATCAGTTGTCTTCCTGTCAGCTCTCACCTGTAAAGCAATCTCCACGGATGTGCAAAGTGGCACATGCTTACTAAACTTAATGCAACTAGACATAACTCATGGCCCAGAAAACAAAGTATTTGATCCTGGTAGGACGGACACCCTCTAGACATCCCCTCTGTGACTTTGAATGTGTATTTACAAAATCACCCCAAGGGGGTACTGCCAATTACAATGCTAAACAGAACAGGGCCAAGGAGGGACACAGACTCCATCCCAACACTGCATGAAGATCCTGGCTAGGTTGTCGTGAAAAATAAACAAGCAAAACCACACTTTGGGGAGAATCACCACATCACTGGTGAAATGACCAAGCTGGAATTACCACAGTCTCAGTTGTTTTCTATTTTCCACAAGGATATTATAAAAGGATATTATAAAATTATATTTACCCTTCCCTTCAAGTCCTAGAATCATATTGAAGGAGTTTCATGAGTCCAAGTCAAATGTACCTACCACGCAGTTACCTCTACAATATTCTGGATCATAATTATTTCAATATGCTCAGTAAAGCTACTTAGATTTGGAGTCAGAAGGCCTGTGTCTGAATCTCCAAGTTGTGTGGACTTCAAGGAGTCGCTGAACCTCTTAGGGTCTCAGTTTCCCCATCTGCAAAATGGGAGGGTTGCTAAAGAACTTTAAAGTCTCTTCCAGTTCTCAGTCTATAACCTTATGAAGACATCCAGCAACAGGAAATGCATCATCTCCAAACCAATTGCATTCCACTACCAGTCCTAAGCTTTTTAGACATCCTTATATTAAGTCAAAGTCTCCTTCCCTGTAGCTTTCAACTACTGGTCCTCATTTTCTCCCACGGAGGCAAACAGACCAAATCCAAAGTCTTCCAATATTTGGAGACAATGGTGACATACCTCCTTCTCTTCTTCAGAACAAAGCTCTGCATCCCTTACCTGATCTTTACAAACTCTAGTAATTATCGAAACTTCCAGTGGCATTAGCTTGTGTCTTTGTTTGGCTGGCCCTTCTCAGATAAACAAACACTAACCTTTCAATGCAGTCTAACTCATCCCTCCCCCACCTTCCATGTCTCCAGTCGCTGCGAGAATTAAGTTAACTTTATAACCTTATCTGATCTCCCAGGGCAGCAACTGTCAATATGCAATGGAAAATATTCTTAGTAACCTTATATTGACGATAAGGGATTACTCTTTGCTTTTTTAAGTATTCATAAACCATTCTTCAAATAATTCACTTTTGTGTTATAAAGCTGATTAAAATCAATCTTTTTTGTCAATGGTTTTCAGAATAACTTCTTGTTTTCCTTTGAAAATTAAGATAACATTCTCAATACATTAACATCTAAAGACAAGTTGAAAAAATTAAACATACCATATTCTTCTAGTCAAATGTCCACGTATCCATCTTTGGAGTATCGTAACTGGTGAATTGTGGGCAACAATTTCATTTATTTTGGAAATAATGTCATTCACTTGTAACATTTCTTTCTCATAGTTTGTGTCCTGTATAAAAGGAAAAAAAGGCTCAAAATATGTTTCATTCATCAAGTTCTTAAAAGACATTTTTAAGTTTCATATTCAAAGCATGGCAGTTACGTATTGAGCATGGATCTCTCACTGAAAAAAAATAAATAAATAGCAGCGCAGACAAATTGTATTAAAACTTAATTAGAAGACAGAAAAATCAATGAAACTAAATTGGATGAATTCTGTCTTCAAAAGACATACTCCAGAAGCATAATTGTATCTACCCCATTTGGACGTGTTCACTCTACCTGGTGGCCTAGCATAAAGTGACCAGATGTTTTAATTTGGCCACGAGGATCTTAGTTATTGATATCAAGTTCCTGAGTGGCCTAATACCATACTGAATTGTAGAGAACTTATGAAATATGTGAAATTAATCTAGAAATCACTATGCCCATGTTAACCTGACATACGATAGTTCAGAAAGCAATTTATCATTTGCTTCCTGCTCGTCTTCATCCTGGGATTCCTTGCACTGGAAAATGGCACAATCTCTTGACAAAACAAAATCTCTAGTCCTGTCTCAAGAACTGTTATTCATCACTACGAACCTCTCCAGAAGCCGTCTAGTTATAGATGGGGGGGTATGATGACATGAGAGCAACCGAGTTCTCCTATCTTCTTCTGACCCCATTCCATGACTGGCCAATGAGAAATGAGGTCAACGCCTCCGAAGCAATGATCTCAAGAAAACACACTAAAACACCTGACACCTTTACTGGGTAATCAGCAACGGCGCAGTAACGCGCACTGTACTGACCACCAAATGGGTCCAAAATGCTAAGAGTGCTTGTTTTTATACAAAGTCATCTGCTAAGTGCATTACACAGCTAACCCTTTTATTCCACTCATCAACCAACCCACTGTTTTCTGTACCGGATAAACAGCAAAAGGCAAAATGACTCTCCCTGCGCTCAGGGAGACCCCACTCTAATCAGCCACACAGCATGTCAGTAACTGTGTGCATCCTGGACATGGACAGAGCAGGGGAGCGAAAAGGTGAAGGCCCCAGCCACCAGGAGAATTTGCAAAGTCTTCCTGCAGGTGCTGAGATCTGAGCTGTCGAGACAACGAAGCTCAAAGTTGGAGGGCGTTCCAGGCATGGAGGAGAGTCCATGAAAAGCTAGGGAGGCAGGAGAGTGAGTGCTTTGTGTGATAAACAACAAATAGGTCAGAGTAGCTGGATTCTGCATTGTGTGTAGAGGAGCCAAATGTAGAAAGCTACAAGGGTAGGATGGCCTCAGAAAGAGGGTTTATATATGATCCTGAGGATAATGGGGGCCACTCAAGTTTACTGAGTAACTGTTGTGGGAGGGAGGGAATGAGGAACAGGGTGGAGGGACATGATCAAGTCGATCTAGGCTTTATGGAAATCACTTTGGCATACGTGGACGATGGATCAAAGTGGAGAGAGGCTTAAGGTAGAGAGATCCACTAGCATGCTCTTGCAACAGTCCAGGCTTGAGGTGAGGAGGGCCTGGGCTAAAGCACAGGGGATGTGAGCAGAAAGGAGATGTGTAAGAGAGATTCTGTGAAGGAAGAAATGCTAATATCTCATGGCAAACTGTAGATGAGGACTGAGTGAGAGAAAAGTATTGAAAATTACTTTGATGTAGCAAGCCTGTGTGATAAATGGGCTGGGGGGAGGGGGAATCTTACTACCAGTGACAGAGAACTTCAGAAAAAGAGAGGGGAGGGGTGCAAATAAAATGAATCCTGTTTTAGACATCTGTGCTTTGAGATGCCCGTGGGACATCCAATTCAAGATGTCCAAAAGGCAGTTCAGGATACAGGACTGTCTTCCAGGAGAGAAACTAGAACTGTGGATATTGATCTGGAATTATCTGCATAGAGATGATATTTGAACCCACAGGAACTGATGAGATCACCAAGTGGGACAGTAAAGAAAGAAGAGAGGGGAGTCCAGGCACATCCCTGAGGGATGTAAAAAAAAATGACTGAAGTATCAAGAAAATAAATTAAGAAAACATTTTTCATCATCATCATCTAAATAACTCTAACCCCTAGAGAAAAGGTGCCGCCTTATGACTGCATTATCCATATAATGATAAACCACTAGCAAATTTTATTTTAAAAAAGAAAATCCAATCATCAGTACCTAAAGAAAAAGATCATAGCCAATGCAGAAGAAATAAAAATAACTGTGAAAGGCTATTTTGCAAAACTACAAGCAAGCAAAACTGATGTGAATCAATATTTACAAAACTACAAATTGCCCGGATGAACAGAATAGGAAATAGAATACTTAAAAAAAGCTACCTCAGAAAAAATTAATTGAACAAATAATAAAAAAGAAATGCCTAAAACCAAAAAAAAAGGACAAAAGAGAAATGAGGAAAGAAATGAAGAAAGCAAGAAGGAATGAAAGAAAGAAAGAATCCAGGACCAAATGAACCTAAAAGCTAATTCTACAAAATACTGAAAAAAAAGAAACAATGAATTCCAATACTGTATAAATGTTTTGTTTTGTTTTTTTTAACAGGTAAAGAAGAAATCCTCCCAAAGTCCTTCTGTGACTCAGATATGGTCTTGGTACCTAAGACAAGGAAAGGGAAAACAGAGCAAGAAAACTATGGACCAATATCCCGCCTGAATATGGAGGCAAAGATTTAAGTGCAATATTAGCAAGGGTGCTGCAGCAACATCGTCTTCCCTTTGTAATTAGCCGTCTGATAAAGAAATCTGATTTGCTTAGATTCACTTTATAGCTGACTCTATTTCCCATCCTGACTCTGCCTCTTTCTTCCCTCTCTGTCCTTCTCTATTAAGTTGAATGTATTTCTACAGTAATCTAGTGTGTACATGCTCCACCTTCTGCAGCTAAGCTCACTTAAAAGGTACTCATGTGAAGTTGTCTCCTTCCTCTCTGTCCCACAGGCTTCTAGACCCTTCTTGTCCACAATTGTGAGAAATAATGACAGCTCCTTCTTATTCAAGTCTTCCCTAATGTATTCATTTGACCTCCTTCTTTCTCTCTAACACCCACCAAAATGGAGCAGAATCAGCACCAATGATACTTATACAGAAAGAACATATATATACATACATACACATATACATACATATATATGTTATATGTATATACACATATATAGTACAAAATGCTACTGCGGAAACCTAATGAAATTTTGAGGAAGATCCATAAATCCTTATATATTCTGGATAATTAAAGTCACTGTTTTGTGAGGACAATCGTGTTTTCTCCACGACTATTCAATTTATGAAGACAAAGTCTTAGTTTCATCTCTTTCACGTGAATAATGATGAGAAAATAAGGCAGAAGAACTTCAGGACCAATGACTGTGCTTCATATTTTTATCCAAAATTTAATATTGAGCTCCTTGATCTAAAATATGAAGAGTAAATTTTTTTCACATTTTTCTCTCCTTATAGAAAGCTGTGATTATTTGAATTCATGAGAACCTCAAAGCATATCATCAAGGCAAAATGTAATGTTTGTTGACTATCTTTAATGCTACACACACATATATTTATACATATATATACATACACACACATATATAAGCGTGTATATATGTCATTATGTTGTACTGTCTTTAAACTATGTTACTGAATTTTTGCTTTGGGGTAAAAGGCATTGGATAAAAATAGCATGGATTCGTTTTCATTTGAAAAACCTTAAGCCCAATGCACTCTGAAGCCCATACACTGCACAACAGGTCCCTGCCCAAGCTCCACCTAATGCCTCTTTGGGACCCTCCTGGCTTCAGAGTGATTATCAATAGTAACTGCTGCTCTTTCCCTCCCAGCTTATTTTTTCTTTTGCTCATTAAAGGGGCCATTCCCAGTTTACTTCTTAGAGAGGCCCATTCACTGAATGGGCATTACCTCACCCAGTGCATCCTGGGCCTTCTCCCATCATCCTGATGACTACCTGGTCACTGGATCCAGATGGCCCAGGAGGAGAAGTGAGGCTGGGGACCTGCACAGCCCAAGCGCAAATCATGTCATCATTTCCCAGATGGAACGGTCTTCTTTGAAAATGAAGGACAAACACAGTACAGGAGGTTCACGTATTTATTTCTAGAACGTATCAGAGGTACTGTAGACATCAACTCCGGGACAAAAATATGAAAGTAAGTCTGGACACTAAGGACATGAGCTATACACACAAGATAGTGTGTGTGTCTATGTGTGTGTGTATACACAGAGACAGAAACACATACACATATAAATACCTAATGACTGAGGGAGAGAGAGAAGGAGAGTGAGAAAGAGAGAGATGATAGGTAGGTAGATATTTTAAACAGGGCATCTAAGTAGCATAATGCACAGAGCCCCAGGCCTGGAGTTGGGAAGACTTCTCTTCCTGAATTCAGATCTGGCTTCAGACAATTACTAGCTGTGTGACTCTGGGCAAGCCACTTCATCCTGTCTGCCTCAGTTTTCTCATCTGTAAAATGGGCTGGAGAAAGAAACGGCAAACCACTCCAGCATCTTTGACAAGAAAAGCCTAAATAGGGTCCCAGAGAGTTGGACATAACTGAAAATGACTGAACAAAGGCAATCTTTATAATACAGAAACAAGTATATGTTATATCTATCTCTTTATGGTACCATATTTTTAAGATTTCTAATCTCTATTTATGAAATTTTCCAACCACTTTAAAATACCTAATATGAACATGGTAAAGCCATCAGATAAAAGATACTCAAAACTCCTTTACAAAGAGCAAAATATTCCTAATAATATCCTTAGCAGTCTATCTTCTTTTGTAAAAAAGGTAATAAAATAAACACAATAGTCAAGAGGACTGATTAAGAAATCTGGTTAATTTATATCATACCTATCTATCTCTCTGTCAAGTACCAGCTCTGAATCCTGGTTTTGCTCCTAGCCAGTTGAACAAGGTTGGACAAGTCATTTACAATTTCTGAGCCTCAGTTTGCTTCTCTGTAAAACTAGTTCTCATAAGATGATACCTAACAGCTCTTCCAACACAAAGGCTCTCAGACTTTATTATTCTCGTGCTTTATCTCACAAGATACCAACAATCTCAACAGGTGGGAAACGGAATGGAGCTCCTAGTTTGTAGGAAAACGGTGTGAGTTTCTGAAGACACAGACATCATTTCCATGTTGTTTCCATTTTAATATTCTTGGGGGAGATGTTTTTTACAAGCATAAAAACTGCCCTGGAGCAGGAGCACATTAACACCCCACACTCAAAAGAAAATATGATTATATAACTAGGGCAAATGCTTTTCTAGCTGTTGCTGTCCTCCCTTTCTTCTCCCCTCTTCTAGAATACTGATCTTTCAGTATTCCTTTTACAGCTTACATACTGAATTGCTTCATCTGTACCGGTTAACTACAAAGAATGGTAGATGCCTGTAAATTTAAAGTCAACATGTCAAAAATCCTCACAGATAGGTCCATTTTTAGCAACCGTATTAATGTCATTCTCTAAGTCACAGCATTTTTTTAAGTCTGTAATTATCCCTGATTTCCTTTTTCTCCAAGATCCGATACATTTCCAAGGTGCATTGATCATTCTTTCAGATTGTCTTATGAGCGATACCACCTTTCCATTTCCACTGTCACTGCCTAAGTTCAAGCCTCTATCACCATATCCCTGAAAAAATCACTCTCTCTCTCTCCCTTCTCCCTCCCTCTGTCCCTCTCTCTCTCCCTCTGCCTCCCTCCCCCTCTCTTCCTCTCCCTCCCTTTGTCCCTCCCTCTCTCTCTCTCTTTCTCTGTCTCTCTCGTCTCCTCCTCTTCCTTCTCTCCCCACTTCTCTTCTCCTCTCCGTCTCTCCCCAATCCATTCTCCTAATTGTCTCTCTACAATCCATTCATGAACCTTCAGGAAATATTATTTTGTCTTCATCATTCCACTACACAAAATCTTCGTTGCCTAAAGAATAAGACCTAAGTTCCCTGGATTGGTAGTTAAGACCCTTCATATTGTGGCTTATGCCTATATTGACAGGAGAGTAGGGACTCATCATGCATTCCCCAAAACTCCCCACTTCTGACCTTCCCTGTTATTACCCGGGTCCCCACAACCCTCCTAGTCACACAGGCTTTGAGCCTCAATGGCATCCTTAGCACCTTACAATTATTCCATGAGTCCAATCTGTCCCCAAGGCCTATCATTTTTTACCTTCACAAGACCTCATGCACACGTTCTCTTAGTTACACTCACACAGCTGTTGCCCTGATGCCAGGCCTCATTATCTTAGGCCCAGACTATTGCAAAAGCCTTTCCATTTGTCTCTCTGACTCCAGTCTGTCATCCAGCCGCTGCTAAAGTGATTTTTCTAAAGCACTGAGTTGACCGTGCTACCCCCTCCTTCAAAGGCTCCAGTGGTTCCCTGGTCAGTCCATGACCCAAAATCCTGTGCTTCACGTTCAAAACGCTCCATAGCCTGGCCTCATCCTGCCTTTCTAGTCTTCCTGTTTTACTTTAATTGACATTCTCCCAACCAGCCACACTACTTGCTCCTGGCCCAATACTATATGGCCACCCTGCACCTTGGATGCAAGACTCCCCTTCTCACCAGGTCTCCAAGAATCCTTCTCTTTCTTGCAGATGCAGCTCAAACACCTCCTTCTATGTGAAGTCTTTTTTTGATCCCCTCCACTGCTGGTGCCTGCCCTCCCAAAGGTCCTACCATTTATCGACCTTACATTGACTCGTTTATGCTGAATATATACATGGGTGTGTGTGTGTGTGAGTATGCATATATATGTATATGTATGTGTGTATATTCCTTGAAAATAGAAAGTTCATATTTGTGGCCTCAATTCTTCAGCACCATGCTGAGCATACTGTAGCTCTTTATTAAATGCTACATGACTGATTGGTTGACTATTAACTTAAGAAGAAAAAAATGAACTTTGAATACAATAGAGGGCTTTCAAGCATTTCTGAAAAAAGGATTACAGCTGAGCACAAACTCTGAAATTCCAACCCAGGATTCAAGTGTAATTGTCAGTGGTTCAGTGTGGATGGACTGCTTATATTCTAATAGAGAGAGAAGAGAGAAGTGCTACTTACTGTGCACTTTTAGTGTCGCAGAGCAAGAAAAAAAGAGGAACACAGATTGGGGCTGATTTTGCTCCATTGTCATAGTTTTAAGAGAGAAAATAGGGAGGTAAAAATTAATCCATTAGGAAAGATATGAGTAGGAAGGAGGAATAATTATATATAAGAAGAACAGACGATAGATGAGCGTCTATCTACCTCGATCTATAACTATGCATGTAGGATTGGGTGGAAGAAGATGACAACTCACGAATACCATTTAACTGAACTCAGTGAAGGAAAGGAGAACATGTATGCACAAAGAAATTAGTGCAGATATTAATGTTAACAGGCAAGGACAGAGAAGAAGTAAATGGGGGAGGGGGCTTGGATGGAAAAACAGAATCAGGTATAAAACACAAGGAAAGAAATTTCTTTCTCAGAAGGCTAATTATAAATGGAAGACCAGAAGAAAGGAAGTGTTTAGAAGCACACTGTAAGAGGAGAGCAGAAAGAGAGCGGTGGAGTGTGAGCGTGCTTCTTCTTTATCACCAACTTCTTATTAAAGAGAAGAGGGGCAGGTCAAAGACAAGAAAAGATGTAAGAAAATATGAAATACAAAATTAACAATGACAACTGTGAGTGTAAAGGGGCTGAGTTCACCCACAAAATGAAAGCATATAGTAGAATGGATTGGGAAGCAGAATCCAACACTGTATTCTTTAAAAGAAACACTTGGAACTTTAAAAAAAATATGAAGTTAAACTGAGAAGTTATATAAGAACTTACTATATTTCAGGTGATCTCAAAAAAGCATACACAAAGACAGAATTTTAGAAATATTAGTTATGATACATTTCATGTTTACTAAACTGAAATAGAAAGGAACATACATATTTCTTAGCAAATTGATGAAACAGTCCCATCAGTCATCATACTCTCCCTCAAAGACAAATCAGCTCCCAATTTGCCAGACAACCTATCTTGTCCCAGCATGAATACCCTTCCTGTCTTCTCTCTTCAGCTCCATTTTATGCAAATGATTGCACTGAAAAAAATTACAACCATAAACAGAGCAAAATGGAAAATGGGCTTTTAGTATGTAGCCAAAGCATTTCCTTGGAGAAAATGTACTCGTTTTTATTGACCAAAGAGAAAAATACAGATCAATTTGGCTTGCGATGAAAAAAGATATAAAAGCAACAAGTGAAAACAAATGAACAAACAGGAAAGTAAGTAGATCAGAAAATCAAATAAGTGGTAAGTAAAGTGGTTCAATTCAGTGGTGAGTGTCAGGCCAGGGCAGGGGAGCGGGAGGACTGTGCAGGCCTCCACCAAATCTGAGTGAAAGGACCCAGTACCCTGCTGGGGCCACTTCTGACCACCTAAAAGTCAGCACAAGGAGATACCTAGGCTGTTGAACCGTGAATTGCCCAATGTCGGAGCAGGGTCAGATGCTCTGAGTTCTAGGCCCAAAGAAAATGGCGATTAGAGGAAAGCAAATCAGAAAGTGAGTGAATTTATGTCCTATGTAGCAAAACTAATAGGCAATGCAGAAAACCTGGAATCTGAAATGGCAGATCTCACCACAGAAACACAAGAGAGAATGAAAGACTGGGAAGGCAAACACACAGGAGTTTAAGAAAATCTAGAAAAGAACGGGAAAAAAAAAAACAAGAATATTAAGAGAAATATACTCACTATGCAAGCAAAACATATGGCTCTCTAAGAAAGGATACTGAGAGATAAACTAAGAATCCTACGTCTCCCAGAAGAACATGACCAACAAACTTAATACCATAATACAGACAATTCCAGAAGAGGGCTGCTTAGAATTTTGAATGTAGAAAATGAAAATCCAATTGAAAATTTTCACAGTTCACCTCTACAAAAAATGTAAGGCTACAAACTCCAAAATTTTAGAATATTGCAAGACTATTCTGTAGCACCAGGAAGAAAGGAGAAGGGAATAGAAAAGTGTGTTTCAAAAAGCAATGAAGATCAGGATACAGATCAGGGTGACCTGCTCTGCAAATCCAAGCCTAACCATACAGGACAGATGGATATTCAATAATAAAGAAGACTGAAACATTTTTAGAAAGACACCAAAACTGGGGAGGCAGAGCCAAGATGGTGGGGCCAAGCTCTCCCAAATTCCCCTTCAAATAACTCTAAAATGATGCTTCAAATTGAATTCTGGAGTGACAGAACCAGCAAAAGGTCAGATTAAACACTTTTCCAGCCCAAGACAACGTAGGAGGTTGGCAGGAAAGGTGTGTCTCAAAGGGGTGGTAGGCACCAGGAAAACATCACAGGCAACATAGGTCCTGCCTTAGGGTGGTTGCATTGGTAGTAGCAGCAGCATCACGAGGCATTTGCGGTGTTTGCCCAAGGACCATGAGTGTGGGAGCAGACAAGGGATTGAAAAGAGACTGCAGGTGAACCTTTGCTGGTGCTGGGTCCAGTCATTTCAGCCATGTCTAATACTTTGTGACCCCTTCTGGGGTTTTCCTGGTAAAGATACTGGAGTGGTCTGAGATACAGCACCAGTGCAGGAGTCAGGAGGACCTGAGTTCAAATCTCACCTCGGACACTTAACACGCACTAGCTGTGTGACCTTGGGCAAGTCACTTAACCCCAACTGCCTCCTCCTGGGTCATCTCCAGTCATCCTGATGAATATCTGGTCACTGGATTCAGATGGCTCTGGAGGAGAAGTGAGGCTGGTGACCTGCACAGCCCTCCCTCACTCAAAACACAGTCAAGTGCAAGTCATGTCATCATTTCTCTGATGGCATGGTCTTCTTCGGCAAAGAAGGACAAACACACGCATCAGAGACAATGAAATAACATCCATGCTAAACATGCTAAATTTCTTAAAAAGAAGTTAAATTAATTATAGAAGGAAATAGACAGCAAAGCTATACTAGTGGGGGTCCCAACATTCTCCTCTCACAATTAGATAAATCTAACCAAAAAAGTAAATAAGAAGGAAGTTAAGCAGATGAAAAGAACTTTGGAAAAGTGCAATGTGGCAGACCTCTGGAGAAAACAGAATGGGAACAGAAAGGAGCATACCTGTTTTCAGCTGTACACTGCACCATGTATAAATAAACCTCACAACCACTACAGAAAAGCAGAAGCAGCAAATGCATACTTCTCAGATCCTAATGCAATAAAATCATATTCAGTAAAAAGCTATGGAAACACAGATTTAAAATTACTTTAATCTTAAAGAATGAGAGGATCAAAGAACAAATCATAAAAACAATCAATAATTTCTTTAAAGTGAAGAAAAATGAGACAATGTACCAAAATTTATAAGATGTAGCCAAAGCAACAGTTAAGGGGAAATGTTTTATCTCTAAACACATCAATAAAATGGAGATTGAGCAGATCAATGAATTGTAACGCAACTAAAAAACCAGAAAAAGAACAAATTAAAAATCCCAAATTAAACACTAAATTGGAAATTCTGAAAATCAAAGGAGAGATTAATTAAATTGAATGCAAGAAAACCATTCAACAAATAAAGAGAAGCTGATTTTATTTAAAAAAACAATAAAATAGATAAACCATTCATTAATTTGATATAAAAAGGAAAGAAGAAAACCAAATTACCAGTATCAAAAAAGAAAAGGAGCAATCCATGACCAACAGAGATGGAAGTAAAGCAATTATTATGAGCTACTTTGCCAACTGAATGCTAATAACTATCACGATATAAGTGAAATGGATGAAACTGCCAAGAATAACAGAAGAGGAAATAGAAAATTTAAATAACCTCCCTTAGAAAAAGAAACAGAACAAGCCGTAAATAAATTCCCTAAGATAACCAGATGGATTCACAAGTGAATTCTACCAAACTGTTAAGGAACAACTGATTCCAATACTATATAAACCATGTGGAAACAAAGGCAAGGAAAGAATTCTACCAAATTCCTTTCACAATAGATGTAATGCTGGCAGCTAAACCAGGAAGAGCACAGAGAAAGAACGCTGCAGAGCAATTTCTCTAATAAACATCAAAGTAAAAAGTTTAGATAAAAGCCTGGCAATGACATAAGAGTAATAGATCACAAAGACCATACGTTATGACTAGATGGGACTCACAGCAGGGATGGCAGGAGTGGTTTCATATGAAGAAGATTATCAACGCAACAGACCATATCAATAACAAAACCAACAGAAATCTTACTATTTTTTCAACAGATGCAGAAAAGCTTTCAACAAATTACATTCACTTCTATCTAAAACACCAGAATAAATAGAATGAACGGAGGTCTCCTTAAACTGATGAGCAGTATCCGTCTAGAACAACGTGCACGCGTTCCCGCCGAGATCAGGGGAGAAGCAAAGATGGCCAGTGTCGATCATCACTATGACTCGATGCTGTGATGGATATGACAGAATTAGAGCAGCCAATGACCAAACGATACCATCATTCTCGGCAGATGAGGAGCTGGTGCACAGAGAATCCTAAAGTCAACTTAAAAACTAGGTGAAATAGTTATTAACTTGAGCACTGTTGGGGGTATAAAATAAACACACAAATTATTAGGATTTCTACATACTACCAGTAAAACCCAGCAGCAAGAGGTAGTAAGAGAAATTCCACCTAAAATAACTGCAGACAATATAAAATACTTAGGAGTTTACCCGCCAAGAGGAAGCCAGAAACTATATAAACTGCAGAAAACTATAGAAAACACTTTTCACACAAATAAAGCCAGGTCTAAACAAGTGGAAAAATATGAATTACTCATGGGTAGGCTGAGCCAATAGCATGAAGAGGACATTTATAACTAAATTAATTTACTTATTCAATTAAATTACCAAAAAAGAAAAAAAGTTAGAAAAAAATAACAAAATTCATTTGGAATAAACAAAAGTCCAGAATATTAAGGGAAGCAATGAAAAAGAAATGTGAAGTCAAGTGGCCCTGTCGCACCAGATTAAAAACTATATTACAAAATGGTAATCATCAAACAATTGGGTACTAAGAAATAGAGTGATATACCAGGGGAATACTTTACATATGCAATACACATGAGTAAATGACCATAATAGTCTTGTTTTTGATCAATCCAAAGATCTAAGCTTTTGGGACAAAAACTCAGTATCTGCCAAAAATTGCTTGGAGGAAACCAATTTGGCAGAAGACAGGAGTAGACCAATGCCTCATGCCATATACCAAGATAATGTCAAAATGTGTACAAGATTTGGACATAAAGGGTGATCTTACAAGCAAACAAGGACAGCTTGGAATAGGTCACCTTTCACATCTATGGATAAGTGAAGAATTTATGACCAAACAAAAGATAGAGACGATTAAAGTAAGTAAAGTGTATAATTTTGATTACATCAAATGAGAAAGTTTTTGCAGAAACAAAGCAAATGCAGCCAATAAGCAGAAAACTGGGGGAAAACATTGACAGCAAATTTCTCTTATAAAGTCCTCATTTCTCAAATGTATAGAGGACCAAGTCAAATTTACAAGAAAATGAGTCATTCTCCAATTGATAAACGGTGAAAGGGTATGAAAAAGCAGTTTTCAGAGGAAATCAAAGCTATCGACAATATTATGAAAAAAATGCTCTCAATTACTATTGATTAAACAAATGCAAATTAAAATACCTCCGAGGTACCACCTCACACCTATCAGACTGACTAATAGGACAGAAAAGGAAAATGACAAATGTTGGAGAACATGTGGAAAAACAGGGACGCTAATGCATTGTTGGTAGACTTGTGAACTGATCCGATCGTTCCAGAGGGTAATTTGGAACAACGTCCAAAGGGCTAGAAAGGCACACCGTCTAACCCTGCAATACTACGACTAGGTCTACATCCCAAAGAGTTAGAAGATGAAGGCTACATCCACATACCTACACATGCCTACACACACACACACACACATACACACACACACATATCAGTTCTTTTTGTGCTGAAAAAGAACTAGAAATTGAGGGGATACCTATCATTTAGGGAATGGCTGAACAAACTGAGGTATATGATTGTGCTACAAGAAGTGAGGAGCAGAATGCTTTCAGTAAAACCTGAAGGGCCTTAAAGGACTGACACAAAATAAAGTGACCAGAACTTGGAGAACATCACACGTGCGAACAGCGATATTTTATAACTATTCTCACTAAAACGATGATCCAAAGGAATTCGGGACGACTTCCACTTTGAGTGAAAGAACACATGGCATCTGAATGCAGACTGAGGGAAGGGGGGCATCAAACGAGAAGAGGGGATCAGGGTGGAGGGGAAGAGGGCCAAGGAGAAAAGTGTCACCTTAAAAAATCAGAATAAAGTTACTAAAGGAAACAACACCATATTTACAGCTGAAGAGGGAAAAACTGTTACCTGAAAAAAATGGAGAGATAAATGGAGGAATATATAAAACTATCTCATAACTTTAAATGTGAGAGGATCAAACAAACCAAGGCAATGAAAAGCAGTAACAGACAAGAATCACCACCACGCTGTTAGAAAAAACCAAAAACAAACATTCAGCCAAATAAGAAGGCACAAACAAGGGAACTCTATTATGCTCGGACAAGGGAGATAGCACAGCGGACAGAGAGCCAGCCCTGGAGTCAGGAAGACTCTGGCCTCACACGCTTTGTACCTGTGTGACCCTGGGCAAGTCACTTAAACCTGTTTGCCTTAAGTTTCCTCATCTGTAAACTGAGCTGGAGACAGAAAAGGCAAACCACTCCAGGTTTTTTACCAAAAACTGAGGTCATGAAAAGTCAACAACGATAAATGTACCGAAAGGAACCACGGACACAAACCAATGACATTAATAAAGCCTTAGCATCCAAATGCGTAAAGGAAAGATTATCTGAGCTTCAAGAAAAAACAGACTAACAAAACAGCGACAGGAGGCAAGACTTCAATATCTTTCCATCAGTTTTAGGTAAGATGAACAGAAAGATAAACTAATGGGGAAATACAGATGAACAAACTTCTAGGGAAATTAGGTTAAAAGGCTTATTGTATCTCCTGATTGGAACAGCAAAAAACATACATACTTCTCTGCATCACATGAGTGTTTTACAGAAATTGGCCACACGCTAGATAGATGTTTGGAAATAAGCATTCTTGCAGACTGTAACAGAATAAAAAGAGGAAGGGGTTCATGGCCCATAAACACAAGATAAAGAACCAAATGGAGAGTTGGCCAATCAAACCCCAAATG
Source organism: Notamacropus eugenii (assembly GCF_028372415.1). Lineage (NCBI taxonomy): Eukaryota > Metazoa > Chordata > Mammalia > Diprotodontia > Macropodidae > Notamacropus > Notamacropus eugenii. Next base: position 535,551,742 of record NC_092873.1, read on the forward strand.
AGCTGGTTAGAGGATAAATCACAGAAACGATGAAAAAATATGTCAATGAAAATGAATGTAATGAAACAACATTATCAGAATTTCTGGGATGCAGATAAGGCAGTCAAGGGGGGACTTATCTTTACAACAAAATAGAAAAAAATTAATTGAACATACATTTAAAAATTAGAAAATCAGCAAATAAACCTAAAGTAAACACAAAAGAGGAAACGTCAAAAATTAGAAAGTAAACAGATAAATTGAAAGCAAAAAAAATAGAAATGATAAAACTACCAGCCGGTTCTTTGAAAAGACTAATAAAACTGATAAGCTCTTAGCTAATCTGATTAAAAAGAAGAGAACAGAAAAACAAATCAATAAAATAGCAAACAAGCAAGGTGAATCACAACAAAACTACAAGAAATAAACACACACAGCTAAATTCTATACACACAGTTCTATGCCAAGAAAATCAAGGGCACAGAACACAGGCAGATCTTCAAAAATATAAAACATGCTAATTATTAAGAGAGAAGACAGAGACCTTCAATAGCCCAATGTCAGAAAAAGGAAATACATCTAGTAGTAAAGAGAAAAGAAAAAATGGTCCTCAGGGATTCCCAGGAGAATTCTGTCAGGCATTTCAACAGCAGTCAGAACTCATAATTCACAAATTATCGTTGAAAATCAAGAAAGGACGCACCCTGCCAGAATGCTTCTTTTGAAACAAAAGTAGTCCTAAAACCTAGACCAGGGAATGATAAAACAGGAAGAAATCTATAGGCCAATATCATTAGTGAACACTGACACAAAAACTTTACATAAAATCCCATCTACGGTGGTTTATCCAGAAAATTCACTTCTTATGATCAAATGGGGTTTACAGGTTGCAGGAATGGCTCACCATGAGAAAGAAAATCAACATAATTAACCACATAAATTATCCAAAAGCACATGATTATCTCCACAGACGCATAAAAAGTTCTGACAAAGTACAATATCTCTGATGTTAAAAACAGTAACAACAAACAACCCTGAAAAGTCTAGGCACAGTGGCACCTTTTTAACATCATAAAAATGATCTCAAATCAAAAGCCAGTGCCACATGTCATGGGGATACCCTCGAACTCTTTCCAATAAATGCTGGAATGAGGCAAAGATGCTCACACTCCTCACGATGTTTTATGTAGTTCAGGAAATGCTGGGAATGGCGATAAGACCACAGAAAGGAATAAAGAATGAGTAGGCAAAGAGGGGATGAAACGATTCTTGTTTTCTGGCAGTATGATGGTTTACTTGGAAAATCCTAGAGAATAAAAATTATTAACTGGGAAAATAGATTCCAGAAAATGCAGGCTACCAAAGGAATCTTCAAAAATCAAAAGGATTTCTCCTTAATAACAAAACATAAGAAGCAGTCACAGAAAGGAAAATCTCATTCCAAATAACCACAAAATACATAAACCGTCAGGGATCAAAGTCCAAAAGAACACAAAAGAGTGAAGAGATTCAACTAACAATGGCTCCTTTAAAGAAATAAAGAATAACTTAAACAGCTGGAGGCATATTCAGTGCTCCTGGCTAGGATGTGCCAATGTAATTCAAATGACATTACGACCAAAATTAATTTACACTTTTAATGCTACACTAATCAGATTACTAAATGGATCCTTTACACAACTTGATAAAATTATAATGAAATTCCTGTCGAAGAACAAAAAGGTCTAAAATAACAAGGGAAGCAATGGAAAGAAGTAAAGCTGACAGAGAAATAGGACTTCCAGATTTCAAGCTGCATTATAAAGAAGCAGCCACCAAAACCACACGGTATTGGTTCAAGAACATAAGGAGAGATCAATGAAACAGATTAGACCGGGGAGATTCAATAGAACCTAAAACCCAGTGTTTGATGGAGTTACTATAAACATAAATCACTTAGGGAAAAACTCTCACTTGGTACAAATAGAAAAATGGGAAAACTGGAAGGCAGTTTGGCAGAAATTGGGCTCAGACCAACATAGTTATTTCACTTTAATACACTATCTTAAAATTAAAGGTTAAACAAAAAAAAAAAATGGAAAGAGACCTAGATCATAAACCTCTCACAGACATGGATAGGAACTGTATTCTTAACTAAACAAGATACAGAGTCAATTAAAACAGATAACTTGATTATTTAAAACTGAAAAGCTTCTGTACAGACAACATTAATGCCTCTACAGTTGGAAGGGAAGTGGGAAAAAGGGGGAAAAATCTTTGTGTCAAACTTCTCGAATAAGGATTTGATATTCAAGATACTTGTTTAAATACATACATGCATATCTATATACATACATGCACATGTGCATATGCATGTAGTGCATGTATACATACATAGCGGTTGTTTGTCCTTTGTACTTGAAGACCAAAAGGACATCATGACGTTGGTGTCAACGTTCAGTGTGTCCCACTGTGGCTGATCAGACCCACAGCAGCTGAGAAGGTTCTGCCGCAGGGAGGTCACAACTAGTCTGTTTGCACGTTTGGGACGGAAATGTTTCTAGATCTGACATCTCACACTTCTTCTGAGCTACTGGGATTGATGTGGGCATGCTATACTGCACAGTCCTGTGCCAGTCTCCCATGTCTCACCATCAATACCGAACCTCTTCTGAGAGACCTTGACAGTAACCTTGTACTTCTCCTTCTGTCTTTTGTGTGAGTACTTGGCTTGGGTAAGTTCTCCATAAAATAGTGCTTGAGGTAAATGTACATTTGGCATTCAGACAAACAGTTACTCTTTCTGCAGAGTTTGAATGCTTGGCAGTTCAGCTCAAGTGAAGACCTCAGTGTCCAGTACCTTATTTTGCCAGGCTTACACCCCAAGGAAGCCATCAATAAAAAGAAAAGTTCCCATGTTCTCCAAAATATTTATAGCAGCATTTTTGTGATGGCTAAGAACTGGAAGCAAAGACAGTGCCCATAAACTGGGAAATGACTAAGCAAATTGTGATACATGAATGGAATGGAATATTACTGGGATAAAAAAATGTGTGTGGTGCATACAGAGAAACATGGAAAGATCTTTACGAAGTGATTCAGAGCAAAGTGAGCAAGGCCAAGACAACAATATACAAGGTACTATAGCAGCTACTTAAATACTTTTTAAATAATATTTTACTTTTCCCAATTACAAGGAAAACAATTTTTAACATTCATTTTTTCAAGTTTTGAGTTAAAATTCTGACCTTCCTTCCTCCCCTTTTCCCCTCCCTCAGATGGTAAGCAATCTGATATAGGTTATACATGTGTAATCATATAAAATACTTCATATTAGTCATTTTATGCTAGAAGAAAAAGAAAGGAAGGAAGGAGGGAGGGAAGGAAGGAAGGAGGGAGGGATGGAAGGAGGGAGGGAGGGAAGGAAGGAGGGAAGGAAGGAAGGAGGGAGGGATGCAAGGAGGGAGGGATGGGAGGAGGGAGGGAAGGAGGGAAGAATGGAGGGAAGGAGGAAGGAAAGGAAGGAAGGAGGGAAGGAGGGAGGAAAGGAGGGAAGAAGGGAGGGAAGGAGGGAAGGAGGGAAGGAAGGAAGGAGGGAGGGATGGAAGGAAGGAAGGAGGGAGGGATGGAAGGAGGGAGGGATGGAAGGAGGGAGGGATGGAAGGAAGGAGGGAGGGATGGAAGGAGGGAGGGAGGGAAGGAGGAAGGGAAGGAAGGAGGGAGGGATGGGAGGAGGGAGGGAAGGAGGGAAGAAGGGAGGGAAGGGAGGGCAGGAGGAAGGAAAGGAAGGAAAGGAAGAAAGGAGGGAAGGAGGGAGGGAAAGAGGGAAGAAGGGAGGGAAGGAGGGAAGAAGGGAGGGAAGGGAGGGCAGGAGGAAGGAAAGGAAGGAAAGGAAGAAAGGAGGGAAGGAGGGAGGGAAAGAGGGAAGAAGGGAGGGAAGGAGGGAAGAAGGGAAGAAGGGAGGGAAGGAGGGAGGGAAGAAGGGAGGGAAGGAGGGAGGGAAGGAGGGAGGGAAGGAGGGAGGGAAGGAAGGAGGGAAGAAGGGAGGGAAGGAGGGAGGGAAGGAGGGAGGGAAGGAGAGAGGGAAGAAGGGAGGGAAGGAGGGAGGGAAGGAAGGAAGGAGGGAAGGAGGGAGGGAAGGAAGGAAGGAGGGAAGGAGGGAGGGAAGGAGGGAGGGAAGGAGGGAGGGAAGGAGGGAAGGAGGCTGAAGTCTGCATTCAGACATCACCAGCTCTTTCTCTGGAGGCAGACAGCACTTTTCATGATGAGCCCTCTGCGAGCATCTTGCTTCAGGGTCTTGCTGAGCACAGTTTAGTCATTCACGGTTCTTCATCATAAAATCTTGCTGCTGATGTATAAAATATTCTCCTGGTTCTGCTCACTTTACTTTGTACTGGTTCATGTAAGTCTTTCCAGGTTTTCCTGAAACCATCCTGCTTGCCATGTCTTACAGGAAAATAACATTCCTGTATATCACACCTTGTCCAGCCACTTCCAGCTGATGGGGACCCCCTCAAGTTCCAAGTCTTTGCCACCACAAAAAGGGCTGCTATAAACAGTTTTGATATACAGACCTCGCAGGGGTAGAGCCGGATCAAAGGGCATGGTTCCAAACTGTTCTCCAGAATGGCCGGATCAGTTCATGACTCTACCCACAGTGCATTAGTTCCCAGTTTTACCACATCCCTCCAACACTCTATCATTTTCCTTTTCTTGATGTCAGTCAGTCTGACAGGTGTATGGTGGTATCTTAAAGTTGGTGTGATTTGCATTTATTTAATGAATTATTATTATTAATCAATTAAAATATTAATTCCTCATGGGTAGGCAAAGCCGATATAATACAATGACACATACCTAAATTGATCCATTTATTCAACGCCATACTAACCAAAGTATCAAAAAATTATTTTATGAAGATAGAAAAAAATTAACAAAATTCATCTGAAAAGTCAAGAATATCAAGGAAATAAATGAAAAAAGAAAAAGTGAAAAGTGGTCTAGCTCTACCAGATCTCAAACTGTGTTGTAAAGTTGTCATTATCAAAACAAGCTGGTATGGCTAAGAAATAAGTGACAGATCAGTGGAATAGGTTAGGTACACAACGCTCTGCAGTAAATGACCACAGTAATCTGGTGTTTGATAAACCCAAAGACCCAAGCTTTTAGGAGAAAAACCCACTATTTTGACAAAAATGCTGGGAAAACTGGAAAGCAATGCGTTAGAAACCAGGTACAGACTAACATTTCACTTTGTATGCTAAGATAAGGTCAAAATGAGTGCCTGATGGACTCAGAAAAGGGGATTCCATAAGCCAGAAATTAATATGACTTATGTTGTATTGTATTTTTGTTTATTTTGTCAAACATTCTCCAATTAGAGATTATGTACTGACATATAACTATCAATAACAATCTGTTCCTTCAACAATCCTCCTGCCCAGTTGAGTAAATGTTAAAAAGAAAAAGGAGAGGGAGGAAAAGAAGAAAGAGGAGAAAAAGAAGGAGGAGGAGGAGAAGTGGAAAATAAGGTCCTCAGTACATTCATGCATAGTCTGGTGAAACAAATCCCCGTGCTAGTAACTGGACTCTGCTTATTTATTACCAGGTAGAACTTTTTTAAATTCTTTATATTAACCGTGATATCAAAAAAGATAAAAGAAAAGACAAAAGCATGAATTACTTTTTTAACTTTTTTCATACTAAAAGGACAAGCTATACTTGATAGAGATTTCACATGCAAGCCTTATCTATGTTGTATATATGGAAATATTTGTCAATTTTTATCAAATTATTAATAATAATATAAGCTAATTGAGGACAGGCAGAGGTGCTTTGCTCTGTTTACTTCTGTCTCTTAGGCCCCCAGCACCTAGGAGTCTAATAAAGCCTCATTAAATGGAATTAGTCACATCCTTTCCTCTCTCCTTCACTGTTACTGTTCTGAAGTTATTTTCTTTTGCTGTGTTCATCCTTTGTTTTCAAAGAAGACCCTGACATCAGAGAAATGATGACATGACTTGCACTTGACTTTGCTTAGAGTGAGGGAGGGCTGTGCAGGTCACCAACCTCACTTCCCCTCCTGGGCCATGTGGATCCAGTGACCAGATATTCATCAGGATGACGGGAGAAGGCCCAGGATGCACCGGGAGACTTCGGCCTTTTCAGGTACTCACTTAGAGTGAGGTAATGCCCATTCAGTGAAGGGGCCTCTTTAAGAAGTAAACAGGGAATGGCCCCTTTAATGAGGAAAAGAAAAAAACAAGTAAATCCGGCTGGGAGGGAAAGAGCAACAGTTACTCTGGATGATCACTCTGAAGCCAGGAGGATTCCCAAAAGAGGCATTCGGTAGAGTTTGGGCAGGGACCTGTTGTTGTGCAAGGTATGGCCTTCAAAGTGCACTGGGTTTAAGGTTTTGGCAAAGACTTCTTTGGGCCAGAAACTTTTCATGTTTCATAGTTTGTATAAAACTATTAAGAACTTTCTCTGTAATTTATGATTGCTCGTACGATTATTAAAACATCTTTAGAGCTTACACAATTTCAGTATATTCTTCAAAACTGAAGTCACTGCTATCTCGTTACTTCATTTCTATATTCAGAATCACCAAAACCAGGTGCTCACCTTTATGATCACTGGAGCAATATCATGGAAAAGCCGTCTGTTAAAAGCTTTGAATCTCTCAGGAAGCGGCCAGTTCTCAATGACTTCTTCATCAGAAATCACGTACCGGTCCAGGATTTTGAGTGACCATATACTGTTAACTATCACATGTCTGTAACCCTTCTTTAGGCTCACCGGGCAGTCGTACAGAGTGAGGGCCATCAGGTTTGGGCAGGCAGATAACGAACACACATTCTTTAGTTTTACAAATGAATTATCATGAAGATAGAGAAGTTTTAATTCCTTCATTTCACACCAAAATCTCTTATCCGGCACAATCCTTATCTGAAATAACATTGAAATATAAAACTTGAAGTTAATTTAATAAATCTTTCATTTAAAATGCATAAAAGCAGCAGTGCATTGGCTTAGAAAGTACTCATGCTTGACTAGCCTATGTACACAGTACAATAAAACCATGGTTAAATGAGAGCTTAGATAAACTGGGTATTATATTTTTGAGTGTGGAAAGTACCTGAAGTCTACTCAAGACCACTTAAGGAAACCCAAAGACTAAAAAAAAATACATACAACTTTAGAAATTTTTCAGAAAGAATTTGAATAAATTATAATCATTGAGAGTACGCAAAGTTGGATCATTTCTGTCTATTAAAATAGACTTTTGAACAGAATTAGTGCCAATTAAAAAGTGAGAAAATGGAGAAAAAATCACAACTCAGCTTCCTTTTTCATGCACACATGGGTTTAGATATGGAAACAGATGCACAACTAAGTATTTTGTAAAAACACACTTCAAGTATTCACTGTAAATTCCCTTTCCAGTGTGCATTTTGAGTGACCACATATAACCAAGGAACATGTTATTAAGCAGCTACTCTGCACCAGGCACTATGTTAAGTGCTGGGACTGCAGAGACAGAAAGCCCTCCAGGAGCTTCCCATCAATCCTGAGGACAATTAACTAAGGCCACAGCCCTGGAATGTCAGCACAGCCCTGGGAAGAACCAAGGGGCCACTGTACTGACCCTGATGTCAGAAGGCTGAGTAGGGAGAGGGCACTGACAGACTTTCATCAAGTGTGAAAATTTACAGATGATATATCTCTGAAATCCTAACATTTTAGAGGCAAAACTATTTTTTATGTAAATAGTCAAGTTGTTTTTATTTTTCTTTGTAAACTGATTTTCAATTGTTCCTGGAACAGCAGCATCACACAGGCTTCTCTGAATGCTTCCGCAAAGTAAAGAGAACAGGGAAGAGATCCTGCGGCCCTTTTATAAAAAGAAAATCTTGGAAAACTCAATCTCATTCCAAATGCCTAATTAACAAGATGAAGACTACTTATCCCCAACGGACACACGGTCAGCAGTCTTTTCCTTTTGTATTATATTTCCATTACAAGAAAAAGCTGTAACAATGACAGTCACTTAACAAAGGACGTGGGACCTTTAAAACACCAAGGTATCAAGATGCACCAGGACGGCCAGCGATCCAGGGACTCTGTGGAGGAGTTCTGGGGGCAGCACCCCCAAGGGCAGCAGACCCCGGGTGGGCGTGGCCTCCAGCCCAGAGCATCCTGGGCTGACAGGTGGACGGGACCACAGAGGCCGTGAGAGGAGGAGGCAGAGGGGTAGGACCACAAGCCAGTGCCCTTTCCCTGGAGTCTTATCTCCCAGACATGGAAGGCAGGTAAGGGAGGGAGGCCCCAGGACAAGAGAATCTGCCTTACACGCCTGTGTGACTTTGGAAGAGTCCCTGAAACTCTCAGCATTCGGGGAAGTTTCTAGGAACATGAGTTGTAGAAAAAAAGTGTCAGCATGAACTGGTGGAAGACATTTTCTCACCTGGAAGTTCCTCATATCAACGCAACCACAGGCCCAGTCCCTAACTCCTATGAAACAACCGGACAGGACAGGCTAGGTCAGGCGGGAAGAGAGAAGAGAGGGGAGGGGATTGGGGGGAAGAGGCTTTAAACTTCTAAACATGCTTTCATCCTACTTTGAAGTACAGAACTAAGGATTCAGAATGGTTACTATTAGTTACTAAAATGGTAATAGCCCAGAGTGACTTACATTTTAAATAAAATAGTTAACACAGGAGATATTGAGACAGTAAACATTATTGACACACAAACTCTAGCGAGGCTGATGTGCGTTTACAACTATTGGTACGAACTCCCCGTTACCTGGTTGGAATGGAGATCCAACTTAATTAATTTCGTACAGCTCTGGAGCGGAGACATATCTATGAGGTAATTCTTGGACAAGATGCATATCCTGAGCGAGCTGGAGCACTGGGAGGCGTCCAGGCCACACAAATGGGATCCATGGAGATGTAACAAGAACGACTCTTCCCCATCATCCAATGAGCTTTCACTGATCTTTTCCAATTCTTGGGAGCTTCTTCTTTTTTCTAATTCTCTTCCATGGAACATCTGGGGGTGGGAGAGACAAGGACAATTCCTTAAGAGTTTTTCTTTCCCCCACTTTCAAAAGGAAATATATTTACAAAACTTCACATTTTAGTTCTAAATGAATATGGCAGAGCACTGGTTTTACATAAATAGCAATATACAGCTAAAAGGGAAAGAATTAGGTTATAGTTGACAGGAAAAAATAAAGTTTGTTATATAAAAGTAGCAGCACAAAAAAATGCACTGAAATTGCCTAGCACATTCTGTCCCAAAGAAACTCAAATTACCCAAAATCTACATAATTACTTAATTTTATGTCATATCTAGACAAGAAAAATATAGGGGAAGGGGAGGACTCCCCAGTAGCGAGAGGGTAGCAGTGGTTCAGATGATCCCTCCTTGACGTGTCCAAGATGTACAAGTTATCACATGACTCAACACAAAAGCAGGGGCAGTAGTCAATAACTTTTTTCAATAAGTGTACTGATTTATTTTTAACATCCTTTTTTAAAATTTTGAGTTCCAAATTCTCTACCTCTCTCCCACCCCCCCCCCCCCACCCACTGAGAAGCCAAGCAAACGATATCAATAATACTTGGAAAATCATGGGAAACATTTCCATCCTAGCCATGTAACACGTGTGGGCGTGCAAGCGCGCGCATACACACATGCACAGAAATCAAGATCGTTACACTCCAATTCCCACTCAGACTTGGCCAGTCCTCTCTGGAGGCAGACTGACTCTTTCATCACGAGGCCTTTGGGACGGTCAGATCACTGTACCGATCGGAGAGGAGCCAAGTCTTTCACAGCTGAACATCATGACAACACGGCTGCTAACGTGCAGTGTTCTCCCAGCTTTTCTCCTTCACTTTGCAGCACCTCACGCAGCTCTCACCATGCTTGTCGTTCCTTTCAGCCCCACCGTCCTCCATCACGACCACATACTACAACTTGCTCAGTGAGCATCACTGCAACTTCTAATTCTTTGCAACCACAAAAAGGGCTGCTTTAAATATCTTTGTACACGTAGTTTCTTCTCATTTTGCTTTGATATCTTAGCCTTAGCTGAGGTATCGATGGTCAAAGCACGCAGTTTTACAGCCGTTTAGGCGCACTTCCAGATAGATCTCCAGAATGACTGGACAAGTTCACAGCTCCACCAGCAGTGCACTAGCGTACACATCTGTCACGTCAGCGGTGAGAGGTGTACCTCAGGGTGGTTTTACTTGCTTTTCTCTAATCAATGGTGATAAAGAGCTTTGTTTTCACGTGACTATAGATAGCTCTGATTTCTTCTGCTGAAAGCTGCCTGTTATGGTTCTTTGACCATTTATCAATGGGAGAATGTCCCTTACTTTTATAAATTTGATTCAGTTCCTTACAAATTTGAGAAAAGAGGCCTTTATTGGAGAAGCTTTACATAAAAATTGGCTCATACGCATGCCCTCTGTCTAGAACTACTTCTAATTGTCCTAATAATAACGTTTTTAGGACTTACACTTATCACCTCCCCATAGGGAAAAGCATGAACACTGACAAAGAGATGCCACAATCGTTCCAATCTGCTGACAACTAGAAAACCCCGGGGAATCAGTACAGAGAGTAACTGAGACAGCAGCCTCGATAAAGTAGGACACAAAATACCTTGAAAAGCATCAGCAGCATTTCTAGGCAGCTACAGCCCCGTGCAGGAGGAAGTACTAGGAGGGAAGATCCCATGTGAGCAACTTCAACATGTACACTACATTTGGGAGTCCATCTACTGAGACAGGTTTACATGAACACACTTGTGTCTTCTCTCTGTCAGCGTCCGGGCCTTTCCCTTGTTCTTCTTTTGCCTCATGATTATCTCAAGCATTTCTAGAATTACACTGGCTAACAGAGGGAGAAAGAGAATATTCTCCTTTTGTATTCACTGAGAAAGTTTTCATAAGTGTCTTTCCCACTGAAAATATATGAGCACATTTTTATTTCTACATTTTGTAGAGACATTTCTTAGAATTAGTTTTGTCATAGACTTTTTCTACATTAATAAAATTGGTTTTGTGTGTTTTTAACATGTTGTCTGTTATGTAAATTACCTCTGCGTACCTTCAAGGCCTGTTCCTTTGGCTTATATAAAATCCATCTCCTCTAGACAGTGGTGACTTTTATTTCTCTTTCACCAATTTCTTTTTCTCTGCTTCAGTTTTTTTGGCTACAATCTATTTTTTCTCCCCATTGGAACCTCTATTTTCTTTGCAGAAATCTTCATCCTCTACTCCATTTTTCCTACTTTGTACTGTGTGTGTGTGTGTGAATTTTGCATTGAAAGCTGATTTCCGACAGTCATTCATTTCTTTAAATGGTTTATTTTTCTTTTGGCACTATTCTGGATTTTCTGTTATTGTTCTATGATCTCTGGGGGTTCCAGAGATCTCTCTTTTTCGTTGTGTAATTATGTTTAATTTTCTGTTAGAGTATAATACTTGGTCACTTTATTTTGGCCTTCGATGCTTCATTCTCTTTTTTTGGTTTCTGTGACCCTCTCTGGTGGTTTACTTCCTGGTGAGCTAGCTTTGTGTTGTTGGTTTTTTTTTAATATTTAATCTTTCACAATATCTCTTGTATCTGAAAAAACTTTCCTTGAGGTTTCTTCTTCAGTCTTTGGTCCCTCTCTCAGTCTCTTGTACAGGTAACTCCTGAGGTTTCTGTTGGTTTCTGTCAGTGTGACACTGGAAGCCTCCTGGTCCACACAGTTGGCTCTCTCTGCCTTTTCCTTCAGGCAGTGATGAGTGTCTTTCCTTCCAGCTGCCTCTGGACAGTGGGGAGCTCCAGCTCCCCCTCCCTCTGCATGCAATCAGTTACCAGCTTGGTTCATTTTGCCTCTTCGTAGTTCTCACATCCATGTCTTCTCTCGACTGATAGTACAACCGAGCTCGTCCAAGCTTGCCTCACCTCTCACCCGTAGTACAGCAATGGCTTTTTAATTGGTCTCCCTACATCCACTTTCTTCCTTCCTCCCCAAAGCTGCAAAATTGGTCTTCCTTCAGCACAAGCCATTGCCCTGCTGGCTTCTCACTGTCTCTAGGATAACACACAGACTCTTCTCTTAGGTGGGGAAGGCTCCAGCCTATCACTCTGGCATGATGGGGCACGATTCTCCTTCATGCCCACCTGTCCTCTCTGCCTTTGTGCACAAGCCCCATCGTTCCATCCCAGCACTTCTGTCCTTGCAGAGAAGGTTCTCCCTTCTCACTCCTGGTCAGAAGCCATCCCTCTCTTCACTCCTTTCAAGGCTCTGTCAAGAGGCCTTTTCAGATTACCTGCTCCTAGTGCCCCACCTACCAGCTGTATTTACTTTTTTTTAATAGCTTGTATTTACTCAGAAGATATAAATACCTTATGGTCAGAACTTCTGGATTTCTCCAAGACCTAGTACATAGTCCTGGGACCTAGGATCAGGAAAGGCTGAGTTCAAATCCAGCTGTAGGTACTTCCTGGCAGAGCAGGTCACTTAACCTCTTTCTGCTTTTGTTATTTTATCTGTAAAGTGTAGATAAAACTAGCACCTGCCTCCAAAGGTTGTCAAGATGATAAACTGTGATAGCATTGTTAAGTATTTTGTAAGCCTGAATGCCCTATAAATGCGAGTTATTATTACCACCTGTGAGGTCCAGTCCTGTCTGATTCTTCATGACCCTGTGAACCACAGCATGTCAATACTGTCCATGGGTTTTCCTGGAAAAGATGCAAGAGTGGTCTGCCATATCCTTCTTCAATAACTAAGACAAACAGGGGTTAAGTGACTTGCCCCAAGTCATACAGTTAGTAAGTAACTGTTGGAGGCTGGATTTGACCTTAGGTCTTCCTGCCTCTAGACCTAGCACTCTATCTACTAAGTCATCTAGCCGCCCCTTTATCATGCAATAGTAGGTGCTTAATAAATGCTCACTCTTCTTTGGGAAAACGGGGATGTACTTTACTTTGTCACACAGCAGCCTAACTCCATTCCATGTTAGCCTTGACAGCTGGAACACTTGTGAGATTGTTAATGTCAGAGAGAGTGAGAGTGAGAGTGAGAGACAGAGAGACAGACAGAGAGAGAGAGAGAGAGAGGACAATCTCTTCTTGTCAACCTGGTCTTAGGCTTCTCACAAACAGCTCAATTTGGGGACTTGCATTCTCATTTTACTTTGAGAAATTGCATATGGATGTGTACATGATCAAGTTCAGAAGAAACCAAGGTGCTCAACGGCAGATTTGGGTTGAAGGACAGTAACCTTTTACAGAGAGCGAGAGGGCTCCAATGCCAGCTTCAAGAGTGCAGCAACAAAGAACTGCGTCCGGTTATCAGTAAACCTTCCATTCATTCCTACCCATCCTTTTTACTACATCTTACATTTTTAATCACTGTGAAAACCATGGCTTTGTGGAACGCAGCGCCTGCTGGTTCGAAGAACACCAGTCTGGCTCCTGGGTTTTCTGTTTTAAGGGGCACACACATGACTGAGGAATCTATGACACGGAGACAAGGAGAATTAGGGAAGAGGACAAAGCCTTTGCTGTGCATATTTAATTCAATTTGCTTCCTAGTCAGAGAAGAGGAAACATCTGTTGAAGAAACGGCTCGGATGGCAACAGGAGCAAGACATGGCAGGCATTCCCCTGGGCTCTTCAACAGCAGGAAGGCTAACAAACTATCATCTGAAAATATAAATGTATTGAGAAAAATATTATACTTTCAAAGTTGATGTGCAACTAATTCAATTTACAAGTTAGACTTGGAGACTATGACATCTAGAATTCCAAATATCACAGGAGTTCCTGAGACTAGGCAAGAATCTCCATCTCCCCTCCTCCCCACCCCCACCCCCACAGGCCAATAGTGACAGCATGAAAATGGGAAATCTCAGGGACATTTTACGATAAAAGAGAGTGCGGCATGTAGAAACGTATTTTACACAGACGCGAGATACTTCCTATTTAGCACCATTGGCCATGCAAATGAAAAACATTTCTGAAATGCTTCCTTAAGCAGGCAGCATGGCTCCCGAGGTGAGGGAAGGTAACCACCGCTACGTATCTAACGAATCTCCTGCCCCATCAGCAATTACGACCTTACCGAGAAATAAGAAACGTGCCCAGGCGACCGCAGAACAAAATAAATTCTCAGAAGTCAGATACACTCACAGGGCGCAAACAAACCAAAGCATCCCTGACAAGCCACTGGAAGGCCTGCAGTACAGGGGGGCTCAGTAAATGCTGACCGACTGACTGACAGGCTGGGGCTGGGCCTCTGATTTCACCGGCACAGGGAGAAGCTCTGCGCACCTGCCTGGTCCGGAGATACCGAGAGGCGCTGACCGTCCGCGCAGGAGGCGCTGACCCTGTGCACAGCGGGCGCTGACCGTCTGCACAGCGGGCGCTGACCGTCCGCGGAGCAGGCGCTGACCCTGTGCACAGCAGGCGCTGACCATGCGCACAGCAGGCGGTGACCGTCCGCACAGCAGGCGGTGACCGTCCGCACAGCAGGCGGTGACCCTGCGCGCAGCAGGCGCTGACCCTGCGCGCAGCAGGCGCTGACCGTCCGCGCAGCGGGCGCTGACCCTGCGCGCAGCGGGCGCTGACCGTCCGCGCAGCGGGCGCTGACCGTCGGCACAGCGGGCGCTGACCCTGCGCGCAGCGGGCGCTGACCGTCGGCACAGCGGGCGCTGACCCTGCGCACAGCAGGCGCTGACCCTGTGCACAGCGGGCGCTGACCGTCCGCGCAGCAGGCGCTGGCCCCAAGGCCTCCGCGTCCGAGCCTGGGCCTCCTCCCGGCCGGTGCTCGCTGCTTCGCTGCGGTCCCAGAGCCGGGTACGGAAGGCGCCCAACGGGACAGAACAGCGTTGCCTCATGCCGGGACCGGTGACAGGTCGCTGCAAGGCGAGGGTCATTCTCTGGGTTTCTTCAGTCGGACAAGCGGACACGGGAAATGACAAAGCTTTAAGGTTAATATGAGTGACTCCTGAGTGGCTTGGAACATTGGCTCTTCCTGACTCGCCCTGACCGCTCTTGGCCAAACGACCTTCGCAGACACTGAATTAGACCCTCTACGTGGGTAACGTCCTGAAGGCCAGGCCCGTGAACACGGACTCCCCTCTAAGTCTGCCCTTACACGGCTCACACTCATCTCCGAGACGTCGCTGGGCCGCTCCCTAACTCGGCGAAGCTCTGCTGGAATGTCAGAGGCTTGTGCGGGGGCGCCACGCTTCTCAGGCCCAATCCTCATCTCGAACGCACGGGCCATAAAGCTCACACACCTGTGTCTGCTACGGGCCAGTTCAGCTAACCTCAGAAGGTGGAGGCGGGAGTGAGAAGCGCTCCGCGGGGCCCTCAGGAGGGCCAGGAGCGTCGTGTTGTCGGGCCGCGCGGGCAGGGCTCGGGGACCGAGCAGCTCCCCCTCCCACCCCAGCCTCGGTCGCCCCCCGCAGGCCCGCTCCCCAGCCCCGCACCGTCCCAGCCCTCCGTGGCGCCTCCGCCTCGGCTCTCTCCCCTCCTTTACACACACTCGCTCCCCCGGGGGTCTGCTCCGGCCGAGCTCCCGGAGATTAGAGTCCGTCAGTTGGGTCTCCGGGCCCGCGGCCTGGTCCGGGGGCCGCAGCCGGCCTTTCCTCCCCCTCCCCGGGCCCCCCCACGCCCTGTCCCCCCCCCCCCCCCCCGGACCCACTTCCCAGGCCCGTCTCTAAGGCTCGCTTCCCGTGGGTTTCCAGACCCAAGAACCGAGACTGAAGCCTGGGCCGGGCCTAGGCCAAGGCCCGAGAGCCACGGGCGAGGCCTCGAGCACGAGGACCAGGAGGAGCGGTCCAGGCCCCGCGCCTCTCCGCCCGCGGGGACCCCGCCCGGACACTGGGCGCTCCGCCCCCGGGAGGCCGTGCTACCCACCGAGGCGGGCCCAGCACCCGGGGCTCCCCAGGCCTCGGCGTCCTCCTCTATGCGATGGGCATGAAGGGCGGCTGCCTCCGACGGCTCAGGGGGTGAACGTGCCTTTATGAAGCACCACTGCATGCAGGGCGCGGCGGGTCACGTGGCGCAAGGCGCGCTACAGACGCGTCAGTCCGTGGGAAGACCATGGCTCGAGGGTCACCCCGAAGCCCACTCACCGGGCTGGCAGGGGCAGCGGGGCTGCAGGGTGGCCCACAGTGGAAAGGAGCAGCTGGGGAGTGGGCACCAACTCAGGCCGCGACCAACGGTTACTAAGGGGGGGCGGCGTCCGTGGTTGCTATGGAGACCCCCCCCCCCCCCTCTCCGTCTGCGCATGCGCCTCGGTCTCCCTCCGCCGAGCTTCCGGGTGAGGTTCTGGAGAGGGCGGGGCTTCGCGGGACGGCGAATCCTGCGGCCGGGGGCGGGGCATCGCGCGAGAGGGCGGGGCCGGCAATAAACGTCGCGCAAGCGCCCTGCTCCGGCGGTCCCCCTCATTCCGCGGCCCAGCGGCGTGATCCTCATGGCGGCTGCGCAGGCCGGGCCTGACGTGGCGCTGCGCGAGGCCACCCAGCGCAAGCTGCGGAAGTTCGAGCGGCTCAGAGGTACAGGGGCGAGGGGGGGAGGGGGCGAGGAGGCCGCCGGCGGCAAGCGGTCTGGATTCCGGGCGGGACTTCCGGGTGACGAGGAGGCGGAGCCTGAGCCTGAGGGCTACGGACTTCCGGTATCCGGCGCCTCTCTACGCAGGGGCGGGACCGGGAGGTGACGTCACATGTCCCGCTGGTCAAGGGAGCTCCAAGGCCTGGTTCCCCTGGTGTGGCCCTTATTAAGCGCCTGCTGTGTGCAGGCGCAGTGCCCTGCGTTGGAGGTGCCAAGAGAGGCCCAGGTGGCGCTCCCAGTTTGCCAAGGCTCCTCCTGGTCGGGAGGGGCTGTAGAAATGGAGTTTAGTGGGGCTTGAGCCCCAGGGCCGTGGCCTGCATTCATGGGGCGCCTGCTGTGTACCTGCTGCAAGGCCTTGGCCGTGCAAAGGGAGGCCCATGCGCCGCACCGCAGCATCAAGGCCTAGGGCCTGCCCCCCGCAGTCAGACTCGGGGTCCCTGGGGAGAGAGATGACCTGGGAGGGGTGATCAGTCAGTCCACAGGCACTAGCATTTATGGAGCGCCTACTGTGTGCTAGGCACTGTATAGATAGGGTCTCAGCAGACCTTCCCAAGAAGCCCGGACACAGGGCTGTAAGATCCTCGTTTTACCAGTGGGGAAACTGAGGCAGGCCGTGGTCGGGTCGTCTGCCAGCCAAGTGTCAGAGGTCAAATTTGGACCAAGGTCTCCCCGACCTGGTGGCTGCCCGAGGTGCTGGACGCTGAGCCCTGCCCCCGACGGACAGTCAGGCCTGGGCAGACCCCCCAGGGGGCCGCAGGCCTGGTGCCCACCCTCTGGCACCACACTCAGAGTCCAGCAAAGGACTGGATCATGCTGACCTTTGCCCTGGCCTCCCCTTGGCCCGTGCATCTTCTCCGGTGCCCCTGGTCAGCCCGAGGTCATGCTCTGCAGCCCTGGGCCCCCTGCCCACACCAGTGACAAACGGATGACCCTAGAGTCAGATCAATAACCTGGTGGCGGCAGGGTGGGGGCTCTGCCCCTGCCCTCCCAGACTCCTCTAGACCCAAACTAGGGGCACTTTCCCCCCCTTCACTTACTGGAGTGTGCCCTGGCCACTCCCGTCTCCGTGCCTTTGTAAAGTCTGTCCCCAGTCTCCTCTGCCCCTTGGAGTCCCGGCTTGGAAGCCTTCTGTCTGTTGGTCTGAGCATGTGGAGCGTAAACCATGAGGACAGAGGGACAGTACACGTTTACCCGGGTATCCTCAGCGCCCCCACAGTGCCTGTCTCAGCGGACATAAGGCGTCTGTTGAATAGGGATGGCATAAACTGTTACAGTACTAAGGCTTGGAATAGCCAGTCAGCCTGGTCAGCGCCTAGCCCACTGGCATCCCTGGGATCAGCCCTGGATGAGGATAACAGTCCAGCCGTAAGTTTTTTATTCAGCCTGTCTGCAAAGTCAAGAACTAGGCCCCTCCAGCTGTCTACCAAAAATTCAGGATGTTCCCCAAGGAGTATTTTTTTTCTTGAGCTAAAGTTTTCCCTTATATAGAGTTTATGTATCCCATCCTTAAAACCTTTCTATGTTTGAAAGACTCCATTTTTAGTCAGGAAAAGGGATAGATTGAGGCAGTGGTGGCTTTGGAGGGACAGTCTTTCCTTAGATGGCACCTACCTTAGATGAGGCAGCTAGGTGGTGCAGTGGACAGAGCACCAGTGCAGGAGTCAGGAGGACCTGAGTTCAAATCTCACCTCAGACACTTGACACTCACTATCTGTGTGACCTTGAGCAAGTCACTTAACCCCAATTACCTCATCCTGGGGCATCTCCAGTCATCCTGATGAATATCTGGTCACTGGCCCCAGATGGCTCTGGAGGAGAAGTGAGGCTGATGACCTGCACAGCCCTCCCTCACTCAAAACAAAGTCAAGTGCAAGTCATGTCATCATTTCTCTGATGGCATGGTCTTCTTCAGCAATGAAGGAAAAACACACCTACCTTAGCTAACTACCTCTGAATTTCTGTGATCCATGAAAATTGATTTTATCTGGGCTTCCATCTTCTCCTCTTAATGAAAGATTGATATGAAAGCCTTCGACAAGCCCAAAGTCCGTCTCTTAATCTCCAGAGCTTCCAAATCTAATCTCTTTCATCCTAGGATTTAATTCAGTGAGCAGGGTCTGGGGTCTACAGATACGAGCAAGGAGAGGTCTAGCTTATGGCTGCCAGGCCAGACTGCCACTTACCAGTCATGACTTAGGCTCAGCTTCTCCAGTGGAGAAGATATCCCCAGAAGTCAGCCAGTTGTTCTACTTGGGGAGGTGGTGGGATGTCTGGAAAGATGGGAAGTCAGGAGAAACTTGTGATTGCGCCCACTCGGGATGCCGAGTAGACACTTCTCTGAATAGCTTGTATTCTTCGGATTCAGTTTCTTCATCTTTTTTCACGGGTAGATCATATTTTGAAGCTTGCAGGAAGCGCGATGTTCGTCAAGTCCAACCTCTCTTCGTTCAGGTGCCAGGAGGACGTCACAGGGATGGGAGTCACACCCAGCTCCTCTGACTGGCACCAAAGGGAAGCCTGTTTGTGAACTCCCATGCTCACTGATGTCCTCTCTTTTCCGAACAGGCCAAGCTATGAAAGCGGGAGAATTCTGGGATGTGGTTGTGATAACAGCAGCTGACGAGAAGCAAGAACTGGCTTACAAGCAGCAGCTTTCCAGAAAGCTCCAGCAGAAGGAGCTCCCCCTGGGCGCCCACTACCACGTGTTCGCTGACCCTGCCGGAGCCAAGATCGGTGGGTTTTCCAGGCAGAGGCTGGTGCGGGGTGAGCCGAGCCTTGAGGGGCCTTTTCTTGCAGGAGAGAACGCCCCGGGGTCTCTTCACCCGTGCCCAGCCACAGATGTGGCTCAGGTTTTAGTGGGTGTGTTGGGAGGGAGCTTGGAGTGGCGCAGAGGACTTTGAGGACCACAGGCCTGGGATTGCTCTCCAGCCTTGCCACTGAGTAGAGCTCTCTGGCCTCCAGCGCCGTCTGTAAAAGGGAGATGGTTAATCCCCAAGGCCCCTTCTGAGAACTGGTCCGTGTTGGGACCTGGCTGCTCATTTCGGGGCACTAGAAAAGCCTTTGTTTTTAGTCAGTTCTCTTACAGCAGTGAAAGGCTTGTAGAATGCTGTTTAGAAGAGAGTTATGTTAATTAAGCCACAAAGAATGCTCTGTGGGCTTCTCAGGAGTGTCTCTTTCGCCCTCCCCACCCATGCCCCATATACCTTGGGTTCGTGGGATCACCATGCAATGCATAACCACCACATATTAGAGTAGCACGGATACCCTTGGTGTTTCCAGGCCATGTCACCCTTTCAGGGTTCAGGAAGTGAATGAATCTCACCTGCCCAGGGAACTGTTTCAAATTCAACATTTGGAGTCAAGAACTATGGCTCCAGAAAGGTGGAGACTCCTTAAGTTCTAGTTGGGGCCTTTATTTACGTTGGGCCAGGCCTGTGACTTCATCCTCAGCATGAAGACCTTCCACTGCTGCAGAGTAGCCACTCTGCCTCTTTGCTGGGATCAGGCAGTGAATGGGCACCCACTGGGGGTGGGACTGGACTGCAGGCTCTCCTGGCTCCCCCGTAGCCCCTGCTGTCCTCAGCCAAGGTCTTTGCCTCCATTTGATCTCTGACTTCACTCTGACTTCACAAAGCTGAGGAGTCAGGTTTGTTGTTTGGCTTGTGACCCCCTAGAGATGTCCTTGATACCAGCACTGCCAGATGAAGAAGCTCGGTCCCCAAAGTCAGAGCAAGAGCATCCCTGGGAGCCTTTGACAGGTCTGAGAGGTCGGTCACTCGCTCGAATTTACACTGGGCAGCATGTGTCAGAGGCAACACTGGAACCCATGTCTTCCAGTCCCTTTAGCCAGCTCCAGCTCCAGCTCCAGGTCACTATGCTGACTCTCAGCCAGAAGAGTGCTGGAGGTTCTTTGAACCTGCTCATAAAAACTGGGGGTTAAGTTTTCACAGTGAGCTTTCCACCTGGGAAGTTGAACATGCTACACATGAAGGCTGCTTGTGTCGTTCTGATGATTGTTGGGGTTTAAAGGGATGGCGAAACCATCAGTAATGCCGACAAAGTGATGGGCTGAGTGTGTGTGTTCACATGTACACATGCACACATGCGCACATTTGTGTTTTCCTTTGCCAAGTGCTGGTTATTAAACATTGACTAGCACCACCCCTTCTCCAGATGAGGTGGAATTCTACTTTGGGCTGAGTTCAGGCAGGCCCTTGTGTTAGTTACCCTTAGAGGCCCCACAGTCAATCAACAGACCTGTGTTTCCTGCCCAGTGCCCATCATTCAAGCCGTGACTGCTAGGAGCTGCCTCTCTTTCAATGGCTCCATCAGCAGGCTTTTATCAAATCCCTCCTATGTGCCCAGCAGTGTGCTAGAGGCTGGGGCTACAGATCCAACAAATAAAACCATCCCTGGGCCTGATTTTCCAATAAAGCCACTTGAGCATGTGGCTCCTCTTAGGGCCTAATGCCTATGGCTGACCTTTGTGGGCTTGAAGCCCCAGGGCCAGGCCTGGAAAGAAAGCGGCAGCAAGAGGGCAGAGCCAAGCGCTCATTTCCCCACCACTTTATAACTTTTATGTTTTATTTTTAAAGATTCAAGCTTTTAACAAGTCATTTGGAGAAAACTACCTAGGAGGGAAGTGAAACCTGAAAATTGTGCTGTGTTTTGGAGCATTACTTCCTGTGGAACCTGTATGAGAGCACATTAGGATAGAAGGGACATGATGCAGCTGAAAGAGGGGAGGCCTCGGTAGCCAGAGAATGTGACTCAAGCCGCTCCTCAGCTCATTCTAGCAGGGTCGTCCTGGACAAGTCTCCTGACTCCCCCTGGTCCAGGCGACTCTGCAGAACAGTAACTTTTAGAGAAGAAGAGTAGCCCCACCACCTCCACAGAATCCATGTGACTGGGAGGTAGTGTATTTGCATATGTTGTCTGTATGAAAGCCCATGTGTCTGTGTACATGCCCACCCATTTGTGTGTACGGCTCTAGATTTACATGTGTATGTATATACACAGAGTATGTAAACACGTGTACATGCGCCCACATTGAATCACAGGATGTTAAGATCTGGTTCAGTCATTTTTCAGTCATGTATGATTCTTTCTGACCCTGTTTGAGGTTTCTTGGCAGAGATACTGGAGTATTTTGCCATTTCCTTCTCCAGCTTATTTTACAGATGAGGAAACTAAGGCATATAGGATAAAGAGACTTGCTCAGGGTCACTCAGCTAGTAGGTGTCTGTGGTCAAATTTGAACTCAGGTCTTCCTGTCTCCAGGCCCAGCTCTATCCACTGCACCACACAGCTGCCAAAGGGACCTTTGAGATCATATCCAACAGATTCCTTTTCCCAGTAAAGAAACTGAAGCCCAGAACCTGCCCCATTCCCTGAAGTCCCACTGCCAGTACAGGACAGAGTCTGAGCTCTGACTCACGTCATCTGGTTCTTGCCACTGGAGTGCTGTCCATCCTGGAGCTTGTCACATTCGTTGTTTACAGCTTTTTAGAGAATGCGACAACAAATGTGACAAATTGTCTTATTTTTAAAAGCCTTAAATGTGCAGCCAATGTTAAAATCAATTATACATGTGTATGCTTATGTATGTATATATACACATATGTGTTGGCATGTATGTGTACATGTTTACATGTGCATACACATGCAAACATGTACATGTGGGGATATACAAATATGTGTAAAATCACTTTAATGTTATCTGCATTTTATTGTATTTCTTTTTATTTTGCTAACTATTTCCCGGTTAAATTTTCATCTGGTTTGCGCTCCACTTGGGATTGTTGTGAGCCGTGTCTTAGCCGCCTCAGTGCTGGATGCCTTCTCGTCCTTCCAGCGCCTGGTCTCTGCCCCTGGGCTTCTCTCCATCTGTGTGTTCCTTGAGGACAGGAGCTTTTTCTGTGTCTGTTCTGTCCCTAGTGCTTGGCACGTAGCAGGCAATGAATAAACATTTCTTGAATTGTATTCATTCTCCATAATGTAAAATATAACTTAACTGCAATTGTGTTTTCTACAATAAATGTTAATAGAGTTTTAAAAACTCATTTGCCAAGACCTTGTGCTCATTTTTTCTAGTGAGTTTTTTTATGGCTCAAGTTTTGAAATTCTAACAGATCGCAATTCAGCTCCAAAGTGGGTTTCTTGGATACAAGCTGAATCCTTCTCTTACTACAATGATTTTATTTTTTTCTTTTTCTTTTTTTAAAGGAAACGGAGGATCAACACTTTGTGCCCTTCAGTGTTTGGAAGAAATATATGGTGATAGATGGAATTGTTTTACCATCCTCTTAATTCACTCTGGTAAAGTCGCACTTCACTGATTTATAAGTGTCCTTTGAGTATTTCACCTTTGATACTGTGGGATCTTTGTCCTTCCCCTTGGGAAAACTTAGCATTTCTGTGGATCTTTGAAGTTGTTCCTCTTTGAAAACAAACATTTCATACATGTCTTGCTTTGATAGTTTCTAACGTTGGAGGCAGCATAATGGGATTTTCTCTGTTAGAATATTCTTTAGATTGTACATCACGTACTTGGTCATCAACTTTTCATCAGAGATGGCTTTGATCTGGCGACTGAAAATTGCTTTCTTAAGGCTGAGCTCATCAAAACATCCTCATCTGTTGGGAATGGTCTAGTGGGGATTTCTGCACTGGGTGGGAAGTTGGTGTAAATGCCCTCCAACATTCTGGAACTCTGTGCAATAAATGGAGTGTTGGGTCTGGGCCGGGCCAGGCTCTGAGATCAAAACCGACCATCAGGGAAATTGGAATTGATGTTTTACTCTCTGCCTTAGTCACTGAAACAAGTAGCCGCCCAGATCAGGCCACCCCCAATGGCACCGGGACCTCCCTGGACTCCCCTTCCCTCGTTCTCCTTGGCTCACTGAGTCATGTGGGCACTTGGACTCCTCTTTGTTCCCCATTGGTGCTTCCAGGTTCTCTCCCTACCCCATCACTCAGTAACTGCCCTTCCTTTGAGGTTTTTGCTGTTCCTGTCGGCCACCCGATCACAACACTGGCAGCTGGCAACTTGAGGCCCCCAGGCAACTCTCCTTTCTTCCATTCAGTCCCTGGCTCACCATTTCCCTCCCCTCCTCAGCTCCTGCCTTCATATGAGGGCACTTCAGCATACATTCCGACTCACTGTCAAACACCCTAATCGCTCAGTTCCTCAGCCTCCTCTCTTTTCCTGAGCTCCTCCTCCCCCACCCCCCCAACTACGTACAGAGATGGTCATGTTCTCAGTTGTGCCTCTTCCCACCATGTGGAGCCCCTCTGTGTTCAAAGTCTCCTCATCTGACTAATCAAATGGCCTCCTATCTCTTCTGCCTTCCCCTTGCCGAACCCTACTCTTGACAGTCTGTTTTCAGTCTTCTTCAAATTACCTTGTAAACTTGAAGGAACAAAAGGTGTCTCTGTAATTTTTACCTTTCCTTGCTTCAGAGTGTCTTACCTCTCCTTCTTTCCCAAACTTACCTGAATTAGTAAGATTTGATTACATCTATGATTTGTAAGAATTTCTGAAATCCTGTTCAGTTTTGTAGGGCATTAAAAGGCTTCTACTTCTTAAAATGTAGGTACAAGAAGATTTTACCAGGTTTAGTCCATCATCTTTTTTTAGACAGAACTTCATTATATAATTCATTCAGCAAATATTTGTGGGGCTCTTGTTAGCTGTGAGACCCTGCATGTGCTCTGTTAGACATTCATGTCCAAACAGAGCCCAGGCCTGTGGTAAGTTAGAATTTTCCTCCACCTATGTGCTTTCGACTGCCTCATTTCAGAAAAATGACAGAGGATGACTGGCTTTCAAGGTCACCTGTTCATCTTCATTCTCTGTTTTGACTTCGGCTGTCAGTAAAAGCCAGTATGCTCAGGACCATTTTGGCCAGTGACCAATCAAGGGCCCTCATTCACTCATGTTCCCTCACTGTCTTTAACTTCTTGTCAGGAATGCCCTTTTCAGCAGTCTCTTTGATTTTTCCAGGTGGCTACAGTCAACGCCTACCCAATGCAAGTGCCCTGGGAAAAATTTTCACAGCTCTGCCTCTTGGCTCCCCAATTTACCAAATGCTGGAGTTAAAACTGGCCATGTACATTGATTTCCCCTCCCATATGAGTCCTGGAATTCTGGTCACCTGTGCAGATGATATAGAACTTTATAGTGTTAGAGAAACTGATGTCCTGAGATTTGATAAGCCAGGCTTTACTGCTTTGGCTCATCCTTCTGACTTGATGATAGGAACAACCCATGGGGTGTTTGTGTTAGAACCTTCAGGTGGTTCGGAGTGTGGAGACCTGGAGTACAGGACTTGCCACCGTTTCCTGCACAAGCCCAGCTTAGAAGACATGTATCAGTCTGGTGCTGTAGGCAAAAAGGGAACCCCTTCCCCAAAGAACTTGGCTGTAGGGGACCTCAGTACTCCTAACTCGCACTCAGACTTTGTCTATACAGATAGCCTGTTCTACATGGACCATAATTCAGCTCGGAAGTTACTAGCCTTTTATCAGCAACTCGGGGCCCTGACCTGTGAAATTGATGCCTATGGAGACTTCCTGCAGGCCCTGGGCCCTGGAGCCACCATGGAGTACACGAAAAACACGGCCAATGTCACTAGAGAAGAGTCGGAGTTGGTCAAAACGAGAGAGAAGATCTTCCGTCTTCTCCAAGGGGTACCACTCCACGTCATCGCTCTTAACCACTCCAAATTCTATCACATCGGCACAACTCAGGAGTATTTGTACCATTTCGCCTCGGATAGCACGCTGAAATCTGAGCTTGGCTTCCTGGCCAAAGCTGTTAGCATCTTTCCAGGGGGCTCGGAATGCTCCCCTGAAGCCCCCTGTGTCATTCAAAGCGTAATAGATCCGAGAGCTTCTGTGGGCCTGGGCTCAGTGGTGGAGTACTCCTGGCTGGGACCTGATGTCACCGTTGGAGCCAACAGCATCATCAGTGGCTGTCACATCCTCACTAAGGCTGCCCTCCCCCCCAATTCTTTCCTGTGTGCTCTAAGCCTACAGGTGAACGGACGTGTAATGTATGCCACCATGGCGTGTGGTGTGGAAGACAACTTGAAACGGAATGTAAAGGCGCTATCAGACATCCATTCCCTCCAGTTTTCCGGACTGGGTTTCCTGGAGTGCTTAGATCTTTGGGGCTTGCAAGTTACGGAAGATCTGTTCTCTGGCAGCCAAGCCAACCTCAGCTTGTGGTCCGCTCGGATCTTCCCCATGTGCCCGAGCTTGATCGAGTCAGTGCTGGCATCCCTCAGACTGCTGGGTGCTGTGAGGAGTGCGTCACCGTTGCACCTGGCCCACCACGAGCGTCTGTCCATTGAAGAAATGCTCTTCTACAAAGATGTGGAGGACATGATGAGATGGAGGGCACACATTGCTCAGGAAATCCATCTGCAGGGGTGCCAGCCAGATGTGTCAGAGTAGGTTCGGGGGCGTTCTGCTCCCGGGCAGTTGAAGCTGCCTGGCTTTCAGCGTTGCAGAGCCCAGGAGTTATGGCTCTTTTTTTTTTTCTTTGTTTCACTGAAGTAGAAATAATGAAATTGCATTAGCAGTGTTATTGTAGCATGACATTAATAATGCAAAAATACAAATAAACCATTCTTTTGATGAAGGAATTAATGAAATACTTCAAACCTCCAGGTACAGAAAGAGACAGATTTTCTGAGAACATTCATGACTCTTTGGGGAGCTTTTTGAATAAGAATTAACAACTATGGGCATATTAACTCGTGCATTCATGGAAATAATGTTTAAAAAAAAACAAACCTAGTCATTTCTGCAGTGTGGTCTGGCAGAACATACAAGAGCATTTTATTTGATATTTTCGTTTTAAGAAGGATTTAGGATTTATGTAATGTTATTTTGACTAAATAACATGATAAATAGTTTTTAATATAATTTTCCTCAGTGCTTAAATGAGGTCTGGAAGAAATAAGTCAACTTTAGAGTATCTTCTACTACTTATAAAAGACATTGTACTTTTGGCTTCAATAAAAGCTCAAAATCCTTCTTTTCAGAATACCCCCACCCTGAATTCTAATTCATCAAAATGTCATCTCTTTAGGCCTAGTAGATGCTCAGGGACTCTCCCAATAACCCTTTACCCTTAGAAGCAAAGACTAGCAAATTCAAACTAAACAATGGTCAACAATCTGAAAGTGTTTTAAAGTAAGAATAAGCTCAGAACCTTAGTGGTTCAGCGTTTAAGGAGAAAAAAAAATATACATATACATACACATATATGTCTGTATTTTTTTTTCTGACCATTTCTCAGTTAAGTGTCTCACATGCGTTTTGAACCTCTGCTTTTGTTCAGTCTCAGGGAATCTTCCTTTCTGTGCACTCTGTGGAAGTTAACACTAAGGGATGGTGGATAATTGAAAGGCCCTGATAATCTGCTAACACAAATCTATCCATTTGTTTCACCTTTTGTTATTAAATCATTTAACACTAACATTAAGTTACCATATAGTTAATTGGCCGGTCCACACTGGTAAAGGTGCTAATCGGTGATAAAATCAGAAGCAGCTAATACGAAATTTAAAAAAAAAAAATGATTACCTAGATAATACACAGAAGAGTTTACTTAGGTGTTCCTATTGAAATATGTAAAGCTTTTGTATCAATTTGTGGGCAAATTCGTTGTGATTTTTAATTATTATGAATAAACCAAAGTAATAAATTGATACATGCTCTCTTACGTCTGCATCATTGCCCCAAGAGTTTGTTCACCCTGTGGCAGCTTATACACCATTATAAAAATGGCACATGGCAGAGGGGGAGGAAGAGGCAGGACTTGGGACTTTGACCCTTAACCTCATCTCCTGCCTCTCAGAAGTTACCACAGTAGCTGTGCTCCTTCCTTTCTTTCTGATGACTCAGGAGAAATCTGCTTCCATCCCTTCTAGCTATGCTTCTGTCCATGATCTGTCCATGAACTAAATAACAGGGACCAGATTGGGTTCCTAGCTGTTCTCTGATATTATTCTGCCTTCTGTGACCTATGCACATAGATGAAGGCCTCCCATTTTTGGAATGCACTCCACCATCTGCCTGTCAAAATGTTCCTTGTCCTCCCAGGTCCTATTGACAGCTCCCCCAATCTCCCAGGATGAAAAGGATCTCTCCACTTCAGATTCTCATCAAGACGTTGGTGGCTCTCTTCTCCACTCCTGTCACACCCCAACTACTGTAGATCACATCTGGCGTGTGTGTGGCACCCTCCAAATTTATACTCGACACAAAATTGGAAGGGAAAGATCACACCCCAATTAACAGATTCAAGACTGAAAAGACAGGCTAGAGTATTGGGCCAAATCAAATAAGGAATTTAATGGTGATAAATAGAATGTCTTACTCTTTCAGAAATTTGAGAATCACAGAATTTTAGAATTTGAAAGACCTCAATGCCTATCTAATCCAAGTCATAATCCTCTTTACCATCTATGTGACAGTTGGTCACCCTGCTATTGATGAAAGATTTTCAGGGAGATGGAGCCCCCTGCCTTCTTAGGCAATCCCTTCCATGTTCGAATAGTTCTAATTGTTAGCAACATCTTTATTATATCAAGCTTAAATCTGCTATTTTGTGATTTGTCTCACTGCTCATCATTCTGTCCTCAGACCAAAGAACCCCAGGATAATACTTCCTGCACATGACAGCTTTCGAGCATTTGAAGATAGCTACAGTGATCCCTTTCTCTTCCCCCCACTCCCCCAGCTTTCTCTTCTCTAGGCTAAGTAAGCATCCTCAGGTCCTTCACATCATTCTACTGTGACACAAACTTGAGGCCCTCCTCTAAATATGCTCCTGATTATCCATGTCCTTGCTAAAATGTAGGGCCCAGAGTATGTGAACACTACTCCAGATGTGGTCTGACCAGCACAGAGTAATTATAATTGTAATAACAGCTAGCAGTTAGAAGTTTTACAGATGTTGTCTCATTAGATCATCATGCAACATTGGGAGGTGGGTACTGTTATTCCCGTTTTATGGATGAAGATCCTGAGAAAGGATGAAGGAGTTGCATAGGGTCACACTGGACGTGTCAGAGGCAACACTTCTTGATGCTAAGGCTGACTCTCATCCTCCACACCTTCTTGCCTTGATATTCTTTTAACAATCACTTAATAAATGCTTATCTAACTGAAGTGATTTGAATTGATGACCAAGTTGCTAAGCTGATCGGTTTCTGGCTGCTAGTCATGGCCCCACTGAGTGTTGCGTGGCTGCACAGGACCACTCGGGCCCCCTTATCTTTTTTCCCATGGGCCTACCTTGGATCAGCCATCAGGAACGTGATCAAAGTACAGGATAAAAGCACTTACCATTCTGGGCTCTCCCATAGCATTCTCATGCCATTTTCTAGAAGAACTGAAAGAAAGCATGGGATCATCACTATCCAACCAGAAGCGGGCTTAGAGCCTCCACATTATACAGATGATAGAGCTGAGACTTAAGGAGTCCAAGTGAGGGAGGCTGTACCTAAGAGATGAAGAAGAGCATTAGCTAATATTTATATTATGTCCACTATGTGCCAGGCACTGGGCTAAGCACTTTGCAATTATCTCATTTGATCCTCACAACAACCATGGTCAGTAAGTTCTATTATTATCCCCATTTTACAGTTGAGGAAACTGAAACAAGCAGAGGTGAAATGACTTGCCCATGGTCACACAGCTAGTAGTATTTGAGGCTGGATTTGAACTCCAGACCTAGTGTTATATCCACTGTACCACCTGACAGTTCCTTGTAATACTGCCTGTTAAAAAAAAAATCAGTTTCTACATCTACATTTGCTGGTGAGCCCCAAGAAGTGACACCCCCATTAGTACATGGAAAGTGGTGCTTTTTAATCTATAGCATATAGGGCATCAAACAAGCATGGTCCCTTTTAGGGGGAACTCCTATTTCAGGTTGGACAAAACCGCCAACCAACAAGGCCACCATGTTTTGCCAGGAATCTAATTTGTGATTTGTCCAAAGTCTCATAGTCAGAGTCACGAAGCCAGGCTGAGCTCCCGCTCTCCCTTCATCACTAAACCTTATTGCCTCTTCGTGGTATCAGCTTGCCATGTTGGTCAATAGCACGAATCTATAAACATCGCCCACCCTAAGCCTCTACTGCCTGGAGCCAGGCAACCACTTCAGGCCAGAAGCCAAGAACGTCTCCTCAGCTATTACCATTTATACAAAACAGCCCAAAACCACTTCATACATTATTTTTTTCCTTTGTTCAGCTGCATAAGAATTCATGTGTTCATGCTCATCAA